>NW_019154118.1:18236585-18303706 GCF_002288905.1 Enhydra lutris kenyoni
CCCCCCCCCGCAGAGGCAAGTGGGATCCCCGCCATGTCCTCGATGATTCTCCCAGGCCTCGTCTCTCCCTGGGTGTATCTGTCCCTGCCAGGTTTCAGCTCCATTCAGGAGCAGGCCTTTAATCTGTGGGCTCGGACTCTGCTAGGCTCTGAGTGGATGCCAAGTCCCGCGTGGGGTACCGTGGAAAGTTTGCTGTCCTAAACTCGGTAGCTGGTGGGCCTGCATCAGCCAGTGCTCCCCAAGCTTCAGCTTGCTCCACTCATGGGGACCCAGGCAGAGCAACGGGCTCCTGCTTTGGTTCCCTGCTAGGGTCTGGGGCTGGAGATTGACCCTGCACCCTTGCCCACTTGGTCAAGTTTCCATCGCGTGAACCCAGCCCCAGGGGCCTTTCTTGGGCCCCCCTCAGGGGCTGTACCTGTCCCTATGTCTGAGCCACTGCCGAGGATTCTGTGGCAAATTTCAGAAAGCTTCCTGGAGCAGACCTCGGCCCCCTGACGGATCTCTAGACTCTCCGCCATCTGCAAAGCCCCGTTTAGATGTCAGGGCTTGCCTGGGGCCAATCTGCGCTCCCCCCCCAGGGGACATGGGCCCAGGGTTACTGACTCTGCCGTGTCTCAGGCCTACTGTGTGCACCTACCAGGCTCATCCTGAGCTTCCCCCACCTCACCCCGGCCCATCAGCCCCTGAGCCAGGCCCTCCACGGAGCCACGCCCCATTCGATCCTGCCTCCCGAGCTGCTGCCATGGGAGGAGAGGCCCTCCCTCTGGGGTGGCCCCTCCCTCAGGGGCTGGCTGGCCCTTCTCCGAGAAGGCCCTCTTCCTGAGCATTCCAGCTCTCTGCCTCAACTTCTCTCTCCTCCCTCAGGCCCTTCCTGCAAATTTCACATTTGAAACAAATATTGATTTCCATGCTAATGCCCCTTGCCTGGGTTGTAAGACACACACACACACGGACACACACAGCCACAGAAAACAAAATGCATGGTCCTGCTACCACTTCTGGAAATGAATGAGGCGAAACAGAGAAAGCACGAAGAAGAAGAAGAAAAAAAAAAGATGTGGCTTCTGGGCAAAACACAGCAGCCGCTGTTAGTCTCGGAGCCTTTCCCTGACCCTGGTGCTGAGTTAAGAGCTCAGGTGAGTGTTAGCTGGGAAGGAGTGATCCAAGAGGGCTGTTTTCCCGTTGGGGGAAAAAACCAGAAAGTGTTCTAACTTTTCCTTCCATCTTGTTACCAGACCAGGATCTGCCGGGGCTCTGGGCAGCCAGGGTCCCAGCCTCCCCTCCACCAACTGCCTTGTCCCTCGTCTAATAAGGAAGCCCGAGAAGGCTGGTGCCCTTTGCTTATTATATTTGGCTCAGAAATACATTTTCTTCCTCACCCCCAACCTCAGGCACAGCCTTTCTGATACCCATTTGTATGCCTGAGCACACGGAGCAATTGAGTTTAATGTCATTTTCTGGGTAGCTGCAGGACGCAGAAGGTCACTGGGCGCAGCAAGAACTTGGCTCCTGCGGGGGAGGAGATGCCCAGGGTCCTGGTGGCCCCCTGTCTCAGGCTCAGCAACCTTCCCCAGGCCGCTGGCAGGCCTCTGGGACACCTAACGAGATTCCACGTCTTCCCCCCGCTCCCCTCCCACGGTGATTCCTGAATCCCCCAAAGACCGTGTTCCGATCCCGGGGAATTTGCATATAGCAGTGCAATTTTTTGAGGCTTTAATGGAGCAGAAGAACTGACTCAGAAATTACCTACGTCTTGTTTTTCTCTGCAGTAGGTTCAACACAAAGGCACGAAAGGTATTTCCTTCCCTCCCCCCCACCCCTCCGTCCATGCCTTCCCCAGGCTTCTGTGTCTTTGCAGCCTCCATTTCTTTACCGGGTTAACATCATTTACCTCTGTTTCCGAGCACAAAGGAGAAGTTGCCTGGTGCCATTTTTTTCTGGTAAAACTTGGGGACAACCAAGTGATTTAACAGGATGGGTCCTAGAGGGGAGGACCTTGGTGGCTTTGCGAGGCAGGGTTTGACTAGGAGAAGGGAGGGGAGGGCCGGCCAGGCAGGAGAGCCAGCCTTTGACCTGGAAAGGATGACTGGAACCCGAGGAAGGGGAAGGAGGGAAAAAAAGGGCCTAGTTTCTAGAGAGGCAGACACCTGAGCCCTAGGGGACATGGCACCACTGAGGAGGGAGACTTCGCATGGCGAGAGCTGCCTGGGAGCCTATGAGAACTGAACATCCTGGCCGTGGCCTTGGGTGACTCTGTGAAGGTCTCCCATGACCCAGCTGGTGCAGACCGCACCAGCTTGCCTGAGTGGGCCTGAGCAGGGAGCATAGACGGCGTCCGAGGACCAGACCGATGGCCTCTCGCCTCTACCTTCTGAGACCAGGAAAGCCCACATGGCTTGTTGTTGTTGTTCTTTGGTTTTGTTATAACTCAGTATGAGGATGCCCCGAAAACATGCCAATATTGGCCACCTCCGGGGTCTGCTGTGGGCATGCGCTGATTACGTGCTCACCAGCTCACTGGTGGGTGCCCCAGGCCGCTTGCCTCCCAGGAACTTAGCAGCAACGATTACCCTCTGTGAGCAGGGGTGAGACGGGCTTTCAACAGCTCATGTGAGCTCCCAGGAGCCGCCTGAGAACGTCTGTAGCCGGAGCCAGCAGGCATTTAACTGGACCCCTTCTTAGTCTGATGGTCCTCCTCCAATTACCGGACCTCTCCATACCCGTATGGACTGACGGACTCTCTGGGCTCCGTGGCTCTCTCCGCTTTACCATGTTTTGATCTCAGACTCACATCTCCGTCTATGATCCTATTACCACCCAATTAAGTCTTGGTGTTTTCCCTATTAGTCTCCGGCTTCCACCTACTTGCCTTTAGGATTGAATATACACTTTTGGTCCTTCCTGTATTAAATTTGAGTTACTCTTGTTTCCAGCCTTTTGGAGCCTAGCGTCATGTTGGAGTGAATAGCTGTGTCCAACTGTTCTCCTCTCTGGAGGGCTTGGAGCACATTTGATTGTGTTACCCCCTTCCCAGTCCCACCGCAGCCGTGCGCTGAGCTCAATCACTTTCACGGATTCCTCTAGATCTCTGACCCCTGGCTCATAAATCTTCTCCCCACCTGCATCTCTGTCGCCATCCCAAATGGCTTTAGTCTTCAAGGGGATGACTCTTCTAATAACTTAACCTCAAAGTTGTGTGATTTCCTTTCCTTCAACAAATTTAACCTCCATTCTGTCTAAGTGACCCACCTCCATGGCAACACCCCAGAGCTGGTCATCATGTAAAACTGTTCCACTGCCAAACTCTCAAGTTCAAAAAGCCCACTTCCCAAACCCAACTCCTTCTCTTTCCATCTGTGACTCCTTGAGACCTCTGGTCCCTTAAATTCTCCCCATTTTCTCTCGCCCAGAGTTTCCTTCCTTTACCTCCAGATTCAGCCCTGGAGCCCTTTCTCTACCATGACTGGCAACCACTCAGCATTCTTCGTGCTGGATAATACTGAAAGCCCTTTATGTATACTAAGTCTCTTCCTTTTTTTTTTTTTTTAAATCAGTTTATGGATGAAGAAAATGAAGTAGAGTAATCTTGCCCAAGGCTTCCCAGCCAGAGCCAGCTACACAACCTGCAAGACTCCGTTCAAAATGAAAATGCAGAACCCCTGGTTCAAACATCAGGTTGGAGGGGGAGGGAACACCCTTAAAAGTGCTAGTAGATAAAGCTTTTCCTGTTACAATATTTTATTACTTTTAAACATAATGGGAGAAATCATCCTCCTAAGTAAAGTTAAAATTTTAAATTATTACCAAAAAGTTTTATAGTTCATCTTTATCTTGTGCCATGCTCGCTTAACTGCAAATACAAGAACATTGAACTCACAAGCAGAACTACGGTATGTCACAGCTTTACGTGCATTTGTACTTGACTCTTACCAGAACAGTGGGAACACTGCACCTTGAGAGATCCACGCATTCTCTCAACGCTCAGCACCTCCAACTTCCTGGTGAGTCAGGAAAGACAGAGGAAAGGGAACTCTGTGTTGCCCTATCTCTCCCTTTCCTCCAATGGCAGGGTTCTCAGCATAAGTAGTTGGCGGACACGGGAAAGTAAATGTGGGAGGAAGGATGTGGTAATGTTCCTTGGTTGGCTGTGTTTCTCAGAATGCTGTTGCCCCCATGTCCAGAGCAAGCTCTGGTTGAAGGGAAAGGCTGGCCTGGTTTGTGCCGTCAGTGTCCTACTCACTAGTTATACATGTGTTGCTAGGAAAGGCAGAGCGGACGGTGGATCTGTGATGCACAAGAGCTCACAAGACTCAAAGGGAGGACAAATTAAGCATGTTCTGGGAGCCACACAGCTTCCTGGATGTTATATGCAAGTGAGGCAGCAAGGACCAAGGGCCGTGCACAGGTGCGTATGTCCTCAGCTCACATGCAGCCTCCATTGTCCCATCAGAATGAACGAAACACAAGTTTGCAGATAAAATTATTGAGAATTTACAGACAGTGTCAGCAGAGTTTTTAACCAGGTGTAAGACCTCTCGAGGGCAGGACCCAATCAACAGAACTCCAGGACCTAATCAACAGCACCCAAGAGGCCAACCCTGTCCTTAATTCATAAGTGGTGGCATCAGGATTTGAACCCAAGACCCGGATTCCAGAGTCTAGGCTCTGAACCACCACAACTACATGATCTCAGGTGACAGGACTGCTTGCTTGCTTTCTTTCTTTTCTTTCTTTCTTTCTTTCTTTAAGGTTTTATTTACTTATTTGACAGACAGAGATCACAAGTAGGCAGAGAGGCAGGCAGAGAGAGCAGGGGAAGCAGTCTCCCTGCTGAGCAGAGAGCCCGATGTGGGGCTCGATCCCAGGACCCTGAGATCATGACTTGAGCTGAAGGGAGAGGCTTAACCCACTGAGCCACCCAGGCACCCCCAGGACTGCTTTCTTACCTACTGATTTAGCTATGTCTTCCTCACCAATGCTTCCATGTCAAAATTATTGGGAATAATCACAGAACTAGCTGATCAGAACTATCGGACCACTTGTATTCCTTTTATCATGCTCCAGTGAGCTCCCTTTGCTTTTTCCTTGGTGGCTGTTCTAAACCATTTTTCAGACTTCTTCCCTGAATTTGAGTCTCCTTCTTCCCACTAAGCTACAATTTTTCTATGTTGATACATTGCTTTCTTAATAATCCTGTACTTTGTCCAAATCTATCAGAATTTACTCAGCCATTCACTTAATTGCTGCACACTAAAGTTATTTTTAATTTCTCCTTCAACACTACAACGTTGTAATGAACAGCATTCATCCCTTACTCTTAAGAAATGGCCTTGCGTCCAATTTTAAAGAAGAAAATAGAACATGACAAGTCTGAAATTTTTCTTTCCCAAATGGAAATACAGCCCCATCTAAGTGACCATTTTCTGTCACTGGACGGAGATGGGGGCTGGAGGGATGGGGGGGGCGGTCCCTGGGAAGCAGACTCTGAAAAGGAGCTTAACATTCAGAGAGTTGGTTGGGGTTCTCTCGGGAACAACACCTGCATGGGGAGGGGTTGTGATCAGGATCTGGCACAGGGAGAAACTGGACTGTGGTGCAGCCACAACCAGGTCTCAGCTGACCCTGAAGACGGTTCTGGGGCTAAGAGGACCGTCAGAGCTGTCTGGGTTAGAAGGATGGAGCTGGACCTTTGCAGGATCTCAGATGCTCCAGGAAAGGATATGGCATTGCCTGAGATGACGTTACCAACAGAGGCAATCCTCGAAGACGTAGGGGATGTCCAGCCGTGGGGAACATAAAGCCTGCAGGCCTAAAGGGCAGATATGGGCAGTTCAGACCAGCATCAGGACAGCTTCCCCCCTATCCTAAGGAAAGAGAAGATCTTCCTCTCTTCCAGGACAAACCCCTCCATCAGCCCAAGGCCAATCCTACCTCACTTGCTCTTTATTCCTTCCTCTTACTTTTTGCTCAAATTAATTCTCCCCACTCCCACTTTTCCTCTTCTCTTCAGTTTCTTCTCCAATAACAGCTTCCTTAACTCCACCTAAAAACACACTCAAATCCCCTGTGTTATTCGGCTCAGCTTCCCTCAAACCTAATGTCCTCTTGTCTTCTGACCCACCAAGGTCCCCACACACAGTCTCCATCCTCGCTGTGCGCTCACCACCCAACAGGGAGCCATCAGCGTCTGCCTCCTAACCTCTCCTGAACTTGCACCCCAAGATCTCCCTGACCCACTCCTTTTTATGCCCAGTAACTGCTCCTCAGCATTTCTTCCACCCAAATTCTGTGTCACAGATTTAATTTAATTTAATTTAAGCCACTTCTGCTTTTGTCTTTGTCTCAGGACCCTCCTGGCTCTTTTTTTTTTTTTTAAGATTTTATTTATTTATTTGACAGACAGAGATCACAAGTAGGCAGAGAAGCAGGCAGAGAGAGAGGAGGAAGCAGGCTCCCTGCTGAGCAGAGAGCCCGATGCGGGGCTCGATCCCAGGACCTGGGATCATGACCTGAGCCGAAGGCAGAGGCTTTAACCCACTGAGCCACCCAGGTGCCCCTAGGACCCTCCTGGCTCTTGCTCAGACATGGTTTCTCTGTCATCCCTTCTCAGGCTCCATGAAGGCTATCATTTCCCAGAACTCAGTTCTTGTTCCTGTCTCCACATGCTTTTCCGGGTTGATTTTGAACACCCTCTCTGGTAGGTTGGCGACTCCCAGTTCCTTCTCTTTGCTTCTCATCTCTGTCTCAGCTTCAGATCCATTCGTTTTGTAAACACAATCGCCATCGTCCAAGACTTTAGATCTTCAGTTATTTTCTGAAGTTATACAAATAACACGTGGTTTCCGCAGGAGATTAGGAAATGGAGGGAAACAAAAAGAATGCAAAAGGCAAAAACCCAAAACTCAAACTTTCAGAAATAATCGCTAATGATAATTTGATGCATACCTATCCTTATTGACTTTTTCTGTGCAAAATATTCAACTTTTGGTATAAAAAGTTATTTTTTCTAAAAGTTAGGATTATATTTCCATATGACTTGGTAATTCTTTTTTTTAATTTTTGTCTTTAATTTTTTTTAAAGATTTTATTTATTTATTCGACAGAGATCACAAGCAGGCAGAGAGGCAGGCAGGGAAAGAAAGGAGGGGAAGAAATTATTGTCTTTAAAAGTGTTATAATTTGGGGCACCTGGATGGCTCATTCAGTTAAGCATCTGACTCTTTTTTTTTTTTTTTAAGATTTTATTTATTTATTTGACAGGCAGAGATCACAAGTAGGCAGAGAAGCAGGCAGCGGGGGAGGAAGCAGGCTCCCTGTTGAGCAGAGAGCCGGATGCGGGGCTCGATCCCAGGACCCTGAGATCATGACCTGAGCCGAAGGCAGAGGCTTAACCCACTGAGCCACCCAGGCGCCCCATAGCATCTGACTCTTGATTTCAGGTCAGGTCATGATCTCAGGGTCATGGGATTGAGCCCCGAGTTTGGGATTCTCTCTCTCACTGCCCCTTCACCAACTCACACACACTAAATAGATAAATAGACAAGTAAATAAATAAAATATTTTTAAAATAACTACATTATCAAATGACTGCACCACATTCCACAGTACAACTGTATTATATTTTTGTAAACGCTTCTTCCAATTTTTTTCAATTAACTTTCTTTCAACATATTCCACTACCATAAACAACACAGCAGTGAGCATCCTTGTGACTAAACTTTTGGGAACAAGCATACAGATATTTTTAAGACTGTTCAAAGATATTGTCAAGTTACCCTCAAACAAGATAGTACCAATGTAAATTCCCACCAGCAGTGGGTGAGAGCACCAGTTTCCCCAAACGCTTGCTAAGAATAGATAAATAACCTTATTTTTCATCTTCGCTATATATTTTCTCATCATTTCAATAGTGTTTCTTTATATTGCTATTTGTTTCTTATCTACTTGCCCATCTTCCCTTTGAAAATTGCATTATTGTTTTCTTTGTACATTTTATTCTATAAAGATGTTCTTTCAGTTATTGATTCATAAGACACACTATTTCTAAGTACCTACAGAATGGCTACAACTAGATTTCCCCAGAGCATTTCAAGATCAAAATTTCCAAAACCAAATCGATTATCTCCCCCATAAAAACCAGTTACCCCTGTATTCCCTCTCTCAGTTAATAGTGTCACGGTCTCCCAAGTTAGCCAAGACAGAAACTTCAGAAATGAGCACATCTCCTCTCTCTCTTCCTCTTCAAATCCAGTTACAAAGTCTTGTCTGTTGATTCTCAAATAGCCCTCAAGTCTGTCCCGTCTTCTCTGTTCTCCCTGCCACCGTCTTAGCTTGGCAGTGCTCACAACCTCACGTCTTGATCTCGTGGTCTCTTGTTTGAACCATCACAAAAGCATCCTAAAGGCAGCCAGCTGTCTCTTCTACTTCATATGCATACAAGAGCAATTTCTGATTCTGGTGCAGAACAGGAGAGAACAATCCCCTCCTTACAACCCTGCAGCAGGCCTGCACTGCTTTTGGAGTAATGTGACCATTCCCTAGTATTGCACCTGCCCTGGCACGCACCGTCGTTCCAAGTTATTGCCCTTCTCGTCTACATTATTCTAGCCCTTGCACACATAGCCACCCCTACAGAGCCCTGTTGTTCCCAATGCCACACTTTTATACAACTTTATGTCTCAGCTTTTTGACCTAAAGTCCCCTGATCGCCACTCAAGACTTAAAACACCTCTTGTCCCTGGAAACCACTAAGAAGTAAGTCAAACATACAAGCTTTGGACCTTCAGCTAGTTGGGTACAGGGATGCAAAGCTGACCCCTGATAGCTGGAAATCTGACTCAAAAAATTGCTGAAGGAGTTCTTAGTATGGCACCTAAAAGACAAATGGCCCAAGTTCTTGTCCCAGCTCTGCATTTACTTGTTCTGTGATTCAGGGCGAGTTACTCAGCCCTCTACAGCTGGTCTCCCCATCTTTGAACTGGTCACCACAATTATGACTCCTTTTATGTTCTCGTAAATGAATATACGTAAGCACTCAGGACAGTGCCTATCATCAGAGTTAGCCATTATTCAACATAACTTGAAGAGATGCTATATTTAGGGGTAATTAATGTTGGTGCCATCCCACTGTATATGTAAGTGGTTAATTGGAAGAAATGTAGGTGTGAACTCCTTTGGAAAATTTTAAGCACTGTGGAATTGTCTGGTGTTGCCATCTTAACTTTAAACAAGATTAAGTGTGTCTACTTCCCAAAAAAAGTGAATATTGTGATCTAACTCACAAGATCCCTAAAACAATTACAGAGGAATTTTTAAAAGTTATTTATATCCACCTCATTCCAAATGGTCTTGAGTAGTTAAAGCCTAAATAGGATACAAAAGCAAAGCAATGCCATTATTAATAGGAGCCCTTAAAAAATGAGACATTCTGGGGTGTAAATCCAGGTTCTCCCACTTAGTACAAGGACTCTTCCAAGACCTAAAGATACTTGGCAAGCCCTGGACATTCAGAAATGATCATTACTGTCATTTGGTTGAAAGAAGACCACATCAAGGTATTCTTGGCAGGAGGAGTAGGGCAGACTTCGGAGGAAGGAATTAAATGCTAAGTGATACCCGAGTTTGCTCAGAAGAAGTAGAGGACAAGGGCCACTCCTCCCAGGGAACCAGAAACTCAGCTGGGACTCAGACAGCCACGGATCGAATCTCCAGGCACAGGTCATTTCAACCTGTTGTTCAACCCTTATTTCATTCAGCCTTCGATCATAGTTAATTATTTTTCATGTCTGTTTCCTGCATTACATTGTATCTTCCCTGAAGTCAGGGACCTCACCTTGGGAAACCTACACAGCAGTCAGCATTCAGAACTACGCAGACAGGCTTGCTGAATGAATGCAAGAAAACATACCATCCGCATGCTGAACTCTTAGACATACGCCAAGGCCCAGTTCTCGCTAAATCATTGAGAAAAGAATACAGTCTTCTTTCAGAGAGAAGTAGTGAGGGGTCTGGAGAGAAAATCCTAATCGCACAGAAACATTTTCCAGAATCGTGGAGATTCAGAAAAGCTGCCTCACTGGACTCCACATTTCCACCCGGAGTGGGGCTGTAACTGCCACCGGGGTCCTAAGACCTCAGACAAGAGCAGAGACCAGCAAAGTGACAGTTACACATGGGGCTGACCCTGCGGTGCTGACTAATGACCCTGCCACCAGCCCTCAGCCCGGGCCCAGCCTCCCACATTAGTTCTGCAATACACTCCTCATGATAATAGTCATAATCCCAGACCCACTAGATGACTCTCAGGTTCCTAGAATTTGCAAGAGATGTTGGTTTCCAAGGCTGTGCCTCCTTTTCTTCTGTTTTATACCAAGCCTGTGCAGGCTAACAGTAGGACCGACAAGAACTGTCAACACTCAGAGGCACAGTTGCCTAAGAAAAATAACAGAACATAGTGTCTGAAGATATCAAAAGGCTTGGCCTTGCCTCCAGGAAGGACAAGGGCCTCTGCTCATTCCCCAGCGGCGGGACCGTCCCGTCCCTCACTGCACGCTCCCGTGCAGTGATCCACTGTACAGCGGGCCTTGGGAGAGGGGGATCTCTAATCAAGCCTAAGGATCTAGATCTAGAATGTAAGGATCTTGTCAGGGGTTCTCTACATGCCGCCACAGACCAGGAAGCTGTGCGGAGGTGACACAGGTGTCGCAAACAGTGAGGCATGGCGGCTGGCCTGGGCCGGGCCGAACGGCCTCCAAACCCACGTATCCACGCGCATCTTCCTTCCCCTGTTCTCCTTTGTTCCTCTTCCGACCCTGAATGTTTTCTTGCCCGGACCTGGGGAGTTCAGAGAAATGCAGCAAAATTGTGATTTCCTTCAGTTCTGTAGCAACGTGCGCTGCGATCAGGCCCGCGGGTGCTCATCTGAGACATCTGCGGTTCCTGCCGTTGTCAGGGCCGTGCCAGGCCGAGCCCGACCCCGTCTCCGCGGGCTGCCGGT
Source organism: Enhydra lutris kenyoni (assembly GCF_002288905.1). Classification (NCBI taxonomy): domain Eukaryota; kingdom Metazoa; phylum Chordata; class Mammalia; order Carnivora; family Mustelidae; genus Enhydra; species Enhydra lutris. The sequence goes on from NW_019154118.1 coordinate 18,247,582, forward strand.
CTGGGCCCTCCGGTGTGTCGGGGCGAGGTCGGGGGGCAGGGGGCGGCCGGGGAGGGCAGCGGCACACACGGGGGCCTTTGTCTCTGGGGCTCGGCGGGAAAGCGGCACCACGGGAAACAAAGAAGAGCTAGAAGGGGGAGGCGGCGCCAGGGCCCGGTGCGAAGGAAACAGCCTGCTCCGAGCTTATCGAGTCTCGGGATACAATGTAATTTCTTCTCCGGCCGTGCTCTGATAGCCTGACCAGCGGGAAGCCTGGAAGCCGAGCTAACCCCACCGAGAGAGAGAAGGCACAATGAGCCTGAGAGCCCGGGTCCGGGCCTGGGGCTCGGGTTTCTGCCGGCTCCCGTTCGGGGCTCAGACGGTGCCTTCGTGCCGGGCCTCGTCCCAGCACCGTCCTGCCTTCCTCCCCTTCCCTGCCCTTCTCATCGACCCTGTGCCTCTTTCTATTGTCAGGGCCCCGGAGAGGCCCTGAGGCCCAGAGGCGACTCAGGCATCCAGAGTTAAATGAAAATTTCTGTCAAGAATTCCAAATACCCAGAGGCCAGACAGCACAGCAGGCGTCCAGCCTGTTCACTGGTCCTGGGTAAGCCTCCACGCAGACCCTCCAGGATGAGTGACACCCCCTTAGGGGAAGTTGGGTCCCCGTCCCCTCCACACCCCGTTCTAAGACCTCCCAGCTCCCATGTGTCCTTCCCACTTGCATTTGGGCCCCCTTCTCGCCTTTCTGGCCCCAGAGGGCAAGGACCTGCCCTTCTTGAGTTACATCTTCTCCATCCTCCAACAGAAACTTTCTACTTCTTCCAACAGGGCCCAGAAATCTGGAGAATTCCGAAGACACGAGCCTCCCATGGGTGGGGCCAGTCACGTCTGCTGTTCTGAGGAACAGACCAGGCTGACTCAAATCGCCTAGGCACAAGCTAGGTGGCATTTGAGTTATCTGGGTCATCGTGTCCAGGAGGCCCTGGCCACAGAAATGGCCTTTGCTTCCATGCCAAGTCATGAGGGAAAACGCGCTGCTGGCTGAGTCTCCGGGCTTCTCAGCATGGACAGAAGGGAAGGACTTGATCATCTCCCCTCCCCACAGAAGCGTGAGGCTTTGCCGAGGTGGCAGGATAGGCCTGTGAGTCCCTCTGTACTTCCACAGGGAGGCAGGTATGGAAGTCTTTTTGGGGTGGTGGGAGGGAGTGATGTCATTATTCCTTGTCTCCTGCCCCACAAGATCTTTGTGGGGGACTCGCCCCAGTGTGGGGTGAAGGACTGTGGGGCCGAGCTGACGAGGAACTGCGGGTTGGCTGCGGGCAGCCCACAATTTTTCTTAATTAGCCATGGCATCTTGCCCATCATCGAAATAAATAACAGGTGTCCCCTGAGGACAGCACATGAGAGGCGCCATTTATCGCCATTCTGAAAGGAAACTGAAGACATGACGGGTGACATAGCAGAAATAATGAAGAAAAATGGCAGCGGCCAAGGAGAGGCCCCGTCGGAGGAGCCTCGCTGTCCGTCCCCCAAGGGAAGCCCCTGCCCGGCCCGCCCCCACTCCCCCCGGGGAGAGCAGAGTCTCCCAGGGTGGGCCTCTCCCCCTCGAAAGATTTACATCTTCCATTAACACGACGCAGGTGCCACGTGATAGCATTTCAGGGTCACTGGTGCTCCCTGCTACCTCGTCCTGGGTCACCGCCAATGTGGGTCAGAGCCCCTGAAATGCCACTTGGAGAGTTTCATTATTTTAGATACTTCAAGTTCAGGTGAGTCTAATTTGTCTGTGTGGATTATCTCTGCCAAATGTTAGATTGTAGGCCACCAGTCCACCACCTGACATCCTCCTGGCCATGCTCCTTGTCTGATGGTTGGTTGCTGTTAGTCCAAAGGCACAGAGGGTCCCTCTCCTGCTGAAGGCTTAGCTGGCCACCTGTGCTCGGCATTCCCTGCCCTGCCGCTTCATCAGGAATTTCTTTCCATCCGTTCCCCCGTCTCTAACCACTACCTTTAACTCATACTACTTGGCTCCCTCTGTCCACTCCCCTCAAGATTCAACTCAGGTCTCTTCTGTTCAAAAGAAAGTCGAGCCAGCCAGCCCTGTAGCCTCCACTCCCACCTCCCGACTTCTCGGTCAGCTTTTCCAAAGCGCCCACACTTCTTACCCCTCACGGACCCCACAGCCTACCTCAGTTGGCTTTCATCCTAAGACCCCTGAAACAGCCCTTTTCAGAGTCACCAGGGCCATTCCGCGACTAAACCCCACAGTCGCTTTTTGGCCACACCTTACTGAACATTCCTCTTTCTTGGAATTCTTTTCCCTCATGGTTTAGGAAAAACCCCTCTTCTCAAATTCTTTCTATTTCCCCACCTACTTCCTCTCAGACTCCACAGCAGCGGCTCCTTTCCCACTGCCTCGCCCACAAACACTGGGCACCTTGAGGGCCCGGGCGGGCCTCGGCTCCCACCCAGTCTCATTCTTCATGAACTTCCTGGGCAGACGCATGGATCCGTGATCTCACCCATCTTGATATCTCCCAAGCCTGAGTCTGCAGTCCACACTTCTCCCCGGAATTTTCTACCTTTGTAATCCAGTTGTCTGCTGGAAACCTCTCTGTGAATTCTTCTAAGCACCTCACTTCGAACACATCAGAAACTGAATTCCCCTCTCTTGCTCTCTCACGCTCATGTGTGCACACACACACACACATACTCAGCCAAACCCCTTGCTCGGGAATGGCCCCTTAACCTACCCTAGAAGGGAACGCTGGAGCTCGTAGCCACTGAGATTTTACATCGTTTCATGTTGTCCCAGGGGCTCTGAGAACCGCTGGCCGAACCTGGCTGGCAGGGACCTTGGGGGTGGACCCGTAGAGTCTAGTGTGCATAGGTCCGTTCACACAAAACTGGGCAAGGGCAAAGGAAAGTCTGAGAGATTCTAGAGATCAGAGATCAAGTGAGGTTTGCTCCCAAGGGAGAGGATATGGCGCTGCCATCTCTATGTAGCAAGACTCTTGCGATGAGCAGAGGAGCGTGGAGAGACGGAACCAGTCCCAGGAAGGAAGGCAAATAAGATCCCATCTTAGAGATTCCACCATTGATGAGTTTCAGGGCAGTGGTCCCAGCTGCAAGGGTTTTAAAGGTCATCCCAGACAAGCAGCCCAGAAAATGATCGAGTGGGAGAAAATTCCAGAGCAGGACATCGGAACAGAAGTCTTGCCTTATGCACTGAATAACAGCAGAAGCATAGGAAATTCCCGGACTAGCCAGCTTCTCAGTTCCCCCGGGTCCTGCGAGCTCCATCCTGGGTCTAAGAGAGCATGACTTAGTTCTAATCTCTTGGATTAGACCGCATAGACCACCTTAGAAACTAGAAAGACTCGGTTTCCCTCGTAGATCCATTTGAAAGATGGAGGGATGGGAGAAAACGAAGTTGGGATAACCAGTTAGGGAGTCCCACAGCCTGGGTCCTACACGATGGTTCATCTGTATGCGTTCTGCACTCGGCGTCCGGGGGGCAGTTGCCTCTGATGCAGTGGGTGCACTTCGGTCTGTCGTTGCGTGCTTGAGGAGTGAGCAGACCGGGGTGGCTGAGGCTGCTTTCTCTGGAGCAGCAACAGTAGGGTGTTGTCTTACCCCAGTTTTGGCCTCGTGCTCATTGACTCATTGACAGACCAGAAGGGGCTTTCTAGTGTTTCAATGGAGTCCATTGAAGACAACTGCAGGAAAAAATAGCCTTGGGGATGTAAAAAATGTGCCAGCAGAATGCCTGCTAAGTATAGATACAGCATGGATCTTTGTGTGTTGATTGAGAATGTCTTTTGTATGGGGATGAGGTTGCACTCTAGCCCCCAAGCCTGCCTTCTGGTGGTACCCGGAGGGGAGACGGGAGGGGCCTCGGCAGGGACAGATGAGAAGTAGGGAAGAGGGGGATGAGTAACACTGGCCTTCCCTTTACATTTACTGTGCTGTTACTGGGTGTCAGGTTACTGGTAGGTGCTGGAGGAAGAAGAGTCCCCGCTCTCCAGGAGATCACAGATTTCGGGAAATGAATACAGATACGAAATGGTCTGATATTAAAATACTATGAGGCAAAAAAGTAGTAGGAGAAGTGGGGACACCTGATATGGACTGAGCACTTATTATGCACCATTACATTTGTGGGAAATGTTCTAAATGCATTATGTTGTTTAATCCTCTTATCAAGCCTGTGAGGAAGACACTCTTATTACTTATTTCCGTGTTACAGATCGGGAAGTTGGGGCTTCCAAAGGTCAAGGTCAGGTAACCCATCTGAGATCCCTTAGTGACAAGCTGAAGAGCTGAAATTCAAATCCATGGTATATGAGCCTATAGTGCCTTCCATCAGCCCTCCACCTGCTGCTGCTTCCCTAGGTAAAGGTAGAGGAAAACAGGGAGTGACCGAGTTCTCCCAAGCAGTTCAGGGAGCTCCAGAGAGATGATGACCTGCATTGGATCTGGATAAATGAGTAGGTGTCCAGGGGCTGCGAGAGGAGACAAGGACGTTCCAGGCGGAGAGAGAAGCAAGGAGGAAGTCCAAGACCATTTGGAGAACTTCTAAGTTGTGTAACTCCCATCACACCCACAGCCATTCACATGTTCACACACAGCCACATGGGTGTACACACTCACATGCGCACACACACACACAGGGGCACATAGTCTCCCACATTCTTACACACATGTATACACGTGCTCTCACACACGTGTGCACACAGCCGGACCCATGCCTGCACACACATGCGCACACTCACTTTACCAGATCGGCCTGAGGGATACATTCCTTCCCAGTATTTTTCTCTGCTTCCTGAGCTTCCCTTTCGATGGTCCAGGAAGAGCAGTAACTACCACTCACTGCGTGTTTCTGTGTTCCAGGAACTCAGCAGGGCCATGTTAAAGCTCACAAAAACCAACAAGGTGGGTATGGTGATCCCGTGTTACAGATGTGGTTACAAGGTTTCAGATAGGCTAAAAATCTCCCCAGGGCCCCCTAAATCTTGGGTGGCCTTTAAAAGCAAGTCTCTCCATTTCCAGAACCTGAGTTCTTTAAGCCACCCAACTGTCTCTCCAAATATAAAAGCCGCTAGAGCAGACTTTGTCCCCCAGGAGGGATGCACGGTCAAGTTCGTGCCTGGAGAGTGATGAGCTAGAGCTGGGACCCACAGGGAGGGACCCCCACTGAGCCAAACCCTTCTGCCTTCAAGCCGTGGTGGCCATCAACCATTACCAAGATGTGGAAAGATCTCGAGAAAAATGTGGGTGCCTCTTATCGCAGTAGTGACAACAACCACTACCGTCACGGAAGTCCAGAGTTCCAGCTGATCTTGGACAGAGAATGGAATTATTGGCCAAGGGTTAGTGGATTGGAATCCAGAGACTCCGGACGATCAGTAACAAGCCAGCTTCCCGGCCCACGCCCTTCCCCTTACACTTGTCCCCCAGCCCTACTACCACCCTGCATTTCCAGCGTCGTTTAGAAACCTCCACCTTCTTTTTATTAATGAACTGGCATGAGCAAATACGGAGGGTTTGAACAGTTTCCATGTAGGAATTGTTTTGTTTCTCTGCACATGCTCTCGTTCCCGGGGACGAACGCGCAACACCGAGTGAGGGCACGGCGAGATCCCACCTTAACAGATGGCCTAGTTGTAGCCCAGAGAGATTAGCTGAAGCAAGAAGCTTAGAATAACATCTTGAAGACCAGATTCTAGATCTCCTTTGTCCCAGATCTGGCTCTGCCTGGTTGGTGCCCTTTTTTTTTTCTTCACGTTATTTCCTCAAAAGATCAGTCCCCCTTGATGCCCGGACTTTGTAGGTCTCACACCAGGTCTATCTCCTTTCTGAGTAGCTATTTTCCTCCTTATTGTATCCCTTCCTGGATTTTCCCACTCCGTACTGAACTGATTTATAGGCCACAGTCGTCCCCTGGGCTGGGCAGAAAAATAGCAAGAAGACAGATTAATGATCCCTTCAGCATTGCCCAGGAAAATGCCAGCACGAGAGTGCGACTATGGCACAGGACAAGCTGGAAAAACCCGCATCGGTGTCCTATGTGTGACGACTCAAAGAAGGATCATACTCAGCTCATGCCAGCCGCTGGTGTTCAGAACAGGAAGAAAAGCTTTGGAAAGGCTCTGCCCACCTACTTCCAGTCCTTTCACTATGAAGGTAGACCAGAGGCCCCGGGGAGGGCGAGGTGAGGATAGGAGTACGGCTGTATAAAGGGAATCCCCAGAGAAGTTGTTCTCCCAAAGTTGACATGGACTAGAATTTCCAATTAAGAAAACCCTTTTCTGCATGGCTCCCCAATCTGAGGGGGGACACAACACACCGTCCATCCATACCACGGTCATACACATGGTTACACACACACTCATGCACTCCCATTTTTCTACTCATGTCCCTCCGCTCAAAGCCACGTGTTTCTGGCACTGCCCCTTCTTGACTTTGTGCAGGGTCTGCCTGTGTTGGAAGGTACCGTGGCTGGAAAAGAAGAAAGACAACAAAACCTTTGCAGCCCCAGGTCCCCAGCACGCAGTCCCAGCTCCCTCAAAAGCCCTGGTGGGCTCCGATGGCTCCCCTCCTTCCTCCTTTTCTAATTATGACAGGCCCCAGGGGGCTGGAGCAAAGAGAGGAAAGGCTGAGCAGGACTGCAAGTGGGAAAGGAGGGCACAGGAGGGAGGGAAGGAAAGAGGGAAGCGGCAGAAACAGACATTTTGTTCCGGGGAGAGACAAGCACGTGGCCAGGCACAAAGAATGGTCACACCTCACCTTTCCAGTACCCCCAGGGAGGGGAACCTATGGCCATGTTCACTGTAGGACAGGTGCAAACAGGAAAGGGGAAACCCTTTCAGGTCTGAGTTCCAACAGTAGGCTGACCTGTCTTGGAAACACAAAGAAGTATAATGTCATTTATTCTGCAGGCCCCTCTGTGAAGCTAGGAGATGTGAAGTGTCTTCATCGCTACTTCCATGAAGGGACCCTGGGGTTCTCCTAGCCCAAAGCATACTTCACTGCTATGCCTTTTTCTAGAAGGACTGGCCTTCTCTTCTCTTCTCTTCTCTTCTCTTCTCTCCTCTCCTCTCCTCTCCTCTCCTCTCCTCTCTTCTTGGGGTTGGAGTCTATGAATGACAACCTCTTACAAATGAACAAACAGAAATATGCAAAATAACCCCCGACCATTTATAAAATGAACTTACCATCCCTTGATCTGATTGAACACATTTCTACTACTAAGGGTTTTACTACCTGCCAGGCACTTTGCTGAGCACTGGGAATGAAGGTCTGGATGGGCCCGATCCTGGCCTCACAGAGTTCATGGTCCAGCAGAGGAGGTCAAAAGGAGGGAGGGCTATCTCGGGCACGGTACAGTGAGGCTAAGGACCAGGGGAAGGAAGAAGCTTTCTGATTCCTCGTCAGCTGAGAACAGGACAGTCCTGGTGGGGAGGAATTCTCCATAACATGATCTACTTCTCTTTTTGCTGCACAGATTCTGGTCAATCCTGTTCCCCAGGCTCCTGCTCCTCCCAGGGCTTAGAAGTAAGTGAAAATGTCAGGCCCTCTCCAGACAGTAGAATTTTTTCTCTTCCTAGATCTGTTTGGTTGTGGTCATGAAGACTGCCCAGCCAAAGATTCGGAAATAGCAACTCTTCCAATTATGGAAAATGTGATTAAAGGAAGTGTCAAGGCCCTTCACACGCGCCTTTCACTTGCTTCTTGCTTTGCAACCCTTGCTTGGGCTGACAAGCATAATAGATGTACTTGATAGATCTTGTGCTAAAATAAAATGTCTAGTCAAAAGTGCTTAGAATCCCTCAAGGCTGGAGTTGGCTAATGATGTCATTACCCCACAGGGCCTGGCGTTATTTTTAGGATGGCCATTTCCTCCCACATTAAGGCTCATTAGGATTTTTTTTTTCCCTCTGTAGTACTCTACCCACACAATAGAGGTCACACACAGAGATGAGGCCTGGTCTGGGCCTGAGACAGGTCACTTACCCTTTTGGGACAGCTGAGTTCAGAGGAAGGCCACTTGAAGCTGAAGGAAGCTTTTCTTCAAGGGTAGGAGACCAGACCAAGGTCAAAGGCTGTCTGGGCTGGGCGGGCATCCATATGGCCTGCTTACCAACACTGAAATGGCCGGATCTGTGCCATCTACGCCCCCTTTGCCTCTCATGCCTTCATACTTCTCAGCTACTAGCCAGTTTAAGACATTTCCCACCTGGCTAGATCAGCCTCGCCAGTAGTCCGTCATCCACGAGACAGATTCTCTGGACTCCAGTGGAGGGCAACCTCTGCTGTACAGGGAAAGCATTCGTCTATTTCACCAGCATGGACTCTGTAATCTGCCGGTTCCAGGTTCAGAATCTAGAGTTGCCATTGATGGGTTCTAGAACCTGGAGCAAGTCGCTTAATATCTCTGAGCCTTATTCTCCTCTTCACTACAAGGAAGGTAATAATGCCAACCGCCCAGGACAGTCATTAGAGAACAAATAAGAACATATACATAAGGCACTTAGAGTTCCTGGCACCAGGAAAACACTTATTAAATGCAACTGTTGTTGTTACTTATCGTCTCCTCTAGTATTATTATAAATCAACAGTCTGCAATTTTGAAATCCAAAAAGCTCTGAATACTGAAAGATTTTTCATAACTCATTTGGCAGTAAAACCTGACCTGAACTGACCTGAGTTTCTTTGTAGATCTCATTTATCCCACTTAGGATGAATATTTGCTGTACAAGTCTGCATGGTTTTTCCTTACAAGTTGCTGCTCCTGACTCTGCGGGGGGTGTTACATAATAGAGAGTAACAGTACTGTATTTCTTTTCTAAAATCTAAAAAATTCTGAATTTGCAAATGGATCTGACCCCAAAGGGGTTTTGATAAGGGATTGTGGCCAGTATTCCTTTTCAAGCCAGATAAATCTCACCCTGCACGACCCAAGCCACCACTATCCCTCCCTACCTAGAAAAATACAGGGAGTGTTCATTCCCTCACCAACAGCGAGGCGGTCACCCGTCTCCCTGGCAAACCGCTGGGAGCCCCCAGGCAGGGAAATCTGCCCTCCCTGTCACTCACAGATCAAATCTGTTACTAACCTAGATTGTCAGTCCTTCGCACATCTGGACAGAAAGGGCCACGAAAGCAGCCTCGTCACGTGTCTCTGAAGATATTATGTTCCATGGAAGTAGCCCGTATGTTTACGGAACACCTACTATGTGCCGTGCTCTTTACCTATGCCCTAACCCTCACAATGAGAACGAAGAAGGTGTTGTTATTTCTACCTTACGGACTTGTAAATAGGGAGATATGGATGGTGGGAACACAGACAAATTCCAATCCGATTTCAAAACCCCTGCTTTTTTTTCTCCATGGCATTGCTCACTGACTCTCACAGAACCATAGGGAAAGAGAGAAATTGTATTTTAAATTTATTTTAGTCCCATTACATATATATCATATGTATATAATACATACTACACATTAACAGTATATACTTAATAATAGAATTAATAATTAAATAACAATTTATAACATAAATATATAATACTACACATAAATAAAATATATTATGTGTCATATATTATATACTAGAATAATGTAATATTATATTATATAATAATATAATATGCATTGTATTATATAATATATATTTACATTAATTTATTTTAGTCCCATTATATATAATATATTAATAGTAATGTGTATATTATATTTCTTGTTTTATATACTATTATATATATATATATTTTATATATATATTATATACATATATATAGCATTATTTAAAACCCAGACCCTAAAGAGGGGGTCAATTTGCAAGTTTGAGAAATAGTGAGTTTTTCCAGTGCCAAGTGATCTGTAAAGACCATTGTTCTCAGAAAGTGACATTGACCCATATCACTCAGCCTCTTCCTTTAATCCTTCCCCAATCTCCTGTCTTCCACTTGGGAAAGGGGAGGTTAGCACTGTGGTGGTGGAGGAAGAGGTTATGTTTTGGGGGCACAGAGTGTTTTGCAGGGCTGTTCCTTGTTTGATCTGATGAGATCATTTGAACACGAAGGCCAAGAAGGGAGATCTGGTAACCTTGGCCATGAACCCACTGGTAAGTGCTCAGAGTCACACTCCTCCAGCACACAGCGTGCTAAACCAGGCACAAGGCTCTATCCATGACAACCTGCCTTCCCCGGAGCCAAAAGTAAAAATCAAAGGCAGCAAAAAAAGATAAAAAAGCAAGTGTCCAAAACCAGAGAGAACAACTCACCCTCCCATGTGACACCCAAGGAGACAAGGACCACAAAGTAAAGGTGTCATGCAGCCCACAGGTTACTCTACACTATGCAGAAGTGGTCAGAGTCCTCCTTCCCCCATAATAGGATGCCCAGGAAGCCTGGCGATGAATGCTTCCGTCAACAAGATAGCAAGGACTCCGGCTGGCCGTGCATTGTTTATCGACTACCTGGGGCTTTGCATTATGAAAAGATGTCTGAAAGAGACTGTTATCTCATCGTGCTTCTGCAAGTCACCACTCCTTTCTGTGAGCAGCACTGATCCTCCTCGAATTCCTGACTTTTGACTAGAGGATGTGATTGTTCCTTAGGCTGACATTAGTAGGCTGGAAACCCGAGGGTAGCTGCTGGGCCCGGTGGTCACCTGCAAAATGGAGGTACAGCTGGGGCTCCCAACAGGCCCCGGTGACTTCCAGGCAGCCTGCCCGGTGGTACGGCTGTCAGTGATCCATGAGGTCACCAAGGTATGAATCAACGTTGGCGGCGTCCGTGGGTGCATCCGTAATATAGATGGTTCATGTAGCATGTCACAGGCCAATGAGAAAGTGACTTGTCTTGAAGGTTTTTTCTTTTTTTTAATCCCAGTAGCAGAGAAAGCAATCATCCAAGAAATGGAGAGTGTGAAACAGAGAGCCCTATCCGGGTGGGATTCTCCTGTGGCTCTGACATGTCACACAAGTGGCATAAATTCTGGCTGCTGTGCCCCAAATTATTAAAAAAAAAATTCTGATCCCCTTCCTTCTGCACTATAGATAGCTAAGGCCATTCCCCTGCTCAAAGTTCTCAGAAGCGACTTGAAGACTCACGAAGGATCCTGTCTAAGAACCAGATGTTGTAGACAGGGATGGAGAAGGAAGTGACTTTTCCAAGGGCGCAGAGTGCATGCAGTGAGACGAGTGAGGTGGGCAGCATCCCTGGTTCTCGGCTAGTGCTCAGAAACACTCAGGTTTTCGAGTCATGGAAAGAAGCGTCTATGCAGGAGAAGGTTGTGACTTGAAAGGAAACTCCGCTGTGGAATGCGGATGACAAGTGATACCTGCTGACGCGTGCACGGGGAGCTTGACGTGAACGAAAGCGAGCACTGCCCTCTGAGTAAGTGTGATGTTAACAGACAATTCTCCGTAATATATTTTTCATGAGCCCATGAGGGGATATGAAATACATATTATGGAGGTCTGTATTAACGTCATGTTTAGGGGTGCCTGGGTGGCTCAGTGGGTTAAAGCCTCTGCCTTAGATCATGATCCAAGGGTTCTGGGATCGAGCCCTGCATTGGGCTCTCTGCTCAGTGGGGAGCCTGCTCCCCCCTCACACTCTCTCTGCCTGCCTCTCTGCCTACTTGTGATCTCTGTCTGTCAAATAAATAAATAAAATCTAAAAAAAAAAAGTCTTTAAAAAAAAAGTCATGTTTATTTACTCTGAGACAACCTGATATTCCTTGATTTTTATAGGCACAAAGATGTCGGCTCCAGACTTTTCACAAATGCAGCCGAAGGTCCATCCCCACCCTCTCTGCTCCCCGCCTCCCCCGACCACATACACCACCCCCCCGCCATGGAAGGATATTGAAGACATACAGACATATCTGGGTTTTTAACAAATGGGGGACTGGTAGAGAACTCTCCCCATCATGTGCCAACATCTGAGCTGACATTTTGTTCTTTCCCCAAGGATAGCCTCTCCTGCCAGCCATGGCATCATTGATGCCCGCTAGCGACTCAATGTTTTTGAAAGCCTGCCCATAGCAGTGCTCCTTGCTGAACCCCGGGGCAGACTTCCTCAGGGGTCCCACGGACCTCTCCACTTGGACAGTAGGAAGGGCCAGACTCCCTTCCCTGCTGGCCTGCAGTGGGGACCATGGCCTTCGGCGATGGCAGCTCCCTCCTAGGGCGCCCTGTCCACGTCTGGCACCGAGGAAGGCGAAGTTAGACTGACAACAGCACTAACAAAGATTAATTTCTGTGTCTGATGAGACTTAATTTCTCTGATTAGAGGACTCTCAAAGATGTGCAGTGACTAAATCCTGACTGGAAATACTCAAATGGCAGAACGACAGGGCAAAGAGCCCCAGTCACACACCAGTAGCTTCCGTAAGACCTTCCCGAGACCAGGCACGTGAAGGGTCAGACAGACAGCCAGGATGCACATGCAAGGGCGGACGGCTCCGGCTGACGGCATAGTTATCTGTTTCTCTATTTCGTTCCATTTATTTATTGATTATCTACTTCCCTTTCCGGAGCTTCTGGAAGGTCTCGTCTGAACCCGCATGCACTCAGAAGGAGATGAGAGGTCTGGTGAGTATATACTCCTCCTGGAGAAACGCTATCTGGTCCCATGGAGGCCGATGCCTCACAGGGCAGCGGCACCTGTCCACCCCCCCAAACCCGCCCCCAAGAATTGGTTTTGGATGGTGGAGGAGGAAGACATTGAAGGACAATTCAAACCATCCACGTCCAGATGGCCTGCCTGCCAAAGGGTGTGTGCACAGGGGTAAGGCAGGTGGAGGAGGTTGTCTAGCAACAGTTGGTGGTCAGAAGGACGGTCTCACGGGGCTCTGAGGTGCTAGGGAAAGTGGGGGGTGGCTGGAGAGGCGTGGGCTTAGCAGGCAGCCTGCTCTGGGTGTGAATTCTGGCTCCGTCCTTCACATCTGTGTGAATCTAGACAAGGCGCAGAGCCTCTGAAAGGCGCAGCTGCCTTACCCAAAAGAACACCCTGTCTCCGTTAGTTCCTTGGCATACGCAACCCGAAAAGAGCCTGGGGACAAGGGTCTCTATGTCCCCATGCCACATCGCACCTTTGAGATCGGACAAGAGAAAGGTCCTCTGGTTTCATTCCGGGGAACCATGGAGGCTGTGCGGTCTGCTTCTTGTGGAGAAGTTCAGGGACTCCTGGCTGAGAGAGAAAGAGAGTTTTCCTACAGGCGGGTGGAGTGGGGGGAGGGGAAGAGCCACTTTTCCTGATCTTCCATACTGTCCCCTCCATTCCTTCCCATGCACCGCCCCCCCGAGCCCCCCTGTCATTCACCCACCTCATACACATATTGATGCTCCCAGGGGCCATTGTCAGGCCTGAAGTTGTCCATAAGGTGATGCTCCAACTCCCTTTAGCAGAAGAGCCACCCTCCCACCCCACCCCCGCAACCTGAGACACACACACACACACACACACACACACACACAAAGACAGTTACCAATTCCTAAGGATTTACTGAGAGTCTGTTTTGTGCCCCGCACCATCCCAGGCCCCCAGGATAGTGAGAAACTTTTTGGCTCTGGAGAGCTCACAGCCTGTGGATGGAAAAGGCTCTGCCTTTGGTCCTCCGTTAGGGTCTGGGGTGCGAGCGCCCTGCGCCCCTCCTGAGTAGGGCCAGTACAGATGTAAAGCCGCAGTCAGCACACTGCTAATGGGGCTTTGAAAGTCTCTGCTTTATTAGGGCATCCAGGAAAGCCGATTTCAGCTGCAAATGCCTTCATTGCCTCCCCAGCAGAAATGGCTAATACCTGCTTTCTGGGACGAGCTCATCAAAAGGAGACTCTCAAAGCCCCATTAGCGGTGTGCTGACGCTGGCTGTAAATCCCGAAAGGGCAAAGTCCAGCGGAGTTAAAGGAATCCAGCCTATTTGTCAACACCAGCCCCAGTCAGAGCTCCCCGCACCCCCTCCCTTTACTTCCTCCCACTTACCTGGGGGCCTGAGGGACTACTGTTCTCAGCAGGGGGCCCGGCAGTCCTACAACCCACGTACCTCCCCCTCCCTCCTGAGTTCACCATCCCCCTCCCGGCCAGTCTCAATTAATCCTACAGCCCTGCTGACACTTCAACACCCAGCACAGACCCGCCTGCTGTCTGCCAAGGGTTCCCCACTCTGCCATCATCTGCCTCCACCCAGACAAGTTCTCGGGCTCTGCTCTCCCAACCCATCACCTTGTGTGGTGGCCCAGGCTCCTCGAATTGTGAAGATGGGAGGGCCTAGGAGGTCAGCTGACCCAGCCTGCCACCCAATAGGGGAATGCCCCCTCAGCAGCATCCACACGTGGTCTCCCAGGAGCAAAGACGTCTGTCACCCAAGGGCACTGAAGGCAGGCAGACCACAAGCCACCGTGCAGGCTGTGGGACCTTGCTAGTGAGCGCTGGCTAAGATTTTCACCAGCCAGCTCTCCCAGACCCCAGACCTAATAGGGCCTCATCTCAACTTCTGCATTGACCCAAGTTCATGCGAAAGGGATGCCCAGGACCCAAAGATTCTGGCTTTGCGCTCCCCTTGGGGCCTCCGAAGAAGAAAGGACAGGACTTGAGAGTCTCTGGCCTTTGTTTGCTGTCCCACTGTTCACTAGACAAGCAGGCTGAGGTGGGCCACCAAGGAACAGGAGTCATCAGAGGGTCCAGCGACAAACATAAGATTTCAACAGCAGTGAGCCAGCCCTCCTATGTTGCAGGCCTGTGCTAGCCCCTGGGTCCCCAAGGCTGAGTAGTAAACTCGGTCCCTTACGTTGAGTTCTCCTGGCTTAGTGGGGGAAGACAGATATGAATAGGAATTATCTGTAGCCTGAAGCACACTTGATCGGCCATAGGAGCAAATGGCTTGGTTTGATCCCTTATCCTGTTTGGCACTGCTGTGGCATTTGTCATCGTGGACCACTGGTGCTTTCTTGAGATTCTCCACTTTCGGCTTCTGATTTCACTTTCTCCTGGGCCATCTTTCCTTCTGAGACCAAGCCCTGGTCTCTTTCACTGCTTCCTCTCCTCTGTTCACCCCCTAAATACTGGTACTCCTTAAAGAACCTATTTTTTCCCTCTTTGCCTCTCCCCCTGTAGCTTCTTTCTCCCGGGAAGGTATCTTTTGCTCCTACGCCCGACACCACCTACCTCCTCACAGCTCCCAGATGTACATCTCCTAGCCAGACTTTTCCTGAGTGACTCTGGCAGAACACATATTTGGTGACCAACATTTCTTTAAACTATCTTGTACCAATAATATTTGAAGTGCTTTCCAAGTATTAACTCATTTAATTCTCCTAATGACATAACACCCCTATGAAGTGCAATCATCATCTCCCCCTTAAGGGTGAGGGAACCAAGGCACAGAGAGGTTAAGCAACTTGGCCAAGATCACACAGCTAGTGAATGTGGGGGCTGGGCTCTAAACGCACATGGTGTCATTCGAGAATGTACCCTGGGGTACGGCCTCTTCATGCCCCATGTGCCTCTCCGCACGTATGTCACGTAGGACGGTACATATAAACTTGGTTTTCAAGAACATTTCTGGAACAAAATAAAATGAATTTGTTTGTGGGGTGGGGGGGAAGCTCGGTTATCTTTTGCCCGAGTTTGCCCTTCCATTTGTGTCACCAGACCTTCCACTTCTGTTAATGGCATTCATCACATATTCCGCCTGAAGAAAGGAAGCCATGGCTTGACACATCAAAAATGTTCAGTGAAGGCTTCTGAATTATATTGAATCAAACTGCTCTAAACTGAATTGCACTGAGGCATGCAGGCAGCTCAGAGTGTGAACTTCCGTTGGGAAATTGAGCACGATTTGAGAGAAGAGGTGACACGTGAGGCAAGTAGGATAGAGCCCGTGACATAGAGCACTACGTCTTTGCCCCATACGGGGCTCACAATCAAGCGTTTCCCTGCTCTCATTCTACAGATGGTGAATCTCATACAGATTAGAGGAACCAGGGATGGGAACAAGTTGGGAAGCCAGTGGGGAGAGGAATCTCAGTCCCTTCCTACTCAAAGCATGGTCCCCAGCCTGGTAGGACTGGCGGCATTGGTATCACATAGAGACTTGCTCAGTCAGAATCTGGATGCTAACCAAATCTCTAGGGGCTTCTGTCTACCTTAAGTCTGGGGAGCATTGATCCAGGACTGTTTGTCGCAGGTCAAGGGAACCAGATTAGTTAGCCAAACCTCAGAATCCTCGTGATTTCATTGTCTCTGGAACCCCTCTGAGTTTTGGTAAATACCTCTCCCTTCCAGCCTGTGCCCTGGTCCTGCCAACCTCCTGGAGACTGAGATGAACATGACCGTGTGCACACCTATCGCCACCGATGCCTTCACCTACAGCAGCTCAAAGGAGGCCGAGTTGCAAATGATGTTGGCAAATACTGGGCAGTGGGTTTCGACAAAAGGAGGGACAGAAGGAAAGAGGATGGCTTGGTTCATGGTGGTAACTCAGCCCAAGGCACTCACGTTTCATGGGGATCTCAGCCTTGCTACAAGTCCTTGCTCTAAGTGCCGGCAAGGGAGTGAGGATATATGGTCAGAACCAACATGTAGGGGTAAGTGGTCCGGGGGTGTTGGTGACACTCCCGGAAAGTGCAAGCATTGAGATGATCTTGGCCTGAAAGTATTCATGGGGCCTAGATGGAGAGGCTATGAGGATTTAGCTGAGGTTCTCCGCAGAGAAGAAGCCAAGGTCCGGAGGCCTGGGGTGGCATCAAAGATGAGTGCCATCGGGAAGGAAGGGATGGACGCCTGATAGAACCGAACTCGGAGGCCGGGGAACACGATCAGGGATCGGGAAAAGTATAAAAGCAGAGAGTACACGTAAGGAGAAGGGAAAAAATGGGCAGTTAAAATAAAACAGCCCTTGAAATTAAAAAATAATAATAAATTAAATAAAAATAAAACAACCTTCAGTCTCTGTGGCTGAAGGCCGTGTGATGGTTGGACGCGGGAGGTGATTGTGGAGGAAAGAGCCGCGAATGAAGAGAGTTAGCCCTCCAGGCAGCTCTTCACCCAACGCTGACTCTTTGCCTGCCTAAACTCGCGGAAGACGATAAAATCCCTCTCCAACAGCTGGGAAAGACATTCCCAGACATTTTGCAGAAGCATTTTGTTGCAGAAGGCACTCACGGAACAGGCTTCCATTGGAAGAGAATCACATCTCCTGAAATTCTCGCGTTGCATGAATATGTATGGTAGCAAATAGGAGCAGAAGCAGCTAGAGGAGGAGAAATGCAGGGAGACATCTGTATACTCCGGAGCAAACAGTTGGAGGCCAACTACAATTCTACGGTTGGCCTATCAGCTTTGCTGCAAGGAAGGGATGGGTCCAAATTCCACTGGCAGGAGATGCAGAAGGAGGACCCGTGGCCAGTGCTGATCCAGCAGGACCAGAGACGAGGGCTCCGAGAGGACCAGGACAAAGTGTCTCAGGGCATCTGGCCCAGGACAGAGCCACGGTTCCACTGGTATACTAGGTAGAGCAGATTATAAATAGGCCACATTCATTCGACAAAGTAAGTCCTGAACGGACTCTCCTTGTTGCTCTTCCTATAGCGTTTAGAGTAAAGAAGCCCTTCGGGTATTAACAGCTGGTGGATATGATCTCAGACAGAGCCGGTCAGGGAGGTAGCCCGGGTCAGAGTGGGTATTTGGCCTGTCCCTTTTCTTCTCCCCCTGATCCTGCTCAAGTCTCCAGGCTTTCCCCCTCTCCTCCTCTTTTCTCCTTCTCTTGGCTTTCTGCCAGCTCTCCGGGCTGTGAAAGGAAACTGAGATTTATATTTTCTTATTTATTACAGGGAATTTTATGTTTCCTGATCCTGGTTTAGAAAATGCACAAGTGAAGTGGCTTTATTTATTTCTACGTTTAAATAGACTAAATCCACTTGATTTTTATGTTATATATACCGACCCCTCCCGCCTTAGGCTCCCAAAGATGGCGCTTGCTATGCCCAAATGGCATCTCCCCAGGCCTGTAACTAACACAGCATTTGCAAGGGATGTTTACAGAGACCGGGCTTGTAGTTGCCTCTGAGTTTGCTCAGTAATCCCATCCCTTCAAAGGGTAATGGGAAACCTCTTATCTAACACAATGAGCTGGGGATCAAGCCAGGACATAAAGACAGACAAGGCAGGGAGCGATTAGAACGCGTCCACTGATTCTGGGGTATCTCTGCTTGAAGGTCACAAAATTCCTTCTTGCTCATCTCTTAAATCATCTGCTTCTGTCTGCAGGTGGTGACAGAGACTCAAAAAAAAAAAAAAAAAACAGCTAAAATAGTCATCTTTCAAGGTTAACAAGGAGCTGCTTAGAAGCCCCAGCATGACTGTCAATAGCCAATCAAAGAGATGTCAGCGGCTCCCCTGAGGAAGGGTTTCAGCGTTAGGCTGGGGAGGCCACATATGGAGAAGAACCAGCTGTTTGGCTTCCTAGGCGGGGGCCCAAAGCTGAAGGCAAAGGGGACGGGCTTTGCCATTCCCCCAAGCAGAACAGACCAGAATGGTCCCGGTGGGATGCCTGCAACCAGGGAAAGCTTGCTACAATCTGGGGCTCATTCAGTGAAATCCATTGTCCTCTCCCCATGAGAAGGGTTCTCAATTAAATTTCTCCTGAGGTCCTTTTCCTCCCCTAGTGATCTGTTTCTTGCAAGACTTCTTCTTCTTCTTTTTTTTTTTTTCCCCTTTCTCAGATATTACAAGGTTGACTCAGGTGAATGCTATCATTCTAGCTTGGGATCAGATTTATGCAGTGCCCTTTGCTGAACATAAGCCTCAGTTTCCTTATTTGTAAAATGAAGGAGTAGGCAGATACAAAAGGGCAACACAGTAACTCATTCCTGCAAGAATGCTATCAGGAATTTTTCTCAAAGAGGAGTTATTGAAACTAATGAAAATGAAAAGAAGCTTTTCCCCCAGACTCTTCCAAATCCTCCCCCATCAAGCTCAGTGCAAGAAGAAGGGAAGGGCGAGCAACAACTCGGGACAGATGACATCGGGCTGAGAGCTGAGACAGAGCAGGACTTCTCAGCGTCTTTTATTTCCACCTTCTCTACCAAGGAGACTAACTTCCGTCCGGGAAGGGCCGCATAGAGTCAAGTAGGAGCAGACTGAAGCCTGTGATGTGTGGACAGAGAGCAAAAGCATGTCTGTGGACAAGTTAAACCTAAACGAATTACCTCCAAGACAGTATTGTCTGCAATCTTGGAGAAATTGGGAGAAAGAAGAGGTGCCAAGTGACTGGAAATAAGCACATTCGTCCCAGTTTTCAGAGAGAGGTAAGAGCTGTGTTCTGGAAACCATAGCCACGGAGCTTCATGTCACACCCCCCAGCCCCCCACCCTGACACACTCTTTACTCTAGTAAAGAGAACATTGGGAATAGTTAGTAAGGAAAACAGGAACCACCAGAAGCTGGCTTGGGTCGATTAACAAGAAGTCATTCCAGGTATAGCTGTTCTGATAGAATGTCAACTTGGGAGGAAAAAAAAGCAGAGTATTTTTTGCAGTATCTTTTAATAAAGATTGTGGTTAAAGTATCATTCATTCATAAACCACTACTAGAACATAAGCCTCATGTAAACAGGGATTTTTGCAGGAAGTGAGGGGATATGCTCTTTTACTGACTGCTATACCTAGAACAAAGTTTGTCACGTAGAAAGGCACTCAGGAAATATTTTGGAATAAATGAATATATGTGCATAATCAAAGGCTAGAAAGAGCCATAGCAGAAGTGAATCGAGGTTCTCTCTGGGTGGTTTGATGTTGGGGGGTCTTTAATTTTATATTCAGTACTTGGTAAGTTTCTTTTTCCATTTTCTTGATTTCTATAAGAATCAGAAATTACTTTTATAATCAGAAAAATTAAAAATACTATCTTCTTTGAAAGACTTGCTTGTGAGAATCCAGCCTTTTTCTTTTTGGAAGTATTAACCAGACTAGTAGAGCAGGGGAATTTGGATTTCCATGAAGTGTTTTCCAAAACCTCTCATGTTATCCTTTGACTCAGATGAAGAGTCGTGGGCTTGGGGATGGCTGAACTGGGAGGATTTGTTCAATGACTTAAGCCCAAATAGTGTTGATTAAAAGATCAGAGCCAATTCCAAGGAAAGTCCCCAGTGGTGTGATACAGTGATCTATCTCACCCAACACGTTCTTCAGAAGCTTGGAGGTAAGGGGTCGGCAGCAGATAGCTGGGAAAACTAACTGATACGTTGGAGGACGGCCTTCAGATTTAAAAAGATCTCAAGAGTCTTTAACTATGAGCCAAGACTCACAAAGCTAAACTGGATAGATCCTACACTCAGGTTCCAAAAAGATCGATAGCCCAGACTCTAAAAGGGGAAAAACCTGCTTCAGGACGGTTGTGTGAGGAAAGACCCACGCCATCTGGCCAAGCCTCCAGCTTATGACGAGTCAACAGTGTTGGAGTTTCTCAAAAAGTTAATGCAACGTCTTGGGTCAGGTGAATAGAGTTCTTATGCGTCGACTGAATGCTGATTCCCGACTTAGTGCTCCGGGATGGGTGACAGCTTTTTCCAAACGTCTTCTGGAAGATAGTCCATGTTGAATGGGAGCCTAGTGCTTGTATGTATTTGGGGATCACCTTATGCTGGGTTCCCCACCCAGAGTTGCACAGACATGTCGCCATAGTAAAGGTAGTAGGACTTGTCACAATAGAGGTCCTCCTGAAGTATTTTATCAGGAAATACTTTGGGTCTTTTGTTTTGTTCCTGTATGACCCCTGACAATCAGACTATGCTTCAGGAAAAGTTGGTCCCCCACGAATGACTCTTGGTATGAACTCTATGTATCTTTGTCCTCCTCAGCAAATACCACAGGGCAGAGCACACGACAGGCACCCAAGCCATTCCTGTTGAACGAATGGGCAAGAGCATAGCAAACACTACAACATCACAGACCCTCCAGATCACATCTTGTAAAAGATGCACAGGCACCTGGGACACGTCTAGAGGAGAGCTCAGAGGTTGGCAGTTTTGGAACCTTGGTTAATTTAAAGGAGGTTTTGCCAGGAAAAGAGAAGAGTTGGTAAGAACAAAGCCCAGGTGAGAAGAAGATGGGCTACACTGAGTCTGGCTGGGATCCGGAAGGGAGAGAGACCTACCAGGAGAATATAGGACATCACAAGTAAGTAGCAAAGTCCCAGAATCAAACAGGTAGGGAAGTAATGTTAAGAGTCTCAGGGTCCTCTTTGGTCCTCCCATAAGGGCCCAGACCCAACCTCTACCTTGTAATGGTTGAAGAGTGGTCCCCCCAAAAAATATGGCCATGTCATAATCCCTGAAACCTGTGACTGTGACCAGATTTGGGAAAAGTTTGTAGATTACATCAAGATTACATCTTGATATTACGGATACTGAGAAGTGATAATCCTAGATTACATGAGTGGGTCTTAAATCCAGAGAAGTGCCCTTGTAAGAGCCAGAAGGGAAGACAAGGAGAAGGTGAGTCTGTATGAACATAGAAGTATAGGTTTGGAGTGTGGTGGCCACAGGAAGTTAACAAAGGAAAGGAACAATTCTTCACTAGCCTCTGGGGAGAGCATGGCTCTTCTAATATCCTGATTTTGGACTTCTAAACCCCCAGAAACTTTTTCTGTTATTGTGAGTGAAAGGTAGCAAAATATGCCACCCAAAAATATGCTACTTTGGTATATACCTGGGCTATAGGCTATAGCCAGCTGAAAAACAGTAAATACTAGAGGCTTTCTGTCAATCCTACCTATCTGTCTAAAAACAAATTATCCAAAATAAATTCAGTTGTCTAAGTCTCCTCCCCAGGAGTTTTATCAACCAAGGAAGTTTGACTCATTCAAGAAAGGAGACTAGAAGTCACTACCACACCCAAACTCTGATCCAAAAAATACCCCACCTATCCTTCAAAGAGTCCATTCATTTTTCCTTAAAATCCTATATTCTTCCCTAAGAGGCCTACAACCCTCTCCCTTTCCCTATTACCATGTTTAGGTCTGAATTCTCAACTCTCTCTTCCAATTACCCATTTTTACCCCATGTGTATCTCTCCCAAGTCTGTGAGGTATACGGGTTAATAAACTGGTTTTTCTCTTTAAAAACAACAACAATAAGAGAGTCTCAGGGTCCTGGAGAACACTTCTTGAGGACAGGTGCCAGCAAGATCATTGGATCCAGTGGTTCTCAACTCTGGGTGCACGTGTTAAAGCCCTGCATCATTATTGTTGTTGTTCTTGTTATTCTTCTTGTTGTTGTTAATGCCAATACCTGGGCCTCTTCCTGGACCAAATAGATCAGATTTTCTGAGGGTTGGCCTTGGTACTGGCAGAGCAGGGACTAGGAGGAGGTAAGCCCGACGCCTGGCGCACAGAATGTAAGGAGAGATCACTCTCAGGGTCACGCAAGTGGTGGTGGGCCCCTAAGCATGACACCTTCACACAATTTGCCCCCTAGGAGCCTGGCTTTCTTCATCCAGGGCTCTGTCCTGGGTACTGGTACTCTGTAAATTTCTCCTGGGTCTTTCTAAGATAGGACTGGTGTGTATAACCACAATTATACTCAAATTCATTCAACTCACAGGCTTGGAAGCAGGGAGTCAGAGGTCATGCAGCAAGTTAATGTCAAAGGCAGGTCCAGAAAGGACCAGAGGAGTCTGGCAGCAGGCGAGGGGCCAAGGATAAGCTCTTTGCATCAAATACTGGGGACGCATCATTAGAGACTAGGGTTTGGCTCCTGTACTAGGAAGGCTTTGTGAGGGAACACAAGGCCCCGGTCCAAGGTCCTTGGTCCCAGGCAGGAAGCTGAAGCAGAAATCTAGGGACAAAATAGAGCCCCCGTCAGGAGCTGGACCATAGGCCTGACTCGGTCTCACAAGCAGTCATGGCCCAGTGATGGGGCTTTGAAGGTAGCGTAGGAGCCACAGCTTGTAGTTAGTTGAGAGGCCCTCTGAGCTCTGTCCTGCAGTCCCAGGGTGTGAGCAGAGCTGAGCTGCCAGGGTAGAGTTCTGCAAAGCAGTGGGGAATATGAGCATCTGAGTGGAATCGTAAGGAAAAGGAATCAGATTTATTCTGAGAGATTTCAGAAGGCAAGGTTCAGAGCAACAACAGAAATGACAACTTTGCCCCAATATTGGGCATTTTTACCAATCAGAAATTTCCCATAATCGAGTACAGCAGTGCACATAATTGGACTGGGAGTATTTGGGAATGTGCGTCAAGGGGGGGGCGTCTCCAGGGGAGGGCCCCCTTTGTATTAGATGACTGCTTTTGCCTTTCAACTCAGAAATGTCAAGCCCTTTGCCTTGATTTTTGTCTTACGGCAGGGAGCTCCACTTGGCTTCTCCAGGATGCTCTATCCGTCCAGGTGCAGAAGATGGCAAGAAAGACCACAGGACACCTGCACAAGGTTAGACCATGAACAGCTGAGGTTTGAATAAACCGTGCAGTCCATCCACAGATGATGTTCAGGTTTAAGTGATGTCACCTCACAGTCCTTTGGTTTCTCTCTTCTGTTTCTCTTGTCCCTGTCTACACTGACCCAGATCAAAGCAAATCAAATAAGCCAATATCCGTGGTGTGCTTCGTGTGAGCCAGGCACTGTGCTAGACGCAGGGCCTCACCTCAGAAGCACGTGGCGGAGAGAAGGTTGAGCCCACGGAGTCGAGGTTGAGGGGGATGAAGAAAGACAGGGCCTTGGACGGACTTCCTGAAGCCACAAACCCTTACTCCCATCCGGTTAGGCTCAGCATGGAGAATGAAGATGTGGAGTCCTCTAAATGCTCTTCCTACCACTCACTCCAACCCACCAGAGCTGAAGTCAAGACAGGGATGGATTCTAGAAATTCTAGAATGTGCTCACAGAGCTCCCATGATATAGTGCAGAAGAGAAGGTTCTCAGGCCAGGGAAGCCAGGCAGCTTCCCGGGTAGACAGTGCGGGCAATGCTGAGCCAAGAAGAAAGATGAGTTCTGTCCCTGCTCTTCCACTGAGGCAAACACACTCTTGATGCCCTCCTTGTCTCCCTATACCAGCCCTCCTCCCCAGATCCTTCTCCCCTTGCTTCCAGGGTCCCTTCCTGCAGAAAGCATTCTCAACCCACCAAGGAAGTTGGCCATCTCTCCAGAAAATCTTCAATTTTTCCTGGGAAACATTTAAAACAGTTGTACCCAGCAACCGTCTGTGGGATTGTCTTCTTTCTAGACTATAAGGTCCTTGGGAATAAGGATCTAGAATGAATAGATGAATAAACGCCATTAAGACGGGGCGGGGGGGGAAATAAAGCAGTGGCTAACTGGAAGCAGGAGAAGCAGGCAAAATGAGGCACCAAAGCCAGGCACCAAAGAGAAAACCAGCAAAGCAAAAACTGGGATCAGGCATAGATCAGATAAAGGAGGAGGAAAAGCTATGGGGGTCAGGATGGTTAAGACAAGGCTTGCAAATGCTGGATTTCAATAGTGTCCCTTGGAGGGAAGGTTTGATACCCCCTTCCTGGGCATAGGGCAAGCTTTAGAGAGGAGAGTCCCACTGGACACCCTTACTTCCAACATAAGCAAGATAACCTTCCCATGGCAGAACTCTCCATCCAATATAAATTAGGCCACACACGGGTTTATGGGCCATCTGTCCTCAGACCACAGGGATTTGAGATCCCTACTTAGCGAGGCCTTCATGTCTCACTTACAGCTGCCCTGGCCTTCTGTTGATTATTTTTTTCAACCATCGCTAAAGGGACTCCATCAACCCCTCTCTCGGTACCCTGGCTATCTGATGCTCTGATTACCTCTTGATTACCCGACTGAGACCTCTGGAGGAACTTAAAAGATGGAAGAAGGATGGTGTGTCCCCAGGGGAAGGAGGAGTCGTATCTTAGAACACAGCTGGGCACGGACTGATTAACTGCATTAGGACAGGAAAGACAGCAGGGGTTCTGAGATCTAGGATTTGGCTTGTCTACGCAGGTGGAGCAAGACCAAGGGGAGAACCCAATGGCCAATTCAGGGGGAGGAGCACAGAATTTGAGAGATTTAGGAAGAGGCCCCAGGAAAGTGGGGCAGAGAGTTAGCTTTGGGGCTCCCACGGGAAATACTGTGTGTCACCTGCTGCATAGTTGAGCACAGGCATGCTCTCAAGAAGAAGGTCAAATCCAGGGAGCACTCAGAAGTTTCAGGAGGCCGGAAGCCCCCTCTGGGGATGTCTCTTTGCAGGCAGTGAGGTCAAAGGACAAGGCACAGTTCCCAGGGGCACTGGAGGCCAGCACAGGACACTTAAGCAAGGACTATCCTCAGTCTCTGAGGGCCTGAGTGCTAGGAAAATAGCCAAGGCCGGGGACTTAGGGACAGAGGTATATGTCAGACTAGCTACTTGTCAGAATGAGTCATGAGATGAGGGACAACCAGCAAGTAGCCAGAGTGACAAGAGCAAATCAACTTTTGAATGACAGCAACTTGGAATCTTCCGGCCTGAAGTCAGAACTGATCTTAGAGCCTGTGCAGAGCTGAGCCTGCAGCTCTGGCCGACAAGTGCATCCGGCTTCAGGAGGGAGGAGACGGGTGTGAAGTGTGGGCACAGGTAGGGCCTGACAGACAGAATGCAAATGATACCCAGGTTCTGAGAGCCTGCCTTCTTGCTCCCGGGTTCAGGAAAGATGAGAAGTGGGCTGACCCTGGCCGGGGAGAGCAGCTGCTTCTTGCCAGGAGTCGGAAAGGGAGAAGCCTAGGAACGTAAAGCGGTCAGAGCATCTCAAGGCCCTTAGAGGGTGAGGCGCTCTTACCCGCGGAGAGAGGTGTGGTGTGATTCAGGCTCAGAAGACGATTGTGTGCCCTTCATTAGCAGCCAGAATTTGGCTTCTCTGTGATGACCAAGAAACCACTTCTCACCATCTGAAATAGTTCTATACGTGGTTTCTTATTTTTCTTCCCTGTGTATTTTTTTAGCTTCTTTCATCCTCATTAGAAGACGGCAAGGATTTGCTCTCCTCTGTAAGCCTTGTTTCATGTCCCCCAGAGTGCCTGGACCCCAGTCAGGTGGGTGGATCCAGAATTGCCAGGCTTTGCCAAGGAACCCCTCCCTACTTCCATTAAGCCCGGGGCGGTAAAGCCCAAATCAGGCTCAGGCTCCATGGCCGGGTGTCTGCAGACTGCTTCCTCCCCGTCAGGTTTCAGCTGGGGCTGGTCAGGGATGTGTGTGAGAATCTGGAGCAGCTGGGGAGAAAAGCCCTCACCAACTGGGAAGGACCACCTTTTCCTGTGTCTCCATGGCCAGTCAACGTGTGGCTTGTGCCTGTGCATGGAGTCCTGAGCAAGGGACCCACGGACAGCTCATCCTACACGCCACTCTGCACAGAGTGGGGCAGTGACCACTTTAAATGAAATGTCTCAAGAAAAGCAAAAAGAAAAAGACGACAATAATGACAAAACAGAAAACCTGGGTTTGTGATGACTACGCACTGATTTCCCTGTGGGTGTCAATTACAGGTGGGGCAGGAACCAGAGCGGGCCAACCAGATGCCCCCAGGAGAGCAGGGCCCTAGCTGCACTCCCCCACCTCACTGAGTGCCTACTGTGCGCCGGGCACTGCCCCAGGTGCTGCCCATCGCTAAGGACCAAGGTGGGCCCGGTGCTTGGAGACGAAGACAGTACAAAGGCAAACACTAAGCATGATCACAGGGAAAATACAGGATCCTAGAAGGAGCACCTGTATTAAACTTGTGGGATGGAGCAAGGTCGGGGCAGGCTTCCCAGAAGAAATGACCTCTACGTTGAGACATAAATAAGAAAAGGATCCGGCCGGCACCAAGAGGGGAGGAGGAGAAATCCCAGGGGAAAGAAGAGAAGCGTGTGCTTGCAGCCCTGAACAAAGAGGAAGCAGGTGCACACGGGCAGGGATGGGGATTCAGGCTGCTGCAGGGTTCAGGCGAGTGGGGAGGGATGGGAGCAAGCAGAGGCCAGATCGGGAAGGACCCCATAGGTGAGTTTCAGAAATTTACGTTTCTCGTTTTGTCAATGGTGGAGTGGGAACGTGAGGACTATTATATCTACTCATCAAATCTCACTTCCTTTTCCTCCTCAGCACATTTCTCAGGCTCCCTTAGAGTGCCGTGTCACCATAGGACTGACTTCTAAATACTGAAATGCAGGCAGAAGAGATGTGCTTCCCTTGCAGCTCTGGCCCATAGGTCTTTCCCCATCAGCCCCAATCTCCTTTCCCTTCTTCCAGTTGAGTAGAGAGGAGTCTGGGGATCTAGAGAGGGGTAGATCACAAGAGGGAAGGAAGCTTAGTCCCAGATGTTCATGGAGAAAGCTACTCAGCTAGGAACGGCCTCACTGAGGTATAATGTAAGTGAGGAACAAATTCTGTTTGCTGACCCTCTGAGATTCGGGGGTTTACCTATTGTAGCAGCAAGCCTTACTTATGCAAACTAATACATTGCTTATATAGCACACCCATCACCAGACTCATTGCACAGGACCCCAGGAAGAGTCTATGCCAGACTGCCTTATTTTGGATGACAAAAAGGACCACAATGCAGAAAATGCCCATTTCTCTCTGTGAACAAAGTTCTCCAACTGGTAGAAAGCAGGTCTCCCACTTAACAGTGTTAATACCTCTTGTGGAATATTTCGATTGCTTAATCTCATACATTGTTTATGGAATTAAAAATAAAATCTCTAATCAGGGTGCCTGGTGACTCAGTCAGTTAAGTGACTTTGGCTCAGGTCATGATTGCAGGGTCCTGGGATCGAGCCCCGTGTCTGGCTCCAGCTCCAGGTCTGGCTCGGGCTCGGGCTCCAAGCTCAGCAGGGAGTCTGCTTTTTCCTCTCCCTCTGCCCCAACCCCCCCAACTTGTGCTCTCTCTGTCTCTCTCAGATAAACAAAAAAATCTTTAAACAAACAATAAAATCAATAAAATAAAATCTCTAAGCAACTGACTCAGTTATTTAATGCTATGTTCTTATAGCACATAAATGTTGATAAGCTCACAGGGCTGTAGATATGAAATTTTTCAGTAAAAAGCAGCTAGACATGAAGTAACACAAAACATAATATATAGTCAATGAGTTCTATATGGTGGGGGAAATTTCTCTGGTTATTACTAAAATGAGGAGTTATTCTCTTACTACCCTATCCTCCCCTCCCAAAAAGTTAGGGAGTATAAAACTCCTCCAGGGCTTCGTATTAACTCAGCACAGAAAGCAGAGAGACAGAGTAAAGCTGTGGTCTATAAAAAGATAATGTTCTTGGGGTTATAGGTAATTTCACAGAACATTCAGAGAATGAATACACAAAAGGTTCAATATTGCATGGACCTACCTAGTAGCCATTATAAACAGCAGTAGCTAGTGCTACTGAAATACAGTTAATGGAGATCCTGTACTTAGAAAACTTCAAGAAATCCCTACCAGAGAAAGTGAGAAATTTTTTTATTAGTATGAAAGAAAGAAACCGATTCAAAATTACAACAGACAGGTGAGCTGTCTATAATAGCAGGGGATATAGTAAAGATACAGAAGAACCAAGAAGATGAAAACAGAATTCAAACAGGGGCAGAACTTGCTTGGCTAAAAGTTTTTAAACTCCCTAGTGAGAAGAAAGCTGGAATTAGAACCACACAAAGGATGATGGTGTGTCTACAGTTAAAACTCCCAGATATTGTTCAAGATGGAGACCCGAGCCGAGAGACCTTGACTGAAACTTGCCACCAAGTTTTGTGGAATTCTAGTTTTGTACTTGAGCAACAAATGTGGTTTGGGTAGTAAGATTAGTGGGTGTCAAACAGGCAAAGCCGTCTCTGGAATCTCACTCCCACCGCACTCCCCTCGTTCTTTCTTTCCCCAACCAACTGCATCTCTTAGACTCCTCTCTCCTCTCCATCCTCCTCTCTAGCACAAGCCCTTGGCTTTCCTGGTCTAGAGCATCTAGAAAAAATGGACACAGACTACCAGTCTGTTGTCATGTGGATTATGCCTCTGCCTACCTGTCCAGAATGAATGGGAGCACCCTTCCTTCATGAAGGACCTTGGCCTTCTATGCCAATGACAGCCATCCATGATGTCCCCTCCTCTCTGTTAAGGCCCCAGCAACTGCCAGGAGAACATGTCTACACAAATGGCCCCTCGTGGATACAAGCAACTCAGCTGGGCCCCCATGGTACTAAGGGAATTTGGCTGCTATCGGAAGAGAAAGAGCTGGAGGGTGAAGAGAAAAAAGAAGAGAGAAGGCCCAGAGGCCCAGAGTTGAGGGAAGGAGGTCTTTGCGATAGAACCTTCTAGAAGGAACCACCTAAAATGAGCTGACCGTCTGAGCAGAGAGTAACCCTCCCTCTGGGTTGATAATGCGGAGGAAGCATGGCCCTTCCTCAGAAGGAGAATTGACTTCAACAATCTATCCCAGGACTTCAAAGCAGCCCTTCCGCTAATTATTATGGAAATGTGTGTTTAATTGGGAAGCAGCAACAGCTTCTTAATATTTGCTGTATTACTGTATTATATATGGCTAGAAAAACAGCTCTGAAGAGAAAATCCAGCTGTGTCCAAGGTGATCGGGGTGGTGGGGGAGGGAGGTTGGAAGGGGCTGACGGGAGCTCTCAGAGCATTAGCAAAGCAAATAAAACAAGATCTTAAGAACAGGAATGGCAGTAAGATCATTACCACCACCGGGATGGAAAAATGTGCTTTCAAGTTTCATCCCCTTTCCCCGTCCATACCTTCATCCTTCCCACTCATAAAATCTAGGTCTCCTAAGTGAGATAAGCCAAATATTATGTGATCCCCTTTATGTAAAATATGTAGAATAAGCAAATTCATAGAGACAGAAAGTAGATTAGAGGTTGTCAGGGGCTGGTGGTGATTACTTAATGGTTACAGAGTTTCTGTTTGGGGTGACGAAAACATTTTGGAAATGGACAGTGGCGATGGATTATGCATTGTGAAGGTAATTAATGCCACTGAACTGTAGACATAAATGGTTAAAATGACACATTTCATGTTATTTATACTTTACCACAATTTTAAAAATTAATAATGCACTGTATCAAAACCCATCTAATTGTATGCTTTAAATGGATGAACTGTATGGTATGGTGAGTTCTCTATCAACAGAGCTGTTAAAAGGAAAAAAATCAACAAACAGACAAACAACAACCAGGTCTACTAACGACCGTAACCTGCAGGCAGATTCAAGCCTGGACTAGCTTTTTCCTTCTTCATTCTCCCAGAACCTCTCCTTTGCCAGGTACTCTGCTAGGCATTAATGGACAGAATCAACATGGTAGGAATTACTTAAGTAGCTTCCAACCATCTGACGGCTTTGGCGCTGAGCATCCCTTTCTGTTCCTAATCAGATTCCCTTCTCTCATGCTAACCAAATAGCTGTATGGCTCCAGCTTTCTTTCTGAGGTTCAGGTCCCTGGCAACACCAGGTTCTGTTTTTTGTTTGTTTGTTTTTAAAGATTTTATTTATTTATTTTGAGAGAGAGAGAGAGAGGGAGAGAGAGAGAGAGAATGAGAGAGAACATGAGTGGGGCAGAGGGATAAGCAGACTCCCCAGCAGGGACCCGGAACCTGGAGCCCAATCTCGGGACCCCAGGATCATGACCTGAGCCGAAGGCAGTGAGCCACTGAGGTAGCCCCTGATTCTGTTACGGAGGCCTCTGTTTTTATCTCGGAGCTCCTATCCCGCCAGCTTCACCAATCTCCCGTTGTCTTCGAAGGCTCTGCTTTGCACTCCTATTTCCCTCTCTGACCACCCAAGTTCAGTGATTCTGACTTAAACTCCCTCCCACTATCTGGGGCCCTGATGCTCTGTAGAGAGACCTCACTGATGCCCACTGCCAACCTGTCTGAACTTCTAAACACCCGCACCCCAACTCACTTTTACCGTATGCTTTTCCCTCCTGCTGGGTCGCCTTGTAACTTTTCCATCAATGCCTGTGGTTGACTTTATGTCCTCACTGCAACTAACAAGACAAGACCACTATTCAGTCATTCTTGCAAATGGGCCTGCTCCCCCACCACATGTCCTAAGAGAGTAGGTCCTGGTACCATCCCATCTCCTTCATCCACTCTGATGAATGAGCCCATGGCCACAGAATCTCAGGACAGGACCATGATATCTACCAATTATATCCCACCTAAGTCAGAACACCACCTACAAACACAGATGCCTCCAGACTGGTAGCTCTCCATCCTTGGTCACACTGGAGTCTCCTGGAGCTGTTAAATATATATATATATTCTCCAGCAAAATTCTCCAGAGGAATTCTCCAGAGGACTGTCTTCAGACTTCATCTGTATCATTGGCTCCTGGGATCTTCCTCCTCCTGGCCCACACTGCTGTTTTGGAGCTTGCCATCCTCCACAATCCCATGAGCCTATCTATACTGATTCCTATAGCCTATCTCCACGGATTCTGACTTACGTGGTCTGGGATGAGGTCCAGATAGGGGACTCCTTAAGAATGACTCAAACTGATCTTAATACCTATCCAGAGTTAAGAGCTACAGATCTAAGGAGACCAGACACTATGGGAAAGTACTTAGTCCTTCGGTCAACAAGTATTTCCTACATACCTATTGCCAGCTATAGAGTCTAAGAAGCAGGGAACTGGTCAGTAAAGGGTCCTGTTCTTATGGAGTTCCCAATGGTTAGTGGGAAATAAGCAAGAAAACAAAGAAGTATAATTGTATATATAGAGAGACATGGAATGACTGTAAAATATGTGAATATTTTCGGGATGTGTGCACAAGTGTCAGGAACCCTAGCTTCAGGTTTTCAGAGCCCAGGGGAGTAGAGATCAACCAGGATCCCACTAGTCTTTGGAGTTAGGCATGACGTAGGGAAGTACTCCTTGAGAGAGAGAGAGGCAGAAGCTCTACCCCCCATCTCTTATTGAGCTTTCAACCATTCATAAAACCAGGGTGGTAATTGGAAGACACAGGAGCTCTGTTTTCATGGGGGAAAGAGCCAGTGACAGAGATCCCCTTGGTACAGGGCTTTTAAAAAGCAGAACAGGATAAACAGGTTTGATGGCAGCCTGTGGGAGGCAGGGGGATTGAGCCTTCTACTTCCTTCTTTCTACAATTGACATTTTCTTTTTCTCTCGCTTCAAGCTGTTAAGAAGGAAACAATATGGAGGGGGCAGGTTTTCTCAACTCAACTCCCCTGAAATCAGCGGGGCTCTGATTGGAGATCCCGGGAGAATCAGGCTGCCTCAAGCCTCCCCAACCCATGTGTGTACCAGATCCTGTGAGTCCATTCCCGAATCTGTGTACTTCATACCTCTGGAGGAGGAAACACAAAATCAAAGCAGCGGTTCGTTGGTCCACAATCAAATGTGGGTCCAGTGCCGTGCTTTGGGGAGATCCCTGTTCTCAGGAATTTTTTACACTCTGGTGGGGGAATCAGATAAAATAGTGCTAAACAAATGGAAGATGGTGTATTTTCAGAGAAGAGGCAGAAGGTTAAGTAGGGTAGTACCTTAGATGTGTTTCCAAGGAAGTTCTCTCTAGGAAATGACATTTGAGGGTAAGCCTGAATGAAATAAAAGAACTTTAAATTTTTAATGACTAGCAAGCCTCTCACCAACATATGGGCTCTTCCTTTTACCCATCCAAAGGAAAAAAAATCTGCTCTCCTCCAACCAGCCCCATCTCACTCTCTTCCCTAGAAATGGCCTCCCAGTGGTTCTGGGGTATAAGTCGCCTAGAGCTGGGATCTTGTTCCATGCTTTCGTCAGTAAATGTCTTCATGTAAACCAAGTCTATGGTCTGTAACTCCTGCTGCTGAGTTCAAGATTCCTTATAAACTTGTAATTCCCCAGACTGCCCTCCAAAACGTCAAGCCAGCTCTTTCTCATGTACACAGAGGAAGCTGGAGACCCCTTCCTCCATGCATGGTGTCATCCTAGGTCCTATATGGTGGGGGAGAGGCTGACATCCCAAAGGTGATCACAGTGATCAATCCCTCAACCATAAAACTCACCGCAAGCCCTGTTGGCTAAAAATAGGAAGACAGTGGGGCCTCCTGAGACAGCCTCCTTCTCCCAGAGTCCCAGATGGACGAGGCCACAGTATCTTCCGTGCCTCAAGGACTGAGCATTGGGAAGTTCTCCCATGGATTTGATTTCATCCGGAGTCTTTTACTTCTACATCACTTCTTCCATTGCCATTACGAGCTAGACAGGGAAGGGGCAGGTCTGGTCCAGCCAAAAATACCCCCCAAACTTCTGCTTCTTCTGTTGGTGAGGAAGAGACCTGAGTCCCTGCCGTTGGAGAAGAGGAGGGTAGGGGAGACCCTACCAGCCATGCTTCCTGCAGTGATGGAGTTCAGGACCGGTGGGCATGTCACAGCCAGAGGGATGATATAGACAAATTGGATAAAACTCAGGAAAGAGCAACACACCAAAAAAAAAAAAAAAAAAAAAAAAAAAAAAAAAAAAAAAATGATGAAGAGGCTGGAGGGATTGAATGATGAGGAAAGATTAAAAGAACTAAATACGGACAGACCAGCTAAACGCCGATTAAAAGCAGCGATCAGAACTGTCTGCGGGTATCTGAACACCAGCAGGGAAGAGGGGCCGCGCTAGCAGGTGTGGGGTCAGGCAGGGGGGAAGTGAGGTGGACTGAGAATAAATGAAGGGAAAGTGTGAGTGGCAAACTGCTGGGTGGCAGAAGAGCCTCTATTAAGAGAAGAGGTGGGGGGGCGTGGGGATGATAAACTGTAGTGGGCGTTCGACATACAGGTCTCCCTTTAAACATTCTAAGTGCCCCCCAGTGATGTCGGGCAAACCCTGGGGGGACCAAGCCCCAGGGCTTGTTGGACATCACTGGGGCCCCAGGAGGCATGTCTCAGGGGACCGTAGGTGTGTCACATGGCTGTGTCCTTATCTACCTTCTAAAGCGATAATGGCGAGCCCCCGCGGGCCTGGAGCCGGGTCTGGCAGAGGCCACAAGTAGGACCATCAATCAGAGCATCGGGACAACTCGAAGATCAGACCACGCGGCCCTCCAGCTGACCTTGACCTTTTGTGCCCCTTTTTGTTTTAAAAGTAAAATCCTGAACCAGAAATATTCCCCCTTCTGCAGAGAAAGAGGCAGCTGGTCAGCTTGACAGGCGGAAACTGCAGCTTTCTCGTTAATGTGCAGTCCTGGAACAGTGATGTATGGCTGGTGATAGATCATGTTGGGTTTCCGGAGAGCAGGGAAGGCTAGAGCCGGAGCCTAATTCATGATGCATGAACGCATTGATCTTCCTGGCTCTGAAAATACAGTGTA
Organism: Enhydra lutris kenyoni; assembly: GCF_002288905.1. NCBI lineage: Eukaryota > Metazoa > Chordata > Mammalia > Carnivora > Mustelidae > Enhydra > Enhydra lutris. Next base: position 18,281,859 of record NW_019154118.1, read on the forward strand.
ATGAACCCCCGCTAACACATCATTTTTATTCCACTGCACCTCGCTAATATCTAATGATTTCACCTTCTACTGTGATCAAACATAATTGTATGGGAGTTTCAACTTTGTTCTTTGATACGGGAACACCGCTACCCTGCACTGTTTTGCTCTTTACTATTGGTAGAACAAGTGTGAAACTCACACATAGGAAGATCCTAGAGATGAGCTATCCTGTGGCCATTTAGGAGCCCTGTGTGTTCACATGTGCGTACCTCTGTGTGTGTGTGTCTGTGTGTCTGTGTGTCTGTGTGGGTGCAGGCAAGCACAAGAATGTGTTGTATGGGTATGTTGAACCAAAAGCTGATTGAAGGCAGGGAAGCATTCCAAAGCAGGTGCCCCTTCCCTGGGATGGCTATACCCTTTCCCGCCAATGGGCTCTCGGGGAATGGCAATTGTGTACTTAGAATGGAGATTACCTTGTCAATGTTATTGTTTGCAGAATCCCATCTGCTGATTGAAATCACTATAATAATTTGTTTTGAAGACCATGAAGCTTCCTGAGGGCCTCCTGCCAGCCTGTCCCTGACAGCATCATATCCTGTGCGCATCTCGTGTTTCTTGGACACAGCTCTCATTGCGACACTCCTGTCTCCATTCTAAAAAGAGCTTTTGGGGAAAAGTCATATTAATTTGATAACTCTGGCCATCTGGCCTGAAGGTGGTGGGTTTCTGATGAAGGAACATACATCTCCTGCCGTTCTGTGGACAAGGTGAGCTCTCTCTAGCCAGGGCTGTCCTTGGAGGCAGGGCACAAGGACGTGACCCTCATTAGCTGCGTGACCTTGGGTAAATCACTTAACCTGGTACTAAGCTGGATCTCAGTTTCCCCCAGGCAAAAGGAAATTCCAAAGTTTTCCCTCGTCTAAATGCAGGTGGCTGAACTGGAGGATTTTTTTCATGTCTCTTACAGCTCAAGGATTTATGGTCCTGTGACACCTTAACACCCTCTCCTGCTTTCCTCCATCCTGAAAGCTCTTCTTCCTGATGCTGGTGGAGTCTGCCTTCCTTCGAGACCCTCCCCCTCAGTCCTGTTTCTAAAAACAAGAGTGACAAAACAAGAGTGAATTAAGCAGAATGGTTACCCAATTATTTAAATTCTTTAAGGAATCTGTAGCAATATTAAGTTAATGCAAAACTCAGTATTCAAGGTCAAGCTCCCACGTAGCTTAATAGGTAAAACTTTGACCCCTGTCCAGGCCTTTGATTTTGGCCTGTGCTCTGTTCCGTGGGGAGCTGGTGGAAGGTTAATACATAAAAAAGCTAATATTCCAGAGAAATACAGTCCAGAGCTTGTGATGCGGGTCAGGGTACAGTATCCGACTGCAATCAATATGCACTTCAATGTTTGGATCATCTAAACCTCTGCTTGGCACAAGGGATCTCCAGAGAGACCTTCCTTAGGAGCAGAGAAATTACTATTCCAGAAATGACTGTGGGTCTTCTTGGCCCATTAGTGTTTCAAGGGAGATGCTGGTGGAAGGGGCAAGGAAGGTCCCTCTGGGATGGATTGACTGAAAAGTAAATAGTGTGGAGGGTAGAAAGCCTGGACTCTAATTCCAGCCACCACTGCTGAGAACAAGTTGGCCCAATTCCTAATTATTGTCTCTCACTCTCTGCCTCTGCAATGGGGCTAATTATTCAGATGTGTTCACAAGGTGTGTTGAGACCATTGGATAAAAGGCAGATATCATTGTTTATATTCACAGACCTGACAGAGCTAGAAGAGAAAAAGCTTTGAACTTCCAGCCACCCATTGTTCTAGCACCGAAACTACAGGAGAATGGAAAATGTCATCTATTTATTTTCATCTTCGTGCTCCCAAACCCTATTAATTCCCTGACCAGAATTGGGTTCAAGTTCTTTATTTTAGTTTTCAATGAATCCTAGACCAGGGCTGGATTAGAGCTGGAGTCTTTTTATTACTTTGCCAATGTCTCGAGAGACATAAGGAATGGAAAGTGGAAAAGACGTAGAGAGACCCCCAAGAAGCTTGGAATCAGTGACAGAGAAGTGTGGCAGGGATACAGAGCTAGACTTGGGTATAGAGGAGGGGAGCCCTGCTGGCTCCTGTTTGGGAGGGAGGGATCCCAAAGGGATCCGGATTGCACATATTACAGAGCGATGCTTCTGTGTACATTTCCAAAATGGTATCGTGGGAAAGATCTTTGGTTGGCGGTGAAACTTAATTGTGGGCAATGTCCCAGATCAGAACAATGTAGGTGGTGGGTGTTTCTAAAGGACTAGGGGGTAAGCAAATAGGAAAGGTGGGAGACAAGGTCTTCAACTGGAAGGCAAACGCTCGGGAAGACATAAAGAGGATTGAAGGGTCTTGCTCAGAGATTGGATAACAGAACGAGCAATTGAAAGAACTAGGAAATCTCCTTCCATGGAAAATTCGAAAGTGTGGTTCCCTTTCCTGAGTGGTTTGTGTGAGCTTCTCCCGAGAGACTGGGTGAGGTTCCCTACAGGTCTATAAGTTGATGACGGCAAGCTGTGGCATAGCCCATCCATCAGTGAATTCTAGTAGACGCCCCTTCTCCCATCCATTCATTATTTGGCTTTTTAAGGTACTTCCATGGCATGAGAGTATTTCAAAAACACTTAAATGTTAGTGCAGAACCTGGGAGAAGGGGTGGGGGGAGGATATCAAATATTCAAGCAACACTCAGAAGGCATGATGTTTCTGCTAAAGGATTTGACCCCAGTAATCTAATTTGCTTTAAATTTGAAATGATCCCTCATTCCCTTCTTATAAGACTCCATGTCGTTGGCTCATAAAGATTACAATTTCTTTTCTCCCAATTGTAATAAATCCAATTCAAGCACCCTCTTGACTTGAAATTCGTCACAACAACACACAGAGGGCAACGCTCCCCTGATATGCCTCTCGGGGAGGGCGCGCTTGTCTCCCTTGCCCAGGAGGGAACGATGATGCAGGGCCAAAAAGTGAGTCTCTCTCCCTTCCCCTTCCTCTCCCCCACCCTCCCAACCTCAATATAATCTGTGAAAAGAATACTGTGTCTAAATTATAGCTGATTCCTCATTATCCGGCAGTAAAAAGGTTAGGCGAGCCAGAAAGCCAGACTGACTGCAGCTTCGCATTTTATCTTTCCGCCTGGGAACAGTTCCGTTTCTCAAATCCATTTGAAAACACTTCAGCTCATTCCATCCAATCTAGGGATTTTAACCTTTTTCTTCCTTTCTTTTTTCTTTTTTTTTTTTTCACCCCTAACTGGCAACTTAGAATTATAACTGACCAACCCATAGCCTGCATATCCGTCTGTCTGTCTATCGACCAGTCAGGGGTCTAGTGTCTTACAACAGAACTTGACTTTTGGATAACATTTGCTATTGATTCTGAGCTAAATTGGATGGATCTTTGAAGGACTTGGTTGTACGATGGAGGGTTTTTTGAGTGATAAATCATCATAGTAATTACAGCACTTGGTATGAATTTAGTCATCCTAAGGCTCCTGGCATCCGAAGATATCATTTTGCCAACCAGTAACTATCTTGATGTAGATGGGAAATTTGAACTCCTAACTACCATAATTTGTCACATTAATTAATATGAACGGAAGGAAGCCAGTCGTTGCGGTAGGGCCTGAACGTGGGCAGCAAGGCACCAAGAAGCTGGAGCTCTAGAGAAACACAGTAGCTCTCAGCCAGACACACGGTTAAGTTCACCAGCAAAACCATTATTAACAAAGAAGACATCTCAGTGACGGGCTTCTCTGTCATAAACCTTATTACTGGACACAGAAATATCTAGGTAGTAGAGAGATACTGGACAGCAGAGATTATGACCAAAACAATATAAATTCTTACTAGAATATAAAATAGTAACTAAACTAGCAAAGAATGTATCCAAAAACCTACACTGTGCTGTGTCCCTGGGGCAAAGGGAAGAAAGGGGAAGATCCAGATTAAATGTTGTGAGAGGATGGGGGGAAGGGGAGAGAAAGATGGAACCCCATGAGTGGTTCTCCTCATTGGCTGTGCACCAGCAACATCAGAGGAACTTAGAAAACATTTTCCTTCCCAGAGACTCCAAGTGAGGAGATGCCGGTGGGGCAAGCTCCTTCCACCAGAGGTTGTGATGCATATCTAGGATCGAGAACCATCTCGCTAGATCAGATGTCTCATGAGGGGAACCCTGTCTCGCTCCTCACTGTGTCTCCAGTGGCCAGCCTAGTGCCTGGCTCGGGGTAGAGCAAATGACAGCCTGGCAAACGGAATGAACGAATAGACACTTAAAGGGGCCACCAGCTGCAGGCTCTGTCCTAGGCATCTTATCTACCGCATCCCCAATCGCTCAGACTGCTCCTAGGGAGGGAGTCGTTATTTCTATTTTAAAATTTGGGGTAGCTAAGATGCAGGAAAGCTAAGAAATTTGTCCAGGTTCATGTACCAGACTGGAGGAGGAAGCCTCGTCTGTAGTGAGGTATGAGAAGGGGGGCTGGGGTCAGAGAGGGGGTCTGGAACTGCGACCATTCCAGAATTTCAATAAAGAAGAAATACAGGAATGGCAATATCTGGTTGAGTGGGGTTTGAAGACTTGTCCTGAAATTCCATTCGCCATTCAGCGCATTGATGTCCCCTACACATTTACTTGGGGAACCTGGTGGGGCGTGGGGGATGGGGATTCTGGGAGCTTCCATGCCACCTTTCCTATCCCATTCCCAAGAAGCCACCGGGGGAGAGAGTGTGACAGTTCCCAGGGCACCCTTCTCTTTAGTGTCGCAGGGAAACAGAAGATATCCCAGGGCTCTCTTAACTTCCCTCATTTCTCTCTGTCTGCCAGCTAACGCCTGAAGTTTATGTTAATGAAGAAAAGTTTTGATTCCCATAATTAAATATGAAAGACTTCAAGTATAAATGGGACTGTGTATTACAACTGATTCACACTAAAGTCAATCTACCAATAAGACTAAATGACGGATAGCAGGCCCTTCCCTATTTCGAGGAGGCAAAGGAGGAGAGAAAACACCTGACATTTGCCACTGAGGTGCCATAAAGAAATCTTCGTCTTTACAGATTTGCCTAGGAAGAGCCCTATTTACCTACGACCGGGAAGGGACAAACAGAAGCTGCGCTCCGAGGTATTTTTGTCATGGGCAGCTGTGAATACATGGAGCTTTTCTTCAAATGATGTATGAAGGATTTTTTGTTTGCTTTTAAAATGTGGAATAAAAGGACTCCATTCCCCGAGGCTTCATTCACCGAGGTATGAAGGTCCCCAGAGCTGCCTGCAGAATCAGAATCCACACCTGCAAATCAAAAGGCTCAGCTCTGCCCCCAGCAGGCTGGGGTCCCCCACGCAAGTCCCTTCTTCTTTTAGAGCCCGGGCTGTAGGACCGTGGCACCTGTGTTCGTGGACTATTTGTCAAATGTCAAACAGTGTGTGAAATGCTTTTCCCACATTATCTCAGGGCATCCTCACAGGGACCCCGTGGAGTCCCCACTCGTATTTTTCGATGGTAGAAATGAGTCTTAGCTCGCTGTGGGTTGCCCAAAGTAGCGCAGCCGATAATCGGAAGATTGGGTGTTTGAACGAAGGCCTGCCCGACTGTCTTAGGCACACTGTGTTATGCTGCATCATGGGGAAGTCATGAGGATGAAAAGAAATGATCTGGATGAACATGCTTTGGACACCTACGTAGGCATGTTCATATATATTGTGAGATTATTTATGCATATACCCATTTAATACTGTCCCATGCAATCCGAACTGGTTATAATGTTGTTTCGCTCCAAAATATGTATATTAGGGACATCTGGGTGGCTCAGTCAGTTAAGCATCTGCTTTCAGCTCAGGTCATGATCCCAGGGTCCTGGGATCGAATCCTGCATTGGGCTCCTTGCTCAGCAGGGAGCCTGCTTCTCCTTCTCTGCCTGCAGCTCCCCCTGCTTGTGTGCTGTCCCTCTTTCTCTCTAGCAAATAAATAAAGTCTTAAAAAATAAAATGAAACAGGTTTATTGATCCATTTCTTGACCCCAGTGGTTTTCAAAATGTGGCACCCAGTTCAGCAACAGTAGCATCTGGGAACTTGTTAGAAATGTAGATTCTAAAGCCCCACCTCGAGCTACTGAATCAGAACTTCTGGGGTAGGCTCCAGTAATCTGGTTTTTGTTTTTTGTTTTTTTTTAAGATTTTATTTATTTATTTGACAGACAGAGATCCAGGTAGGCATAGAGGCAGGCAGAGAGAAAGGGGGAAGCAGGCTCCCCGCTGAGCAGAGAGCCAGATGCGGAGCTCGATCTCAGGACCCTGAGACCACGACCTGAGCCGAAGGCAGAGGCTTTAACCCATTGAGCCACCCAGGCGCCCCGGGAATCTGTGTTTTAACAAGCCCTCCCGTTGATCCTGATGCCTGTTTAAAACTGAGAGCTATTGGGGCGCCTGGGTGGCTCAGTGGGTTAAAGCCTCTGCCTTCGGCTCAGGTCATGATCTCAGGGTCCTGGGATCGAGCCCCGCGTCGGGCTCTCTGCTCTGGGAGGAGCCTGCTTCCCTCTCTCTCTGCCTGCCTCTCTGCCTACTTGTGATCTCTCTCTGTCAAATAAATAAATAAATAAAATCTTAAAAAAAAAACAAAAAAACTGAGAGCTATTGAGTGCTCTTGAGTGAACGTCTGGGAGGGTACGCTCTTAGGCAGTGACTATAAAGGCATGAGACTACACTACACTCATTCACTGAAGAAAACATTGTGAGTTGACCTTGTGGAAAGAGAGAATGAGTATTATACAGAGGGTTGAAGAAAAACCCTCATGGAAGATAGAGGTGTGTTAGGAGAAACAGTCCAGGAAACAAAGAATTACAGGTGGGTAGATTTTATATAGATAGATGATAGATAGATAGATAGATAGATAGATAGATATATTATGGAGGCCGTGATAAGCGTCATTGTATCCTGGGATAAGTGACCAATGCTTCTAGAAAGAGGAGCAGAAAGACATTGGTCAAAGGTCATGTCATGACATCAGGGATTTGGAAATAACCAAAGACCTATTGCAGAGAAACATCTCCGTAGGAATGGTGCTAACGTGTATGTGTGTCCACATGTGTATGCCTATGCATGTTATTTGCCATATATTTGGCAATATAACATGGTCTTCGGGATTAGACATACTTAGGTCCAGGTTCCTAACTGCTTTCTAAATGATTCCATCATTTGCTAATGGTTGTCTTGGGTAAACTACTTAATATTTCCAACCCACAATTTTCTTATCTGTGGATAAGAACAGTATCTCCCTATGACAGAGAGCAGTAGATTCCATACAGCACTTAGCATAAACCTTGGTGTGTATCTGCTATATATTCAAGAAATTTGAATTATTATCATTTTTAATAGATATAGTGGCAATAATAATATCTCTCCCCTAAATCAAGACAGTTCTTAGAAAAGATGAGACTTCAGTTGAGTCCCCAAGGAAGAGTGGTACCTAATAAGATCCCATAACAGACCCCAGAATTTTCTACCGAGCTTGTTCACGGTTAATTACGGTCTTCTTTGTGAGAGGACACGCTTTTTAATCATTTCTTTTTCTCCTCCTCTGTCGATTTCTGGGCACGGTCCCTCCTCCCCAACCCTACTCTTAGGCTTCACTTGACCTCCCAGCCCCTCCACCTTTCTCCCTTTCAAAAGCTTCCTCTTCGCATTTGATTTCATTTTGCCTCTGTCTTTGATCTCCAGCTTTGGTAGTTTCCCCTCACTGGTCAGTCGGCTGGAACTATCTCCTGTTTTTGTTGTTTTGTTGTTTTTGTTGTGGTGTGGGGGATGCTTTCCTTGGCATCTGGATGTGTCTGCTTCAGCAGGAAGCTGTCCTCTGAAGGGCGTGGGCTCCTTTCCCTGTGCAGAAAGCCAGGTGGATTCCACTCACAGCCTTTTGCTACTTGCTTGTCGCCTGCTCTGTGCCCTTTGCCCCACTCACTTTGGAGCCCAGCTAAGTCACAGCACAAACCCTCGCAAGTCATTGCATTGTACACTGTAAGTGCTTAATGAATGCTAGTGGCGTGAATAGGCCGTGTAGTTTACATTTTTTTTTAAGATTTTATTTATTTATGTGACACAGAGAGAGAAAGATCTCAAGTAGGCAGAGAGAGGTGGGGAAGCAGGCTCCCTGCTAAGCAGAGAGCCCGATTCGGGACTCGATCCCAGGACCCTGAGATCATGACCTGAGCCGAAGGCAGAGGCTTAACCCACTGAGCCACCCAGGCGTCCTGTAGTTTACATTTTAATAGAAAAGAAAGAAGATAGAAGTCGGCCTCTAAACTGCAAAAGGATTCCGAAAGAGACAGAGAGACTTTCTCCCTCTTTTATCTGATGTCACAGACAATGACCCAAAGCAGGGACTATCATGGGAGAAGACATGACTGGAGTCAGAATCCTTCATCCAGGACGGATACTGCTTCAGGTCTCACCACCAGTCTACCGGCTGGGGCTTGTGATTTGACAGCTCCCCAAGCCCAGTCCCCCAGGGAAGGAGTGTTGCCGCAGGGCACACCTCCCAGGCTGGGGCGGGAAGGCGGCCGCTCTTCAGTCTTCTGCCAGTGGCGTCTGGGCAGCTGGCATCCCCTCCCACCAGGCTGTGGATTTACCCGACTTCAAAGGCCAGGGCAGCCATCAAAGGAAGGAAGAGGAAACAGAGACAAAATTCAGTCCCCCTTTCCCCATGTCAGCCCCTCTTCCCTACTAGAAAGGCTCCGTTGCCAAAATGTTAACTAGCAGCACACACAGTCACCATCAAATATGTGTGTTTGCAACCGTTTTCCGTCTAACCTCTATGGACCTGTTCCCTAGAGGGGGGCTCTCAGACCCAAATCACGGTCAAGGTCCACAGCAAGAAGGCAATGCCTGTGGTGTTGCGTTTTAAACTAAGTTGGGATGTGAGTGTGTGCACTGGATTAGAACAGCACATGTGAGGGGTGCCTGGGTGGCTCAGTCACTTAAGCATCTGCCTTCGGCTCGGGTCATGATCTCAGGGTCCTGGGATCTAGCCCCGCATCGGGCTCTCTGCTCAGTGGGGAGTCCGCTTCTTCCTCTCCCATTCCCTCTCCTTCTGCCCCAAACCCCACTCATGCTCTCTCTCTCTCTTTCTCAAATAAATAAAATCTTGAAAAATAAAATAAAGTGGAACTCATGAAACAGACAAAGAGAAAGAAATCTACATGGGCGTGCATCGAAGCTGATTACTTTTCCTATCAGGCTGGCTTAGCCTAGCCTGACACAAGAATGACTGCTAATCAAGGGAACAGAAAGGCCTTGAGAAATATGGCATTGTGGAAAGTGTATGAGCTTCAGTCAGATAGCTCTGTGAGCATTACTTAACCTTTCTGAGCAGCACTTTTCTTGTCCATATAATAATAATAATACTCAGTCTTCCCAAGAATTAAATGAGATGTCTTACTTAGAGGAAGTGGCCCATGGTAGCATTCAATAAACATTAGTGTCTGTATTAGTTTCTCGAGGCTGCTGTATCAAATCACCACCAACTTGGCAGCTTCGAGTAAGAGAAATGTATTCTCTCACAATATCGGAGGCCAGAAGTTCAAAATCAGGATCGCTGGGCCAAATCAAGGTGTTGGCAAAGGCTGCGGTGCCTCCAGAAACTCCAGGGAGACTCTGCCTCTTGCCTCTTCCAGCTTCTGGTGGTTGCAGCTGCTAATCCTTGGTTTGTGATAGCCTGCGTCCAATCATCACGGCTGGGACCTTTAAACCTCCCTCTGTTGCATCCTTATATCACGTCCCCTGTGTGTAAGCCAAATCCTCCTTCAGGTCCATCTTGTAAAGATAACTGTGATTAGATCTGGGGTCCACTTGGGTAATCTCCCAAGACCCTTACCTTAATCACGGCTGCCCAGCCCTCCTTTCCATACAAGGTGAAGGGACTTTCACAAGGTCTGGGGACCAGGACCTGGATATTTGGGCGGGCCATTAACCAACCTCTTACAGTGTCCTTCAGGCTCTTGAATAGCAGCAAAGAAGTGAAAAAAGATTAGGAAGGGAGAGGGGAACTTTTCATAGGAACTCAGACCATACGCAAATTCAGTCTCCAGTTATGATTTTTTTCCCCTCAGGTTGGCAAGGCTGAGGAACAGCACCACTGTTACGTGGATGTTTAAGTGTAGTAAAGCTTTTTGAAGCTTGGTTGTATTTACAGTCAATTATGGTATGTAAAATTTTCGTTTTACTCGCGTAAGGGACCTAAAACTGGTTCTTGAAGTAACTCTATCCATACGATAAGGGATGATTTAGCAGATTTTAATGTATTTGCCTGGCTTTTCCCCCTGTCCATATAAGATGCTTCTTATATACTGCCTTGAGCTATTAGTTAACTTTTCACAGATGTTGCCTTTTTTTAACTCAATTATAAATTCTTTGAGACAAGAGATCATGTCTTGCACAGCTTTGTACCTTTCTTAGTGCCGAACGTAGTATATTGGCCAATAAATATTTGCTCGACTGATTAATTTCAAAATACCCAGGAAAGCAATTGTAAAAGAAGATGAAGGCAGGTCCATTCAATATTTGAGCTTCATGGAGATAGATATCAGGAAAAATTATCTTAAACCTTAAGGGAAATATTGATGCTTCTCTCTTATTCTATGTTTCTCAACTCTGATTAAAACATGTATACCTTTGTCAAAATGCATTTTTCTTACCGAGGTATAATTGACATGCAATATTCTATTAGTTTCAAGTGTACGTCATAATGATTCGATATTTTTATACATTACAAAATGATCCTCATGGTAAGTCTAGTTACCATCTGCCACCATACACAGTTATTATCATTTTATTGACTCTATTCCCTGTGCTTAGATTGCCTCCCCATGATTGACTTATTTTATGACTGGAAGTTTGTATCACTTAATCCCCTTTACCCATTTCACCTGCCCACTCCCATCTTTCCTCCTTCTGGTAATCGACAGTTATCTGAGTCAGTGTTGTTTTGTTTTTTGTGTTCTTTTTTGTTTATTAGATTCCATGAATAAGTGAAATCCTACAGTATTTGTCTTTCTCTGTCTGATTTATTTCACTTAGCTTAATACCCTCTGGGTGCACCCATGTTGTCACAAATGGCAATATTTCATTCTTTTTTATGACTGAGTAATATTCCAGCATATACATACACTATGCTGGAATATATAATATTCTAACATATTTCATATCTATCTATATATATATGTATGACATCTTCTTTATCCATTCATGTATCGCCAGATACTTAGGTTGCTTCCATATCTTGATTACTACAAATACTGTTGCAATAAATGTAGGGGTGCATGTATCTCTTTGAATTGGTATTTTCATTTTCTTTGGATAAATACCCAAAAGAGCAATTGCTGGGTCATATGGTAGCTCTGGTTTTACCTTTTTGAAGAACCTCCATACTGTTTTTCAGAGTGGCTGCACCAATTGACATTCCCACCAGCAGAGTTCAAGGGCACCCTTTCCTCCACATCCTTGCCAACACTTGTTATTTTTTGTCTTCTTGGTGATAGCCATTGTGACAGATGCAAAGTGGTATCTCATTGTAGTTTTGATTTGCATTTCTCCAATGATGAGTGATGATGAGCCTGTTTTCAGGTGTCTGTTGACCATCTGTGTGTCTTCTCTGGTACAGTGTCTACCCAAGTCCTCTGCCCATTTTTTTTTAAATTGGGTTGTTTGGGTTTGTTTGTTTAAGTTGTATAAGCTTTTTATATATTTTTTATATTCACCCTTCATTGGTGTATGATTTGCAAATACCTTCTCCCATTCAGTAGGCTGCCTTTTCATTTTATTGATGGTTTCCAAAAATGCATTTTGAATGTCCCAAAGAAAAATAGTAATAAAGCATTTGAATGCAGATTTTATCTGCATTATTCCTTTTGCCAGTGAAGTAGTTTGACAGTCTGGATCCCCTCAGCAAAAAATTTAAATAATGTCCCCTTAACCTTTTTTAGGATCAAAATAAGTCTAGTTCAAATTTTTCCTGCCACGAGGGCCTTTGTATGATATGCTTATCGGTGGAGAAAAAAAGGAGAGCTTTTAAAAAGAGAAGACATTTTCCATGGAAGGCAAACTAGCACATCTCTTGGCATATACGTAGTGCCTCCTGTCCCCACCTTCGGCCTTTTCACCTTCACAAACTTAATGGTCAACAGAATGTGCCACTGACCTTCAGAAAAATTATAATCACTTCAAGAGCAGAGGTTTCAACTAAAACACAAAGTGTCCATAAATGATGTATTTTATGGGAATATTAGAGCCCTAAAAAAAAAATTCTATAGATTACCTCAAATAAAAAGACCATTTAGTAGTGAGTAGGGAGCTACGGTGATAGTCTTCCTCACGTGGTTTCTAGGTTGCTATCCCCGTGTCCTTTCAGGGATTCTGAGTTTTGGGGCTTCCCAGAAATGCCAGGGAACAAGAGTGCTAAGCTATCCTTAAGGTTGAGTCTTTGCAGGAAGAAGGTGAGTTTTCTTTTTCTTTCTCGTGTTTATTTGCAATGCCTTTCAGAGCAGAGGAGCAATCTTTTGAAAATAATGAGAATATGGAATTGGCCATTGTAACCTGATTCAGCAAACCAGTTCCATTTGGGTGATTTTTTAGCCTGCCTCTGAGAAACAGAAATGGGTAGGTTGGAGCCTCCCCAGGCCCCAGATAATTGAGTTGAGCTACTGTTGTGAGCCTGCTGTTTGTGCATTAGCTACAGCCCTCTTGCCCTCTGCAAAACAGATCTCTTTTCTCAATTATTCAAAATAAATAAATCAATGATATAGTTAAAAAAACAACAAGAAGGAAACACTAGAAATCACCTCCCCTCCATTTCCATATGGGAAGCACCGTCTAAACTTGAGTGATTTTAAAGGCAGTTTTAGTGAAGGGAGAGAGCCCATCTGTATGGCTCGGCAAATTAATTTTGAACATTTGAAGATAAAAAGGCTGAGTTCCTAGGAGCTGGCTTGAAAAGTCACAATCCATAGCAATCCGAGATATTCACCGACTAGGAGCTCTTCTGTTTATTCCGAATACCCCTGTATCATTGGTTTTGAGAGAATGTAGTTCTCTGTGAAGTGCTGCCTATTGGGAAAAGAATCAGATGAGGAAGAAGTGGGAGTACCACGTTGACACGCCTTTAGGTCCTCAACAGAATTCCTTCTAAATCAAAAGAGAGTTTTATTAGCGCATTTGATGAAGGAGGAGTGGGGGGAGAACGAAGAAGGCTTTTTTTTTTTTTCTTTTTCATCTTCCTAACAAAACACAGATCGAGTAAAACCCCTGGCAGAGCTGCCGTGCACACCCAGAGGGTGAAAGAGATAATTTTGTAAATTGTAAATCAGAAGTTCTATTCGCAGTAGATGTCGAACATATGTAACTTACCAGCATAACACAGTTACCCTGAATACAAGTGTGATGGATGCTTTGTAAGTTTGAGAAGAGGGGACAGAGTAATTTAAATACCAAGTAATGATGTTTCCAGGTCCTCTGGAATGCTAGAGTCCTTGAGAGAGCTTTTTAGGAGCAGGGTGTGGACCCACTGGCCTTGCCTAGAGACAGAGGGCTGGACCTTCCCTCCTCTGGGCTTGTTTCATGCCCGAATAAGAATGGAATCAGATGGGGCGCCTGGGTGGCTCAATGGGTTAAAGCCTCTGCCTTCAGCTCAGGTCATGATCCCAGGGTCCTGGGATCGAGCCCCGCATCGGGCTCTCTGCTCAGCAGGGAGCCTGCTTCCCCCTCTCTCTCTGCCTGCCTCTCTGCCTACTTGTGATCTCTGTCTGTCAAATAAATAAATAAAATCTTTAAAAAAAAAAAAAAAAGAATGGAATCAGATGAAGTGAGTTGGAGGTGTCTGATATTAAGGTGACCTTGTAATACACAGTACCTCTTTAGGAGACTAATATGCCAGAGGCCTTACCAACTCGGAACTGGTTAACCTTTCCTAAATTCGACTTGACTTCATGAGATTTTCTCCTCCTCTGCATTAGCAAGGAAAATGCACTCCTCGGGTTGGCTCCATGAACTGAGAAGACAAGTAATTGACTTTGGTGGGAGGACATGAGTGGCCAGCACAGCAGAATAAGATCAATCCACGGTCCCATAGAGTAGCTCTCTAAGAAAAGTAGTAGGCTCTAGGGTCCTGATCTTCAATTTCTCTTCCTTATCCTATTGTGGCAAGCTGCAGCTGTATACTTTCCCCACTGGCAATGCTATTTCTGGGCCAAAGCTGACACAGACAAGAGGAACACTTTAGATGAAAGATAAATAACAATTATTAGAAATCATAAGGGTTTTTTTTTTTTTATAATTGAAGTCATGAACTGTACTAATTGCCTCTGAAACTATATGCTATTTACTGCATTTTATTAACTGTAGTGGAGGAGGATATCCCTGTGCTGTGTATTGGCATCTTGTGGCCATATCGAGATTTTTGCATAAATGTGTTACTCATCACAGACCCAGCCACATGAATAAAATATATAGAGAGATATTAGTACTGTAACGAAAGTCTTCAAGAAATAGCTTAGCGAGTAACAATGCTGTCAACAAACATGAAAGACTGAAATTAAGCCTTGCTTTTCTTCAAAACACGATCTTTAAACAAACTGAACTTCAGTTGTTCACAGTTTGGGGACAGGTAGAGGAAGATATTCAAAGCACCACATGGGGTTCCCGCTAGCTGAGAGAAGGGTATCCTTGGAGAGCTGAAACCGCTTTTAGAGAGGGGGGAAAAAATCTACGTAAATCTGTAAAAGAGTAAGATGAGAATTCCTCTTCTGGAACCCTCTGGACAAACCCCTACGTTTTCAAAGAGTTACATGGGATTTCGGCAGGCGTTGACTTTTAATGTGAGTTGCATTGCTAAATGACATGCGGGGCTTTGGAAATGTAGGGTTTGGTCTTTGCTGTAATTCAGAGGATGGGTTGACGTCAGTTGAGAGTTTGAAGAATGAATATGCTTGAGCTGTTTTGTGCAAAAATATAAGATCTCTAAGTAGCTCCCCAGTCAGGCAGGCTAACCAAAAAAGGGAAAGAAACAAAAGTAGAATACCCAATTCAAAACCCGGAAGAGGAGGGGTGCCTGGGTGGCTCAGTGGGTTAAAGCCTCTTCCTTTGGTTCAGGTCATGATCCCAGGGTCCTGGGATCAAGCCCCACATCAAGCTCTCTGCTCAGCAGGGAGCCTGCTTCCTCCTCTCTCTCTGCCTGCCTCTCTGCCTACTTGCGATCTCTGTCTGTCAAATAAATAAATAAATAAATAAAATCTTTAAAAAAAAAAACCAAAAACAAAAAAACCCTGGAAGAGGAATTTGTGGGTCACTTGAAACCCTACAGACAAACGTGAAACCTTGGTCAGGGCCATCATAAGACTCCAGGGCTGGGCTTTGGAGGCTGTTTGCCTAAAAATACACCCTGTTTGGGACTGCAAGTTCGTTTTTTCTAGACAAATTTCTATTCAGAGCTTGTCCTGTTTACAACCCATATTACAAAAAGTTATATTACCATTGTCATCTTTTAGCAACACAAGTGATACGATCTCATATTCATAATATGGCTATTTTGTATTTGCAGCCTTATGAAAATCTATAGATATCAATATCTGTTTTTAATGGATCTTGCAGTGATCCCACTGTTTGGGAAGTTGTGCTATCCTGCTACGGAATTATCACAAAGCTGGATCTGACAATTATGATATCATATCAGGAAAATATGACTTCTAAAGTGTGGGAAAACTTTTGCAGCCTCATGACCAATCCTATGTTCGTTCGAAAATAAAAAACTAAGGTCTGTACGTGATAATTAGTTGAGTTGCCTCAGTGGCAACAATCCCTCTATCCAACCCAAGGCCGTCTGTCGGTGTCAATGAAATCGAATGTCAAACTGAAAAACTCTAAAGCTGTTTCTTCCATATTAGAAAATCACTAGCAAATCACCTCTTCGTGCCCTACTGGCAAGATAAGCAAAATTAGCACAAGTCTTTTTCCTTGTTTTGTCAAACTTGAATCAAACTGTTTATGCTCAGCGAGAGGCCGGGCACATACTGGTCCTCAGCATTTTTATCTCCAATGGCGACTCTTCATCGCTTTTATGAAATGCATTTATCTGACCTCTTTGTAGCAAGTGACATGGTGAATCACTACTCCTTCCTTGTTGAGCTCTCTTTCTCTTCTTTCCCTGTCCCCATGTCGCTCCTTTTCAAGCTCCACCAATTTCCTAAATAATTGGTGCTTATCGTAGTCGTACTCCTAGCTTATTTTTATTCTTTCTAATCTCTTCCTTCACACCCATTTTCAGAAATACTCTTGGTTCTTAAATGTTTGGTGTCTTCTCCAAAATAACTAGATGTTTCTTAGTTTTTCTTATCCTGTGTTCAGGACGGTACATTGTCAGATCCAGGGTTTAGACTGAGCTTAGGGTTAGGGGTCAGGGGTTAGTGTAGGTGCCCGGTTCCAGGCTCTTTTTTTAAAAGTTCTTTCACATATTCTCTCTAGGTGCCCACCTCCCCTCCCTTTCCCCCCAGGTCCTTGGTTTCAACTTCCATCTCCATGCTCTTGACACCTTGGTTGAATACTTCACAGGCATCTCAAAACCAACTTGTTCCAAAGTGAAATCGTCATCTTTTTCCCATTGCCCATCCCCCAAACAACAGTAAACAATCAGATGGTCCTGTTTCCTACCCCAATACCTGTCTTGGGTGAGTGGTACCTTTGACCAAGCACCTGGTCAGAGGCCGGAAGTACATATCTAAGATTCATCTTAAGGTTTGTCTACCATGACACCCTTAGAATAACCTTTCTAGTACGTAAAACTGACCATGAGTTTTTACTAGTTAAGTCGGTTCCCATTATCTATAATCAACAATTGAAACTTCTTAGTATGTCAATCAAGGCACTCCCTGGTTCTTGTATATTTTTTCACAGCTTCTCCTCTTACCACTTGTCATCTGGTAACCTGTGATCCAGCTCTTTTATTTGTCATTTCCCAAATACACACCACACCCTCCTAAGCTTAAAGGGCCTTGCAAATGACCTTTCCCCTATTCACACCTCCCCTCACGCTCAGTTGTCTTCCTGCCTGTGCTGCGGAGTCTTGTTCAAATTCCAAGGCTCAGTTCATGAACACTCTTCTGTGGGAATTTTCCCCTGATATACAGATTGTCACGCTTGCCCCTTGGGGATAGTTAGGAGCCACCCTTCTCTGCTCACACAGGGCTGTGTGCACATATTATCATAAAAGCATTTATCATATGTAATGATTGTGGTGTACATCTGTCTTCCTTACTATACTCCGAGTTCCTTGCCAGTAGGTAGTTTATCTCTCTCTCTCTCTCTCTGTGTGTGTGTTTATTAGAGAGGGAGGGAGGAAGGAAAGGGGAATGTGTATGAGCAGGGGGAAGGGCAGAGGTAGAGGGAAAGTGAGAATCCCAAGTAAACTCTGCACTGAGTGTGGAACCTGGTGTAGGGCTCAATCTTAGGATCCTGAGATCATGACCTGAGCTGAAATCAAGAGTTGGATGCTTAACTGACAGAGCCACCCAGGTGCTCCCAGTAGGGAGTTTCTCGTGCATCTTTAATTCCCAGGACTTAACAATGACTGTCCCATTGGGGTGCTCTCTATATATTGTCTTTTATTGAATTAGATTTGGGGGTGACCAGCTGGCTCAGTTGATAGAACGTGAGACTTTTGATTTTGGGGTTGTAGGTTCGATCCCACGTTGGGTGTAGAGATTACTTAAAAATAAAAATAAAATCTTTGGGGTGCCTGGGTGGCTCAGTGGGTTAAGCCTCTGCCTTCGGCTCAGGTCATGATCCCAGGGTCCTGGGATCGAGCCCCACGTCAGGCTCTCTGCTCAGCGGGGAGCCTGCTTTCTCCTCTCCCTCTGCCCGCCTCTCTGCCTACTTGTGATCTCTGTCAAATAAATAAATAAAATCTTAAAAAAAATAAAATCTTTAAAAGAGAGGGTATATATTTGGATCAGTCATATATACCCAGATATATCCTTAGATATCTGATCGCAACAAACTGTGACTTGGTCTCCAAGGCAAATTTCCTTTCCATCTGCACAGGGGCTGCTGCTTGACCTGGTTTCTGTGTGGTTTATACAGTACTTTCCCACTTCCCTTTCCTTTGAACTGGTATTCTAGTCTCGATATGCGAAAGTTTACTGTCAACTTTAGGATTCTAGAAGAATAAACCTGTGGGTAAAGTGGTTAATTACTCATTTAGGAGTACGGATTTAGCTGGCTTTATATTTCATAAAGATTCATAGACTGATGCCCCGGAAGATGAGCAGCTTCGTCTTAATCTAAGTACAGATGAGCTACCTGCTAGGTAGACCAAGAGTCTATCCAGTCCAATATTCTAACATACTGCTAGCTTACTTTAATTTATGGAAGACTTTCTATTAAAAGCTGACATTTATTATAATTTTAATTTACCCTTTGACAATGGAAGCTTAGGCTTAAGGATTATTGTAGTCTGTTCCCGTTGCTATAACAAAATACCAGAGACTGACATTTGTTTTCTCACAGTTCTGGAGGCCGGAAGTCCGAAGTCAAGGTGCGGGGATTGTTAGGCTCTGGTGAGAGCCCCCCTTCCTGGCGTGCAGGCAGTGAGTACCTGCGTGTAGAGAGCGAGCTCTGGTATTGATTCTGAGGACATCAGAATGGTATCCATCCACCCTACACCTCACCTAGACCTAATTACCTCCCAGAGGCCCCACCTTTAAATATTATCACATTAAGGGGTAGAGCTTCAACAGATGAATGGGGGGGGGGGTTCCAGTGGGGAGGACAAAAACCCTTCAGTCCATAAACTGATTAAACCACTTCCCTATGGTTACTCAAAGACTCCAGTAGCAGGGCAAATGCTGACTCCAAGCATTGCTTTATTTTTGCTAATAATTTGTCTTTATTGCTTTTTATACATGGATACCCAGACAGTTAGCATATTAAAAAGCAAAATGTTGCTAGTTCTCATTGATTATTCCCGAATTTATTTAGCAAAACATGAATCTCTCCTTCATGTTTATTTTTCCTATATGTTTTTCCATATTTCTCAACTGTTTGAGTGAAGGCAAACAATACAGGGTCTCTCTCCCTCTCACTCTTTAAAGTTTTACCAGAAAAAAAAAAAAAAAAAAAAAAAAAGGACTAGGTTCTCGGTGCTTCTGGCAATTTTATTCTAACACAAGAAGTCCCCAGATTGTAATTCTGATAAGTATTTCAGTTCTTTCTTGAAAAATTAAATTCACAAAACAATTGATTATCAGTTATAAATGGCAAAAACACCATCTGGCTTTCAAAATTGGTTAAATCCATGTAGCAAGGGGAAAAAATGTTGGAACTTGTCGTTGGCGAGGAGTTCTGGTCCACGAAGCAGAAAATGACGAGCTTTACTATGAGAAAGACAGAGTAGGCATAACTTGTACTTAGCGGCTGCGGGAATTTGATACGTTCTTCACATGTTCCATATGTTAAATCGCTTGGCGAGATCTTCAGTGTGAAAGAGCTGAGGGGGGGGGGGGGGGGAAGGGGAGCGTGGCTAGTGTATCGGGTAGCAACAGCTTAATCCTAAATTTTCAGCTGTGGGTCTTTCCATACAGACCAGGGCTAAAGATGTCCCACGACTGGGGACGTGGGTGTTAACCAGGTTCCTGAAGCTTGTGTCGCAGGTGGCAGTTTTGGGGTGGAATTTCTAAAGCTATGTGCATCCCTCTGGTGAGGTAAGTCACACAGCATTAGCATTTCCTACAGAAATGTCCCATATTGTTCTTTGCCAATTGGAAATTTGAGTAGGTGTTCATTTGATGTGCCAAGAGAATGAAGGGAGATGAAAACACTCCACATCTTCCAATGTCCCCATACTGTGTTCCTAGTGTGGGAGGCTTGGGGCCTAACTAGACTCTCGTGGAGATTCAGCCTCATAAGGAATGCTTTTCCTTAGGAGTGTAATGCAGTCCTGTTATCTAAAAAAATGTTTCTCCATTGCTGGCATGTTTTTGCCTTATGTTAAAAATGTAGCTATCCGATGCTTATTATTCATGCATTATAATGTAATGTTTATTCATTCACTTAACAAATATTTGTTGAGACACAGTATAGCATAGTGGTTAATTGTGCAAGACTTGTCTACACCTTAAAAACTTTGACCTTGGGGCGCCTGGGTGGCTCAGTGAGTTAAGGCCTCTGCCTTCGGCTCAGGTCATGATCCTGGGGTCCAGGGATCGAGCCCCGCATCGGGGTCTCTGCTCGGTGGGGAGCCTGCTTCCCCCCCCCCTCTCTGCCTGCCTTTCTGCCTACTTGTGATCTCTGTCTGTGAAATAAATTTAAAAAAAAATCTTAAAAAACAACAACAACAACAACAACTTTGACCTCAGGGCAATCGCTTAATCTTTCTAACTAAGTTTAAAAAATATAAAATGGGAGATAATAGTATGTGCCATGGGGATTGTTCCAGCTATTAAATGAGATTGTGTATGCAAAATACTTAATAAAAACAATAATTGCAAGGCTAATAATAATAATAATAGCACATACCAATATTACACTGAGCTAGGTGCTCAAGTTTCTGGCATATAGGACCTTACTTTATAGTTTACACATCACTTTTTTTTTTTTTTTTTTTTTTTTAAGATTTTGTTTTTTTGTTTGTCAGAGAGAAAGAGCACACAAGCAGGGGGAAGAGCAGAGGGAGAAGAAGGCTTCCCACTGAGCAAGGACCTCCATGCGGGACTCCACCTTAGGACCCTGGGATTATGACCTGAGCCTAAAGCAGACGCTTAACCGACTGAGTCACCCAGATGTCCCTACACATCACTTTCAACATACACATAGCCTCAGATTTTTTAATCCTGATTTTGGCGGAACTCTCCGCTCTGCCTTTGGTCTGTCCAGGTAGCTGTACTTCCAGAGGTGATAAGACTAGGTAGGACTTTGCAGATTGGACCTTATCCTGGTGACCACACAGTGATGGTTTCCTTCCTCATGTAGCACCATGTGCGCGCTGGAGCTTTCCTGACTTCTGGAGATCTGCCTGTAGTTCATGCATCAGGGCCTGTAGTTACAGAGCAGAATATCCAGGGCTGTGAAGACAGGGCAGTCTTGAAATTAGTTTATGCATAATGGATAATAGGAGGCTGTTTTTAAGTGTAACTCATTTGGTGGGTTGGCAGATTTTGACTTCCTTTTTGATATGTAATATTTATTTATTTATTTATTTATTATTTTATTATGTTTTTAGCTAGACGAGGACAGAGGGCCAGGCAAGTCATTCGGTGCAGCTCCTCTAGACTACAGCAATTTACATGCAGTAATCTCTTGGTCATTTAGCCACAGATAATTTGTCATGGTTTGTTTTAGCTGTTGTGATATTGATATTTATTATGCAAATTGTATTTCCTACATCTTATTGTTCTGCATTCTATGAATACTTAAATTATTATAAACCTCTACACTTAATATGGCTCGTCCTTCAATTTGATGCTTGAGCAACAGAGGGTCAGAGCGCATACGATCTTCTAGAGGGGAAGAAAATAAGTAATTAAAAAGCAGACAAACAAGAGAGCCGGCTGCCTGGTTGAAAAGAAAGCAGAGGCAATTTCGGAGAGAGCGAGTCCTCAGAAGCAAATCATTTCAGCCGGGAGAGCCTCTCCTAGAGATACGGAAAGCTCAGAGCACCTGTTGGTCCCCAGCCGCCTTAGGAGGTACTGGAGGCGTAGAGAAGGAGGGAATGGGTTTGAACCCCGAAGGAGGAAGATGGCAGACCCCATCTTCACACACACACACACACACACACACACACACACACACACACACACACAC
>NW_019154118.1:18303716-18391294 GCF_002288905.1 Enhydra lutris kenyoni
CCGCCTCCGCCCACCACCCCAAGCCTTGACAGAAAAGATTTTTTGTTGGATGTGTGTAATCGTAAATATATATTGTTACATATGTCAAATGTATTAAATACGCATATATATATAAAGGGAAGGAGGGAAATCTTCGGCAAGCTGGGGAGCCGGAGCCGACCCTCCCGGATCTACCTTTCCGGAAAATCTACCGCAAAGATACCGACTCGAAAATCCCAGAGCCCGACTCGGGCTCCTTTCTCCCAACTATGCCCAAGTCTACCGCTAGGTTGCTGAGCGGGCTCTCCCGCTCCGCCGGACGTGCAAAGCACGCATGCACTTCTCCCAGATTGTTTTGTCAATCCGGGGACCTGCATTCTCACTCTCCACTCCCGAACAGCCCCCGTTTCCCGAAGATCTATTCCTTCGGTGCAAGGTGAGTGACGGAAATTTGCAACGTGTGGTTTCCAGGCCAGATGCGCTCGGTGTACCGGGCAGGGGAGCCTCCTCGTAGGGAGATTCTCCAGTCGTCGGTCGGTTATAGCGATTGCTATATACATGCCTAATATAGGTGTCCCGGAAGCGAGATCCGCCCCCTGGAGCCCGAGCCCCCACAAGCCAGGCGCCCAGGAGAACACTTTTTCCTTGATCCCGGGGAAGCGAAAACGAATTTTAACATAAACATATTTGCATACGCCCCTCCCCTTAGCCCCGCCCCTAGGTGGCGCGGGCGCGCCGCCGAACGCCAGCGCCAGGGGGCGGGGTGGGGGAGGGGGCGAGTCCTCCGAGAGCCGGGTTGGGCTAGCGGCTCTGTGATTGGTCGGTCCGGACTCCGCCCCCAGTGCATGTCATTAGCATCTCATTAGTTGTCCGCTCGGGCTCCGGAGGAAGCCACCGCCGACAGTCTGAGGCAGGTGCCCGACATGGCGAGTGCTGTGCTGCCGAGCGGATCCCAGTTTGCGGCGGCGGTGGCGGCGGTGGCGGCGGCGGCGGCGCCTCCCGGGCTCCGACTCCGGCTTCTGCTGTTGCTCCTCTCCGCCGCGGCACTGATCCCCACAGGTAGGTGTCGGCACCGGCCGGTTGGCCCTCTGAATCTCCTAAGGCACCCCAGTAGCCATAGCCGTGGAAGGGGGAAACGTTTCCATGACAACCTTCCCCCACTTCCTAAATCGGAGTCGGAGGGAGTGTGGAGAGGAAACTCAGGGCTGAGATGAAGGGGCAGAGGGGTTCGGTGATTCCCTTCTCCCTTGCCCATCTGGGTGGGAATTGGAGCCCTTAGGGATGGCTGCACCCACACCTTTTCTCCCCGGCTTGGCGCGGGGTGAGGAGTGGAGTGAGAATGGGGGGCCCGAGGGCTCGAGAATATGGGAGAAGGGGATGGATGGAGGGGAACCCCCCCCAACCTTCCGGACCCTCCCAAACTCGTTGTTGTCCCCGTAACTTGCAGGTCCTCCCGTCCCAGGGCTGCCCATTCGCCCCCACCTCTCCAGCGGGCCCCCTAAATCTCTATCCCGCAAGCCCCCCTATGGCTGACTAGCAGCCGCCTCCAGCGTGATTGCTCACCGATCCACAGGACATCCCCAGACTTGTCTGGTCGCTCCTGCTCTCCCCGCGCTCTGCCTTTCTCCCCCACCCCCGCCCCCGTCCTCGGAACAGCGCGCCCCCCGTGCCCCCCCCCCCCCCGACGGCGGCCCCCCCCCCCCCCCCCCCCACCGCTGCCCGGCTGCGGGGCTCCCGGGCTCCGCTCCAGGCAGGGAAAGTTCCTCAGGCCCGGCCCCGCGGGGTGGGGGAGGCTGCTGTCGCCGCCTCTGCGGGAAGGAGCCGGGAGCCCGCAGCCCGCTTGCCCCACGGCGTCCTCCGCCGCGAGTGGGGACGCCGGATTTACAGACTGCCCTTCCTTTTCGGCAGCCCCAGGGTGGTGGCGGGAGGTTCGCGGCCTCTGCAGCCAGGCGGGCACCCTGCGGGCCTCTGGGCGCCCCCTGTGTGCGGAGCTGTCTTGGGAATTTGCCCAGGGGCGGCTCTGCACGCCCGGCGCCTTCCCCGAAGACGCCGTGCACTCGGCAGGAGCACACTGTGTGGCTGCCCGTGTGCCGGGCGCGTTGGCGCGGTCGGGAAAGAAGAGGGCAGTGTTTGCTTTTGCTAACAAAAGGGAGCCGGAGCTCTTCCCCAGCCGAGAGGCTGGCGGTACTGCACCCTGCCTCTCCTTCCCGCCACCGCCGAGCTCCGCGGCCGCGCGGCATCCCCGCAGCCCCTGGCTGCCCGCTGCGGGCTCCGGGTGGGGAGCGGGGCGGGGAGGCACGGGGACCGCAGGGGGGGTGGTGCGGGAGGTGCAGGAGGGGATGCAGCAGGGCTCGGCGCCTGCAAAGCCCCTCCTTGCAGCCTGGGAGCTGCAGGACCCGCGAGCAACAAGTGGCGGAGGACACCGAGAGCTCAGCCCCCACCTGCGGAGCCCCCGGCCGCGGCGGGCGCAGCTCTGGGGCCACCGTGCCTCTACCGGGCGCCTCACCGCTTGGGCCGTGCCTTTTGTTTACACGCTAGAGGACACACAGTTACGTAAACACTGCAGGAGACACGCTGTAGGAAATGGGGATGTCGGGGGTACTAGCTTTGGATTTCGGGGATGCCGGGTTGGTTTCTACCCCCCCCCCCCCCGCCCGCCGCAAACAGGCTTGCAAGGGAGCTCGGCTCGGGGAACGTATCAGGGATGCACAGGGGTGGGAATCTGGCACCAGCTCAGTTCCAGAGCTGAGGGTTTTTTCTTCCATGCCACTGCTTGTCTCCGGATGTTGTTTATGTGTTTTTCCTCTGTGAATTCTTAATTTATGAGTTAGGAGATAATTGGGTTCAGCCTTTGCCGGTGTGGTTACAACTTCATTTCGGGTGATGTCTCTGACTGGATGGGTTCAATAAAATGTTCGTGAAAGAGATCCCTCATACTGCTGCATTGTAAAAAGCGCCAGTGTCAGTTAAACGTGAGCGTGAGTGAAGGCTCGGTAACTGGCGCATAATAGAGGCAACAATAGACTTGTATTGGCTGCAAAAAAGGGGAGGGGGGACAGCGCTGGTCAGGGATGTTGCCTTTTGACTAAAAATGGGAGACGTGCTATGCCGCTTGGCAACAGAGGAGGTCTAGATGATGCCTCCTCCGTCAAGCCTGCTCATTGACGGCACCGGGTAGTAGCGACAGTACTATATTTGTAACTATCTCGCGGTGAGAAGTTGCCTTCCCAGCGAGGGATGTATGCGGACTCAGAAAGGAGCGGTCTGGAACTCAACCGTGCATGTCAAAGCTACAAGAAAATTCTGTTGCCAGTTACCATGGAAGCAGCTTCTTGCTCTTGTGTACATCCCTGTTTGTACGCCGGTTATCAGATTGTGTTCAAATTAGAAAGTAATTGGGTTTGATTTGTAGTGAGGGGGTGAGATGACTGCCTTTAATCTGTTTCTCCCTTTCTGCATTTTTGGGTGATGGCTTGGGGAAGGGGTGTTGGCTTAGCCCCCAGGTCCTGGGCACGCGGAGGAGACTTCTAGGCAGGCACCGGGGGACTTTGCTTCCTTAGTCCTCTCCTGTTAAGCTTTTTCTGGAGGCCTCCAGGTGCCACTGTCAGGTTAGAGAAACCTGTTGGTGTTGCCTTCTAACTTCATTAGGCATGTTTCATTTACATGCTCGCTGGGATAGCAGTCTGGGGCCATCCTGCTTTAGGTCTTGGTTCTGTCTTCAGCTGTCACTGAATCTGTCTATCCCCTGGAGAAAATCTCCCATCCCTCCTGTGGTGTGTGGAGTAAATGGATGTTAATGAAACACAGCAGAAACGGGGTTGTGGAAACTCGCTCCTCGGTGTAAATCACGCCTGTTACGTTTTAGGTGTACGCATGCATCGGTGTTGCTTCTCTTGAGGCGTGAACCCGTGTATGCATGGGTGTTGCTTCTCTTACGTTTTTTAGCGTTAGAGAGGTTGGCTGATGGGTGGGGGTTTGTGTGGGTGCTGGGAAGCCCAGGGGCTGAGTTTGGCTTGTCTCGGCCTGTTGGGGCTTGTATACCGGGGATGGGGACTTTACAAAAAGTGCCATCCTGCTATTGTTGCCTTTCCCTGCATCAAATTGAATAGCCACAGGAGGGACTTGCACTTGTCTGTGATGGCTTTGATAAAATATCCCTCATTAATGCCACTTTATATTTACAGTGTGTCACTGGAGACGCACAAGGCTTCATTTAGTGACTTGTGTGACGAGACAAGCTTGCATTATTTGCCTGGGACATTTTGGAGGAACAAGAGGCCCATTGAGCAATCTTTTGAAATGAACAAATACGGAAAAAGGGGGGAATAAAAGAGCAGGCAGTTCTCTGGAACAAAGAGCTTTATTCATATGGATGTTGTACATGCTTTATCCAGTTTTCCCCAATGGCCCTCCTGGTAAAAGGGAGTGGGACAGGGGAGAAGCCAAAAAGCAGGACACTTTCGCTTCCTCTCCCACTTCCTGACTTCATATTCTTATCGAGTTGGTCCTGGACTGCCTGACTGCTCATCTCGCTCTACTCCCTCTAAAAGCCCAGAAGGTAACAGGTTCCTGGGTCTGAAAGGCAGGCTTTGAAATGCTTTCTCCTAGCTCTGAATTTCGACAGAAGACTGTGCTAGCTACCTGTTGAGACTCATGGTTATTGGAGGACCTACTGGTTGAAAGAGATGTCACTTTTTTGTGACATGTGTCAAGCAGTGGTTGATAGAGAATGTCAGATAGGTAAGATATCTTGCAAACTATAATACTAGTCTTACTATTTATTTTTAAAGAAATGCTATAACAACTGAAATCCAAAATTTTCATTATCACTAATGGTGCTCTTGGAGTTATTCGTGACTTTTGCCCACACCTGGTACATTTTGGCCTCAGACATAAATGAATTTTTATAATTCCTTGGCCTGCATTGCTGAATGATTTTCAGGCTTTAAAAAATTGATAGTATTGCTGTGAATAGAAACTGTCTCATTCTCTGGGTTTTTGTATGTGACATTTTAATGCCTAATCGGCCACTTAGAATTTACATTTAAAAAATGGGTGTGTGTGTGTGTGTGTGTGTGTGTGTGTGTGTGTGTGCACGCGTGTATGTGCACAAAAGGCCTATTTTAATGTGGGAGATCTGTTAAATTGGGCCAAACTAATCTATGCTATGATTTGAATGGAAATTTACCAGCTTATAAAGAAAATTTGTAAGAAATAAATCCTAAGGATTCAAATGCTGCATCTCTTTCTTGGGAAGAATAGTACTGACCATTACGCTGGGCGTTTTTAACTGAAAATCCAGCATAGAAAGGAGAAATCACACAGCGACATCTGTTGCAGAATTGAAAATTTGCTGCTTTGAGTTGGAAGCAATTAGTCCCATATAAATACCTAATGGTATCAGTCAGTATGTGCACTCATCAAATATGTATATAGGCGCACACATATATGTACATATATATGCACATATACACGAAACTCACCCAATACAATATTCATATGCACATCAAAACGTATGTAATGGAAAATGTGACATTTTAACACCAAAACTCCTTTTTCTTATTACCTGTTGAGGAACTAGAGATTCTTATAATTGTGGAATTTTTGTAAGGGGAAAGAGGTTACAGATCGTCTGCTGAAATCTCATTATTTTGTAGTGAGGCAGCCTCAACCTGGAGAGGGAAGGACCGTGCTTGCCCATGGAACTGAGGATAAGTCAGCTATATGGCCCAGATGGGGACCAGGTCCCTTGATGTAGAATCAGCAAACCTCTTCCACCACCCAGCAGGGTTGCCCCAGCGAGGATGTGGATCATGGCCACACCATATCTTGGCTAGGCCTAGTTTATCTTGTGAAGACAGCAAGATTAATTGGTGTTCTAGGTAATAAACCCATGGATCAGAGGAGTGACCTCTGAGATAAAAGCACCGGTTCTTGGTAAGGTTGTCTTTGGTGTTGACAAATGATTCTGAAACCTCTGGACTTTATTTGGCAGTCACAACACGAACGTTGTCCGAAGCACCTTCATAGGGGAGAGCTTTTGGACGTGTGTCACTGTGATAAGTCAGATGTGCGAAAACTGGGCTTCAGGAGCCCCAGCTTTAGATGTTTCAGCTCTTTGTTTGTCTTTTCAAGGATTAATACTAACAGTGGAACAGGTTCCGTGTAACTAAGGCCAAAAGGAAGAATCCTAAGTCAAGAGCAAGAAGAGATCTTGATTTTCTTTCTAGCTATTCATCCCTTTTCATTTAAGCAGAGAAAAAGCTGAGAGTAATTTAAGGAAAAAAAAAAAAGATTTGTGAGATGACTTTTTTTTAACGTTGATCATATTTTATTTTTCCATTTTTATTATGGAGATTTCCAAATACATGCAAAAGGAGGAAGAATGCCATCATTAACCCTGTGTGCCAGTCGCCCAGTTCTGTAAATTATCCGTCCGTGGTCAGTCTGGCCTCTGTCCGCTTCCTCACCTTCTCAGATGAGTTTCAACAAATCTTGGACATCCTATCATTTGCTCATATATATTTATATCTATCTATCTATCTATCTATCTATCTATCTATCTATAATACAGTTCCCGATCTCCCCCCTCCCCTCAATCACAGTATCCTGAACTGCATGTACATTTTCTCCCCTGGTAATGCAGAACGTTGGCCCTACCCCGGCTGGACCGAGGTAGGCTGAAGGCTTATTAGGGTGGTGCAAAGCCGAGGCAGAAACTAGAGAAGCCAGAGCTTCGATTACTGCCTGCACCCGAGACCTTTTCGTGTGGTTTGGTTTATTTTGAGCAACGTTTTGTTTGGATTGGAGAAGATGAGTTTTATTGTTGTGTAAATATGGTTGTGTAAATATGCCCTAATTGTTGCTAATCCCTCAACTGTGGCGCACTATGGAAAGCACCCATGGCGAGACTGGCCATTTCCAGTTGTTCTCGTAATGAATGCTCTCCATCTGAGGACTTCTGTAGGCAAGGCTATTTTAGTTTGATGGCTGTGAGATACCTCATTCGTGTATTTATCTTTGAATGCCTCCGTGGCATAAATGCCTTTGCCTTCTGAGAGTATATGGCTTAAAAGAAAAAAGATGTCTTTTCTTGTCTCACGCTGGCTAAATGCTAATTTCAGCCCGTATTCTGTAACCGAAGTGATCACAGAATGCCTTCTTTGGTGTGGGAAACCCTAACAACAAGCTGTAAGTATTTGGGTCTTATTTTTGTAGGACCGGGGGTACGGGGTGGGTAGGCAGAGAAAAAAGGTTACTATTTTTACTTCTCTGGATTTGCCCTGTTG
Organism: Enhydra lutris kenyoni; assembly: GCF_002288905.1. NCBI lineage: Eukaryota > Metazoa > Chordata > Mammalia > Carnivora > Mustelidae > Enhydra > Enhydra lutris. The sequence continues at coordinate 18,310,985 of NW_019154118.1, forward strand.
ATTTAAAAGAGGAATTTTTTAATTTCAGCTAGAGATGCTGCAATGCTTCAGGGTTAAATTTCTGAACTTCGGTTTATGGGAAAATAGGTTGGTTCCATTTCTAAGGTTCGTGAAACGTGAAGGGGCGTGTGTGTGTGTGTGTGTGTGTGTGTGCACGCGCTCGTTAAGAGGCTCTTTCACAAATGGATTTAATGTGGGCTATAAATCCAAAGCATTGAGTTTTTTTGGTTTCCAGCCAAACAAGTAATTACACATGAGATGGTTTTGAGGGATCTGGGCATTCCAGGCCAGGTAAAAACCCGCCACCTGCGCCCCTCTTCTGAGTTGGCCACGGCACCAGCAAAAGCACGAAGGAAGGTCTCCGTTGGGGAGTGCCACCAAAATCAAATAAAAAGCCTTTGTTTGGAAACCATCAAGGAGTGAAGGGACCCACTGGAATGTTTGTAATTACAAGTGGCACCTCCTTGTTTAAATTTCAGAAGCCACAGTTTCTTTTTCAGAGATTTAAATTGCGGGCTCTAGCGGACAGCTGCTGTTGTGGTCCATGGGCAGTTTCTCTTTGAAGATCTTCCAGTGCTGGTCCTCCAAAGCCTTGGTGCTGTTGGCCTTGAACTAGGGTTAGAAGAATGAGAGCTGGAGGTATTTATATACATGCACTGCCAAAGTGACGTGTGGCCTTTATTATTACTCAAAAGAGCAACTCGGCAGCGGGGTTGAGAGAGAGCAGCACTAAGGAAATCTGTTATGACTGACAGGTGTCTTGAACGGGGTGATTATCTTAAGAGGGATGTGGGCTGGGTGGAGAAACTTTTTTCTTTTAGTAGATATTTTACTGGAATAGAGAGTCATTTGACCCAACATTTTGATCTAGAGATTCAGAGATGTTAAATGGGCTTAAAATGAAAGCACTGTGATGTATATTTAAATGCTACTCAGTGTTTGAAGATGATATTCCAGTGACATGGACTTTTAAAAATGCCTGGAAGAAGGATCTAGCTCTTGGCAGTCTTCCTCGGTAAGGTAGGGACTCTTAAGCTATCCAGTCCTGGACTGCAGTGTTAAACTGGAATTAAATTATGAGATCCCCGGAGCGGGCAGGGAGGAACCCGCTTGCAAACAAAGGGTTCACCTGCCCCACCTCTCCCATTGTCTGTACCAGATCGCCCCTTGGCTCGGATTAACGTGGAAGTTAACATGTCAGAGACTCAACCTTTCGTCTTTTCTGCCATAGGTATCAACTTTTCTCAAAGTCTCCGTTATTGCAAATGACACCACCGTCGTCCTGGTCTCCAAGGCCCTGAAATTCAGAGTCTTTTTTTTTTTTTCCTCCCCTCCTTAGCTTTCACTCTTGGACGGAAATAAAATGGGGCTGATTGTTTCTCCACGACATTCTTGGAAGCCTTGACATCCTCTAAACCATGTCTTACTAGCAGAAGCTTCCCAGGAAATTCCCCTGACCCCAGCCTCTGCTAATCGGGATGGAAGCCCACCTGCCGGCGCTGTGACACTGCCCTTCCAGAAAACCTAATCTCAGATCTGGCATCTGATTTGCAGTCCTCCCGGTTCTGTCTTTAGGTTGTTCCTTCCTCAACTGCTTTCTTATCCCCCGTTTCTTACTACTATTCCAGTTCGGTCCTGGTGGGACTGGAAGACAGATCTCTCTACTGAACTGAGGAAGAAAGCGGTTCTGCTGCTCCCAGCCTTCAGCTGGTTGTCTCTGCATGAAACTTCTCTCTTACCTGTTTTTCACTTGACTGTTTTGGTTTCTAGGTGGAGGCCTGCTGAGTCTCCTTGCCCACCTAGCGAAGAAACACCTTCCCTTTGCATCTTCTGTCTCACTAACACGTGCTTATCTAAACTATACCCTGACACAGACTTTTCTTTTTCTGCTTTACAGGTATATACATGAGTATGTTTCTTTACAGTAAGCCGAAGTGTGCAAATGTTGTAGCCTTTGTTTTAATGACTACTTTACGTACCAGGGTGCCGACCGTGTGTTGGGTCTGTTTGGTAAGATGGTTTCGCGTGCAGGCACTTAATACAGCATGAAAATGCCGTAATTGACTTAACAAATTTCACGCCAGCAAAGTAAGGGTTTCTGGCAAAAAGTCGAGCCCTCAGGAGTGGGAAGACTTCAGAATTCTGGGTCAGAGTGAGAGGATCTGCTGACTTGGCATCAATGAGACGTACCCCCTCTGAAGGTGATCTAAAAGATTTACCCCTTAAAAGAGTGGTGCTCATGTTCGGAATGTCTAGTTACTAAGAAGTACCTACTTGGGGAGCTAGAAGGACAGTGTGCTAAAGGCCAAGCCCTTACTAGCCCGATTTTTAAAGAGCTCTGACTCCGAGGACCGTGCTGCCTGCCTAAGCTCAGTCATCTGGTGTCAGGAGGGTCGCGTTTCTGTTGGTCACAGAGAGGGTGCGTTGGCACAGGCTAAGAAAAAAATGAAACTTCTGTTTCTCAGTCTAGCTGCTAATCTTGTTATCTTAAGGATCTTTTCAAAGCCTCTATCTGGTAATATTATCTGCCACCGTTTTCCCCTTATTTTATTTATTTTTGCTCTGGGATCCTTCCCCTGCCAAGTTCAGAGCTTGCTAGTAGAGGATTATATAGCGCTATTCAGTGATAAGAAAACACGTGACTATTACAGAGTATTGGGGGTCAGTCTTGGGAAAAAGTTGTATGTCCAAGTGTGGTATGCGCTTGGCTCTTATACCTGTGATAAGCCAAGCCACCCAGACGTTATCAGCTTGAGTCTCTCTTCTGAATAGGAAAGGAGCATCGCTGCATTCCTCTTGCAGAAACCCTTACTTAAACAATGAAAACTTCATAGATAGGGAGGAAAAAACCCCAAGTTAATGTAGTACTAAATTACTGCTCAAATGGTTTTATCTCTTAAAAGGTTCAAGTACAGATTAGCTTAAATGACACTGAACTTCACTTTTCCTTGTGCGTATCTTGTGAGCACACATCCTTGTGAAGAGACCTCTGTCTCCTTTTTTTGAGTTTTGTTAGTAATCACATGAATGTTAGTGGCTGTTCGGTTCCCTTTTCTGAAGCAAATCTCTTCTATCTCTGGTCCAGGTTGGCAAGCGGAATACCCAGTTTAGGTTACAGAATAGTAAAGCCTAGTGCTTTTACTCATGAGTTAAAAACAGCAAAAACAATCTACCTTACAGAGTGTTAAAAAAAAAAAGATCCTGTGTATGAACGTACTCGAGAAGGAAGTATTTTATACATAGGCTCTTAGGAAAACAGCCACTTGTTACGGATAGGGGCTATGGCTCTGGCTACAAGTGCTGCTGTGATCATGTTTGGGAATACTGAGAAATGCTACGCTGGAAGGATTAATTCAGGATGTACTCAGCTCTCTTTATTTAAGCTGAGACTGGAGAACAAAGTGGCCATAAGATCCCGCTTGGAATCAAACGTTCTTTGGATGTAAATGGAATCCTTCTGTCTCCTTGGAGAAACTAGCAGTGATTATAACCTCAAATTTGAGAGCTTTAAAACACAGACAGGACTTTATTATTTTACTCAACCTCTTATATTTTATGTACTCTATTTATATCAAGAACTTGATATGTTCTGTAACTAACCCATAAGGCATTTGGTAGAAAAATGAGAATTTTAAGAAATTTATTTTTAAAATGAGTATCTGCTTGTATACCAGGCATTGAATTAGGCACATTCATAGTTGAGTAGGTTGGGCTCTGTGGTCCAGAGGTTGTAGTCTTATTTTTTTCTTAACTTTTATTTTAGAAAAATTTTAAAGCCACAGGAAAGTTAAAAGACAAGGATCATGAATGCATGTAAACCCCTTACCTGGATTCATCAAGGCTTAACGTTTTGTCCATTTGCCTTATCTAGCTCTCTAAGTCATGTATACTTACATACTTTTTTTCCTTTTTTTTTTTCCCTTAACCACGTGAAAGCAAGTTGCGGGCATGGTGGCACTTTGCCCTTGAGCTGTTCAACGTGTAGCTCCAACTCCTGAGTAATAAGGACATTTTCCTGCGTAACCTCGGTGCCATTATTGCATTCCAGAAATGTAACACTGATTCAGTAATATTATCTAGTATCTAGTCCATATTCAAATCTCCCTGGTTGTTCCATTGATATTCTTTACATGTGTTTCTTTGTCCTCCCTGATCCAGAATCTATCGGAGAGGAGATCGTGCGCTGGATTTGGTTTTCACCTCCCTCTTTTTTTTTTTTTTTTTTTTAAATCTAGAAGCATTCCTTTGCCTTCCATCTCCCTCCCCCCTTTTTTTTAGAGGAGTCGGGGGTGTCTCTGATGTTTTGTTAAGTCTAGAGCGATGTTTTGGATCATGTCCCACAGTTCCGCAGATTGATCATTTCCCCAGTGTCTGATTCAGGTCACAGTCACAATCAAGAGCGCTGCATAGCTGTTGTCGTCACTTTCTGATAGTCTCACCTCTGTCTGTCCCAGTAGTGGTGATGGTTCGTTTGATCCTTGGTTGACGATAAAAGTTCAGTTACTTAGTTTTGGTGGATTTACAGAGTCCTCCATTTTTGTCCCTTTGTAATTAATCAGTAATCTGTGGGCTATTTTGAGACCGAACATCCTATTCCCTAAAAACTCTTCACGTAGTGGTTTTGGCAGCATTGATAAACCTTGTCTGAATCGAGTATTACACCGGTGGCTACAAAATAGTGATTTTTCTAATTCCATCGTTTTTCTACACTGGGTAGGAGTGCTCTTGTGTAAAGAAGGATTTACCCTTCCCCCTCCTCTCCTCTTTTTTGAAAATCACAATGGACTCAGAGATTTAAAAAAAAAAAATCAGTGTACTATATTTCATCACATCAGATTTAGCCAGTGGGAACCCCTTGATCTGGCCTTTGCTTTCTTTTGATCTATCTCCTCTAATTTTTAAGTGCTTTCTTATTTTCTGTTGTAAGAAGATGTCTACTCTCACATTGTCTTTTCCCTGCCCCAGACCTGGAATCAGGGTCCTGATACCTGACTCCTTCCAGTGGAGGAGTGACATTTAGATAACAAGGAAGTATGCTCTTTGCTATTGACTTGTGTCAGCAGACAGAACTAGGATATATAAGTATAGTAAATTTACATATTTAGTTACATATTTTATATATTATAATTTTAACATAAATATTATATTATTAAATATTTTTGTACATATTTATATATAACTTTATACATAGACGTTATATGCATATAAATTATCTATGTCTCTATCTATATATATCAATTCTAGTCTAATACCCCAATGTTCTTTCCTCCTTCTCTGTTCCTTGTTTGTATCTTTCTTTTCCCATGGTGAGAACCTTGGTTCCCAGCCATGCCAATGTCTTATAATTAAATACAAAAAATTTTTGAAATTATTCTACCAAGACCACTGTAGACAACAAACCTACCAAATAAAGTTCAAGACTTTTTGTCAATCTTTTTGCCTTTAAACCTTTTTTTTTTTTTTTTAAGGCTTTATTTATTTATTTGTAAGACAGAGAGAGAGAGAGCATGAGCAGGAGAGGGAGAAGCATGCTCCCTGCTGAGCAAGGAGTCCAATGTGGGATCATGGGGCTCGATCCCAGGGCCCTGGGACCATGACCCAAGCTGAAGGCAGACACTTAACTGACTGAGCCACCCAGGCACCCCTCTTTTTGCCTTTTAAATAGATTCTCATGGAGGATAGACAGAGTACTGTGTTTACAAGTTCACAAGTTAGTTCCTTTTCTATGTGTGTGATTGATTAGCTATATAAATACATAGTTAAGATCATTTGTTTCTGGGATGCCTGGGTGGCTCAGTTGGTTAAGCAGCTGCCTTCGGCTCAGGTCATGATCCCAGCGTCCTGGGATCGAGTCCCACATCGGGCTCCTTGTTCTGTGGGCAACCTGCTTCTCCCTCTGCCTCTGCCTGCCACTCTGTCTGCCTGTGCTCTCTCTCTCTCGCTTTCTGACAAATAAATAAATAAAAATCTTAAAAAAAAAAAAGATCATTTGTTTCTGTTTATATTCAATTTTAGATCTTTTTCCTTCACCTCTTGATTTAATTATATATTTTGAACATGTAAATCATTAATATGGCTTAAAAGTCACAACTATATAACATAGTCTTAGGGGTGCCTGGGTGGCTCAGTGGGTTAAGTCTCTGCCTTCAACTCAGGGTCATAATCTCAGGGTTTTGGGATTAAGCCCTGCATAGGGCTCTCTGCTCAGCGGGGAGCCCATTTACCCCACTGCCTCTCTGCCTACTTGTGATCTCTCTCTGTCAAATAAATAAATAAAATCTTCAAAAAAAATAATAAAAAAATAAAGTAGTCTTACTCCCTTATCTGTGTTTTCTGGCATATTCCTACCTACCTTCCTATAGGAGCCAGTTTCATTCCTTCCTCATAGAGCCTTCCTGGTTTTCCTTTTGGAAAAATACTGGTAGCTGTTTTGTTTTTCTTTTCAATTTTTTTTTTTTGTTTTGTTTTAATACTTTTCTACAGACTATGTTAACATCTGCCTATACCCCTTCCCCTTATTTGGGAAATCCTCTGGTCTCATATTTATTTTGAGGATTTCCCCCCAGTTGGCTTTATTTTACTTAGAAGCCAATTTTTTCTTACTATCTTCATGTTGTCTTCATGTCTCTTTCATTTCTTCCTTTCAGGGTAATAGTTCTCTGTGGGCCGTTGGAAGAATTCTGTATCTGTTTTTTACACTTAATTCACCAAGTTACTCGCAGCAAAATAGGGAATGCCCCTTTCCATATAATGCAGTGTGTGTCTGTGATGTTTAATAACCATGGCTTGCCCTGCTCCTCATCAGTCTTTCTTGACTCCTCTTTTCATCCTGCAAATTGGCAAATCTGTATCTCAAGCCTCAATGCCCCCGTTCTTCCCATTCCCGCACCCCCCCTCCCAAGTTGTGGTGTGCTTACTTACTGTAAAGTCCACTGCCTTTTGCATCTAAACGTGAGACCGTGTTCTAAAACTGCCTACTGGACGTCTCAGTCTAGGGGTTCCACCGTTAGCTCAAAAATATTAATGACAAGCAGCAACTAGCATTCCTTTAGGGTTTTCATAATCTCATATAACCCCCATTGTCACCGTGTGAGTAGTGACCTCTCTTACTGCATTTGACAGATGAGGGAACAGAGGATGATAGGCCCCTTGTCCAAGAAGCATAAGGAATCAGTGGCAGATCCAGGTCTGTCTTCAATACCTGTGCTTCTAAACACTTTGCTCTATTTTTCTAAAATTCAAGATGTCTGAAACTGAGCCTAGCATCTCTCTTCCCCAGACCTCCCTCTGTCCTGTGTTTCCTATCCTGAGGAAGTGTACGACCATCTACCCCATGCATTAAATCAGTCTGAGAGACATCTTAGAGTACTTCCTCATCCTACACTCTCTGTTACTTACTAGGTCTTGCTTGTCTCTTGCATTCACTCTGTTTCACGATCCCTGCCTCAGTTTACCCTTATCCTCATTTTATAGTGAGGAAAGGAGGTTCACACTGATAGAAATGTCCCTTAATTGGTCCATTTACCCCTAGTCTTATCCCTTATAATGCATCCCTAACGCTGGTTTTTGTCGATTGTCACTTTCATGCTTACTGTGTTTAAATGTCTTCTTGGCATCTTGAGGACAACGCTGACACTCTTTCAACATAGCCTACAGTGCCCTTCATCACCTTCTGTCTTCTTCTCCCACTCATTTCGTGCCAGTCACATACACCATGTCCTTTTTCTTAGGACTAGTTGTAGGTGCTACCCACCGTGTGCTTTGCTTTACCAAAGTAAACATGCCTCGGATATGCCATGCTCTCTCAGGCCTTTCTGCTTTTTTAATACGGTCCCCCTTTCTCCTGCTATGTCTGATATGTCCGATTCCGACATGACTTTTGGGATCCACTTCAAGGACCAATTCCTTAAGGAAATGTACCATTAACTCTCTGGTTGGCTAGGTACCTTTTTTTTTTTTTTTTAAGTTTTTGTTTCTGGGGCACCTGGGTGGCTCAGTGGGTTAAAGCGTCTGCCTTCGGCTCAGGTCATGATCTCAGGGTCCTGGGATCGAGCCCCACATCGGGCTCCCTGCTCAGTGGGGAGCCTGTTTCCCCCCCGCCCCGCCTGCCTCTCTGCCTACTTATGATCTCTCTCTCTCTGTCAAATAAATAAATAATAAATAAATAAAAAATAAAAAATCTCTCTCTCTCTCTGTCAAATAAATAAAATATTTTAAAAAACAGATTTTATTTCTTTATTTGAGAGAAAGAGACAGCACGAGCAGGAGGGACAGAGGCAGAGGGAGAGAGAGGATCTCACACAGACTCTCCATGGAGCCCGATGCAGGGCTTGATCCCAAGACCCTGAGATCATGACCTGAGCTGAAACCAAGAGTTGGGCATTTAATCAGCCACACCACCCAGGCACCCTGGTTAGGTGCCTTTTCTTTGTGCCTTTCTTCTGACTTAGCTTCTTCCTTCCTGTTAAACACGCTTCTCGAAATGCCCCAAGTTCTCTCTGTATATTTGTCCAGTTGTTTCCACCAAAAGAAACAATCCACTCTCTGGCCAAAAGTTTTTTATTCACTCGCTCTTCTTATACTATCTGATTTCCGATCTGTGCCCAGCCTGTCTCTTCTGCTTTGTTGTGAATACTGGTGGTTGCGGGTATATGACTTGCACGAGTCCTTTGTGTTCATGGAATTTCACTTACGGGTTGTCTTATTATCAGCTTTTAGAATGAGAATTCTTTTTTTTTTTTTTTAAAGATTTTATTTATTTATTTGACAGAGAGAAATCACAAGTAGGCAGAGAGGCAGGCAGAGAGAGAGGAGGAAGCAGGCTCCCTGTCGAGCAGAAAGCCCAATGTGGGGCTTGAACCCAGGACCTGGGATCATGACCTGAGCCGAAGGTAGCAGCTTAACCCACTGAGCCACCCAGGCGCCCCTAGAATGAGAATTCTTAATAGAAGTTGTTTGTTCTCTCACAGTGGGTGGAGAGCTGTCAACGGGCTTGACTTCTTCATAGCCTGAAGGACTGACACCGAGCATGTTTGCTCATACTTGGTTATTGGGCAATCGTTGGAGAGATTTAGACGACCAGCCCAGAGAAGAGAACCTCTTTCCATTTATTTAATCTCTTTGCAGTCCAGGGATGGCTGGACTTTGAGTCCTTGTCATGTCGTGTTGGCACTTTGTAGTTGAGACAACACACCCAGAATTTTCTCTCTGAGGACCTCTTCCCCCTCCTCCGTTTTCCTGAGAGTCTTGTCTTAAAACGGAGATATATTCTCGGAAGAGGCATGGTGAACTTAGGGAAATTTAAACCTCAGGGTAACAGTTTTTCTTGTACAGTAATAAAGATGTATGTGGAGTCAGTGGCTACAGGATCAAAAAATAGATCTCGGTAGTCGGATCAAACAAGAGAAATGGCTTGTTGCCGCGTTTAAAAAAAATGAGTTGGGTGAGGCAGTCTGTCTTTTGAAGACGCTTGCACTGATTGTGAGAGTCTGTAGTTGGTGCTAAAGTGTGGCAAAATTAAGCTCATTTGCCTATGGGGGATCTAGTCTCAAACAGTCAGGTTTCGTGTGGGTCTGATGGGGATGATGATCTCTGATGGGGATGATCATCTGATGGGGATGAGAGATCTCCAAGAGTGTTTGCTACCATCACCTTTTAATTTAGGAGAAGTTTGGAGTTTGTTCTTTCCCGTGAACATAGAGGTGGAACCCACTCTAACCGGAGTTTATTGCTGTAATATTTTTTAAATGCATTTATGACACTGATATATCTGTGACCTTGTAAAGGCGTCTTTAGGGGGAGGGGGTGGCCAGCCTTTTTTCTCACTGTCATAAGCGATCCCTGTTCAATAACTCTCACTTCCTGACAGTATTGGGGGGGGAGGAGGACCTATCATAACTTGTATTTTATGGCCTATTTCTAAAGCGTTCCTTCATATTCACATCTATCCATTTAGACTTCTCCCTGCCTAAGGCATGCACCCAGCCTCGTCTGTGTTTGGTGTTTTAAATGCTTTGAATTATGGAGAATCATAGCATTTTATCGATGTTCCCTTGTAGCTATGTCGCTCTGTTTTGTTCTTAGGTTCCATAGCTTGCATTTCCGAGGCATTGTGGGTGGATTATTGCAATTAGTTGAGTTTTGTGTGGAATCACGTATGTGCCTTGATTTCTACCGGGTGCCATCCCTCCCCCACTTTCTGGATAGACATTTTCTCAGGGACTGCTTTCTCAGGAATCCCACAAGTTGCGGTCATTAAACCTTTCCTTTCCACCATAAATCTTGGTAAATATATCTTTACCAGCATGACCTGCTGTCAAGTAAATGGTTTGATAGCAATATTCAAGAAAAATTATATCTTTGACATATAAATTTTGTCAGTGCATTAACGTATAGTGTATGATTGGTATTACTCACGAAAAAGAAGAGATTAGTTAATCAATTTCTCCTAGAATTAGGTGGTTAATGCTTCAAGCATCCTATTTAAAAGCAATTGCTTCTAGGTCCTGTTGGCAGGATTGCTTATTTCATTATTCTGGTCATTTGCATGAAAACAAGTTGATGATTCTTTAAATAACCACCCCGTACAGTTTTCTTTTCCTCTTGAAATGTTATTCCTCAAGCTTTATATTCCATTCATGCTGCAACATGAATCAGGTCTAGAAAGTTAGTCTTTCGGGCTAAAGGAGTAGCAGAATTTCCCTTCACCTTTTTTTTTTTTTTAACCAAAACTGATCTCCCATTTTCATATTAATTTATCTATGATTATATCTTTTTATCCTTGTTTCATGAGGTGAGTGCATTCAGAGTTATGCTTTAATAGAATATTCTTCAAGGTTTTAGGATTTTTTAAAATGAGGTCATCACCTTGAAGATTATGACCTGAACTTTTTATGAACTAAAGGAGCAAGAAAAGGATAGACTTTAAAAAAAAAAAAAAGTGAATATATAATCTACTTATAATGGAATAACTGGTCAGAATTAATTCATTTTATAACATTTACCTGGTGCTGGTTTCCGAAGCACTCTTCCATTTCAGCAAGAGAAGCTCCACATTTATATCCTGATCGCTGAAAGATTCTCTTTGAAATAAGTGCTTTTTGAAAAAGATGTGAAAACCACTGGCCTAAACAGGATGAGTCCTTTAGGTTCAAAACAAGGCTGGAGAGAGTGACACCCAGTTTACTGAGAGCACATCAGGGATGAGGCTGAAGCCAGAAATGGGCAGTCACAAGGAATGCTCCTTTGTCTTGTCTTTCCTCTCTTTATATTCTCTGTGGGGCTCCTGAAGGTGTGAAGGAGGCCACAGCAAAAAACTGGATAAGGACTTGAGAATTCACATCACTGTCCTCTCTGTCCTTCCATTGGGGGGGGGGAGTGCATAGGGGAGGGAGTAGAAAGGGAGTTGGAGTGCAGAAGGCTCTACACTTAAACCAAGTCTTGAAAACGGGGAAGAAAGAGGCGAGAAGAAAGGATATTATCAGGCTGAGAGAGAACCACATGAATCAAAGTTTACAGGTAGGAAAGCTAAGACAGAGTGTGAGATGGGATTTAGGGAAAGAGAGCTGGTGCCAGATTGCGGAAAACCTTTGAATGTCAAAGTTAGATTTAATTCAGGAGGTCATTGGGAACTATTGAAGGGATTTTGAGCAGTGAGGTAACATCAGATTGATGCTTTAGGAATGTGCATCTGGCAATGGTTTGTGCATAGATTATAAACGAGGGATTGGTTAGTGGTATAATAGTCCAATAAGACTTCATGAAAACTTGAAGTAGGGTAGCGGAAGAAGAATGGAGGTAGAATTGACTGGATTCGATGGCTGACCAGATATGGGGATTGAGAGCAAATAAAGACTAAAAGTGAAAGTGTGCTTTGATTTTTTTTTTAAGATTTTATTTATTTATTTACAGATAGATAGAGAGAGAGATCACAAGTAGGCAGAGAGGCAGGCAGAGAGAGAGAGAGAGATCACAAGTAGGCAGAAAGGCAGGCAGAGAGAGAGGAAGGGAAGCAGGCTCCCTGCTGAGCAGAGAGTCTGATGTGGGGCTCGATCCCAGGACTCTGGGATCATGACCTGAGCCAAAGGCAGAGGCTTTAACCCACTGAGCCACCCAGGTGCCACTGTGCTTTGATTTTTGAACTTCAGTAGCTTAAGAGAGCAGCTGTTCCAATGAACAGAAATAAAACTATTGAACGGTGAGTTTAATAAGGGAAGACAATGAGTTTGGTTTTGGGATATGTTAAACTTGAGCTACTGCAAGAACATGGTGGAAACACTTAGAAGGTGGTTTGAAATGTGGTCCTAGGGTTTAGAAGAGAAGTGGAGAGCAGAACTAGAGATGCAGATTTGAAAGTCATTTGTAAAGAGTTGATAGCCGAAGTTCAAAGTGTGCATTGATTCACTTACTTAGGTGATAGGTAAGTGAATGTGTGTCCAACAGCCAGTTAGGTGCTGGAGATGAGCGTATGGGAGATCCTCCAGGTAGAACCTTAAGGAAGGTGTATTTTTCAGGGACAGGCTAAGTCAGTGTGACAAAGTCCAGGAAGGATGAGTCAGAGGAAGGAGAATAATGTTGTAGGTGTGAGACAGGCAGGGTTGATGTGGGATGGAATTCTGTTATCTAAATGGCTGAAGAGTCATGAAGGGGAGAAGGGGAGGGTTGTCTTGGAAGTGAATGAACTCTGGAGAGGAGGTTCTAGAAGAATGAATGAAATGAGACAAGTAATAACTTAGCCCAGTCACACAGCTAGGATGTGGCCACACTGGATCGAGTTTCCATGCTTTGGACTAGAATGTACTACAATGAGATCAGTTTTCAGTGTTGTACCCCAGTGCAGCAAACCGTGCCTTTCACCACCGTATACAGAGCTGTCGAGAGCCTGTTCAGCCTGTCCGTATTACTTAAAATGTTTAATTAAGATTCTTGAGGTTGTGGTGTTGAATAAAGAGCAAATTAATGAACTTCCCAACTGTCCCTGCATTTCATGTAATGAGTGACAGCTTTGGCAGGCGTAAGCATGGAGGGAAGATAGATGGCTGCTGTTCATCTGGAGTGTGCTTCTTTAACAATTAGCACCAGACAACAAAAACAAATCCTAGTGTAGCACAGGGAGCACTTCCGGGATGGCAGGAAGAATCTAGGTCAGCTTCACGGCAACTCCTTTTCTTTAGGTAGATTCATGTTTGCTATCCTCCTTTTCAACAAGCTGTGTAAAGACCATGCCTGTTTCCTTAGCACATATTAGCTGGCAGGGGGTCACAAATTAAATTGATGTGTGGGAGCGTTTTGATGGGCAGTTGAGTGGTGAGAGTGTGGCTCAGGCTGAATATGGCAGCCTGCCGAGCTGTGGTCTGTGTTGCCCGAACTCTTTCGGGTGAAAGATACATCCTGATGGAAGTTTTGTGCATCACCTCGAGGAGATGATGGCTCTGCTCCTACAGGTAGAATGATCAGAACGCAGCTCACGTTAGCTGGGGAGCTCTGAAAACTAGAGCAGGCGAGTCTAGTACCTCAAGCATCTTTTCTCAAGCCATGCCTCTCCAACGCTGTTTGATAGAACTTTTCAGTGATGGTGGGAGTAGTCTCGATCTGTGCTGCCCAGTGTAGCCACGTGCCCCCTGTGACTGTGGAGTGCTGAAATGTGGTGACTGCTGGTGAAGAACTAACTTCTCAATCCTATTTCATTTTAATAATTTTAAACTTAAATAGCCTCAGACGGCTAGTGGCTACCATCTTGGACCACAGAGCTCCACACTTAAAATTCAGAAGGAAAATTCTCATGCTCATTCCATAGCATGAACTAGTGAGGGGGTTAGAAGAGCCCTCGGGCTGACTTTGACATTCACCCCACTTTCGGTAGATTCATCTTGTATCTTGGACTCAGCTATTGTGGGCATCCAAATTGCACATTTTTCTTGACTTTTGGTTTTCATGTTGGAAAGCTTCTGGAATATCCTAATTGCCTTTTCTTTATTTGAGGAGTTATACCTTTTGGCCTCAGAGGGGTCGAGCTCACATCAAGTCCACAGATGAATAGCTCTCACTTTGTCCTTAGGATGCTAAATCTTGAAGGTTACTCTTATGTGACCATATTGCTGTGCCAGTGTGCCAATGCACATTTGTTATCTTTTTTTTTTTTTTTTTGGATACTGAAAGTGAGTGAAATGTGGAAAAAACATTATTCATTTTAAATAGTTTGACTGCCAGGTTAATGCGACTCTTAAGCGGAGCTTCCTGAGGTCTGGCCATAGTAACTGCTTTTAACTTGATTTAAAGTTCTTAAACATTCTGAATTGCTTCACCTAATCTTTTTATACTGAACGTACAATTTTCAGGCTCTTTTTTATTTTCAAATCCATAACTGACAGCTGCTCAACACCTCATTCAAATAGTTTTAAGAGTTTTAGAGAAAAGTTGGGACAGACTGGATTTGCTGACATCAGTTGGATTGAGATATTGTGGATTTAAAGATGATAGAGAAGGAGAAAGAAAAATACCAGGTAATTATTGCATGTTCACTGCTTGCCCAATGACAGTGATTTGAAGCTTAATAACCAACAGAACTGAGAGGTAGCGGAAGGACATTGGAGTGAGCTTTCAAAACTTAGCATAAGAACGACCATTCCATTTGAAAGCAAAATTTTCATGTGTGGTCCTATTTGTTTTACTATATTTTAAAAGAATCTTGATGCACAGAAATGCCTCTATCCCAAAACCTCACTACAAACTTTTTCCTTGAAAGAGATTCTGTGGGTTCTGTGGGATGGTAAGCTCCTGAAGGAGCTAACTCTTTAGGACAGTCTGTGATGTCTAGTGCACAGCCAATGTTTCTTATAAAATGGTCATTTCATAAGAGAAACCAAGGTCAGAAGCCCTTCCACCTCTACTTCCAGGGACAAATGGAAATTGCTGTGTGACTCAACACAGGAAGACTCTGTGTACCACGGTGAACATAGACAAGCTTCCCGGTGTATTTGTCCAAGATTAAAATTATTATGACTATAAATTTTGTCCTCAGTTTTTTAATGCTTCTTGAGTAAATACTGCATGCTTATCTGTGTGTACATGTGTGTGTGTTACCCACTCTGTGTTCGCTAAAAATAGTAAAAATACAGTAAAAATAACAATGTGGTGTGCTAAGAACAATAGCAGGCATAGTTTGGGAGTGCTACAGGAGCCCAGAAGAGGAATACCAGACTCAATGTGCAGACTTGGAGTCGGGAAAGACTTTCGGGGGCCCTTGAGATGAGTCTTGAAAGGGAGGTACGAGATAGCCGTGGAGTTGGTATTAGAAGTTTTTCCAGGTAGAGAGATAATATGTGGACAGATGCAGAAGCATAAAAAGCATGGGGGATTCTGGGAACTGCCAAAAGTGTGGCATGGCTGGGGGAGAAAGCCTTTGAGATAGCAGCAACAAATGAAAGTGGAGAAGGCACGTGGGAGTCAGTTCAGGAGGACTAACTTGGTCAAGAGGAGTTTGGGCTTTATCCCAGGGTGAGTTGCCTAGAGTGGGTGGAGGGGGTGGGTGGTGAGGATGAGATCGGTGTGGAATGTACTGGGGAGATTGGAGAATGTTAGGGAGAAACTATAGAAGAAGCTGAGGTTTGGGGGGGACCTGTACTCAGGGATTTGCTAAGCAGTTTGGGAGGAAGTTGGTTTCAAGACATATTTATGTGGATAGAATTTCCTGACTGAATACGGGACTGAGAAGAGAAGGAGGAGCCTAGGTTAATGACCACGTTTGCTTGGGTCATCTAAGTGGCGATAAGTCCACTAACCGAGACAGGGAGTTGAGAGTCCCAGGCGGGGCTAGGATTAAGGCCGGTGCCCTCAGTGTTGGCGAGGTGTGTGGCGTACCCACGTGGAGATACCCAGCTGCATTCTAGAACATTCATTTGGAGCCATGGCCATGGGCAGGTGCTCCTAAGAAGAATGCATACACCGGGTACGGGCAGGAGAGGGGCTAAAGACAGAACTTCATGGAATGTCAACACTTCAAGGAAAGGCAGAAGATGAACCAGTGGAAGGAACCAAGAAGGAGCTGTCGGCTTTTGAGGAAAACCAGGAGGGCTTTATCTTAGCATCCAAGAGAGGAGCGAGTTGTAAGAAAGGAGGGAGAAGCACTGACAAATGCTGGAGGGAGGTAAGATTAGATAAAGGAGGCCATTCTCAGACCTAGCGTTTAGGTGTTTACAGGGGAGCTTGGTGCAGTGGTGAGTGGAAACCAGATGGCTGTGGGTGGCGTGAACAGGGAGTGCAGAGTGGGAGGCAGGAGTCTAGACGAGTGTTTTAAGAGACTTAGCTGGTGAAGGTAGGGCAAGGGAGAAGGAAGTGGAAATAGATGTAGGATTGAGGGGGCTTAAAAATATGTATATATTTAAAATAGACTGGAAAATATGTACATATATCAGAAATAGGAGATAATAGGGACGCCTGGGTGGCTCAGTCAGATGAGCGTCTGCCTTCAGCTCAGTGGGATCGAGCCATTCGGGCTCCTTGCTCAGGGGAGAGCCTGCTTCTCCCTCTCCCTCTGCTCCCACCTTGTGCTATCTCTCTCTCAAATAAATAAAATCTTTAAAAAAAAAATAGGAAGCAATGCTGAGGGAGATAGAAGATAAAGAAGAGTTGATCTGCTTGAGGAAGCAAGTGCCATGATGAAGGCCAGGAGGAGGTAGAAGAGACCATGTTTTCTCCGGCGGTGGAGGGAATGCAGAGGGCCTTGAGAACAAGGGTGGGTGTGGGTTAGATTGTACGTGGGGGAGTCGAAATACCTCAGCTGGTGAGCTGTAGTGACTGCAGTCCCCTGGGCTGCCCATTGGCCTCGCTTGGGCAGCGGACTGAGTGCTCCTCTTTTCCCAGGTAGATGCTTTCCTACTGAGGTGTCCTTGATATCTTTTTCCCTTTTAGAGGGAAGGCAGGTCAGTGTGTCATGGACATTTACAGCTAGAGGGACTTGGGAGGTCACACAGACTAACCTCCTTATCTTGTAAATGAAGGCACTGAGACTCAGAAAATTGAAGGGACTTACTCATTAAATCCAAGGCCAGGACCGAGCTCCAGGCCTCTGACTTGCAGCCCAGGGCTCTCTTTTCTGTACCCTGCTGCCTCCTTGATAAGGATTATGAATAAATCCAATTCATTATAAATGCTCTTAATGTCTTATTTTGGACACCGGGAATTCTATATGATTTTCTTTCTGTCCCAGCTGTTTTTCTCCTTCTGCCTATCAGGTTCAAGAAAGTATGACCATATGTGAGGATGCTAAAACAAAAAGTTTATTTTTCTAAATGGAGGTATTTGATTAGATGAGAATAAAAAGGTAGATCTTAAACGGTGAAAAGTTTGGAATTTCTAGTCTTAGAAACTAATTTGAAAGATAGGTGGATTTATTCATTCAGGCATCTGGTCATTTTAGGGTTCATTTATTCCGTATTTCGCAAGCAAGTGCCTACTATGTGCCAGATGTTGGGAGGCGATAAGATAGAATTTCCATATGTGTCCCAGTGACTGTTAAGAACTGACTCTCCCATTCTTTCCATGGAGAGCATCGGGTTTAGTATCAGTAACTTGTAAGTGTCTTCTCGGGATCTGCCATCTCCATCCTTAGCCCAGACAAGAACTAAGAAGCAGATAACAGCATGTCTGTTGGACAAACACAGATTTGGCAGGAGTGATTTACTCTGGAACAGGGGACCCTTAATTAATTATCATTGTTTATAATACATTTTTCTCCTTTGTTTCCAAGAATGAGAATAATTCAGCAATACTATTGATAAATAAAACATAAAAGATCAGTGATGGTTGCCCTGGTAACTGTATTTCTTAGCAAGTATTTTGTTTGCCATGAAATGTGTCCTGGGTGATTTACTGGAAAGTAGACTCTGAATGTCATGACTTTTTGTATTTGAGTTTCTTATGTACTCTTTTAGGAGTGACAATTTGGTAAGTTTTTTTGTGTTGGATTCTGAAGCTTGCAAGTGTGATGGGGATCCTTGCATTCCCCCCCCCGCTTTGGAAGATAAACAGAAAACTATGATTACAGTGAATCTATTTGAATCGAAGAAGAACTTCTAGGTTCTAATGTGGGATTTAAGAGTTTTTCAGTGATTTTTGGGATACATGAAATTTCTTAAAACTGGGTTATTTTTACGTAGGGTGTGGACAAGGCATTATTTTCTAATAAGCAATCAGGAATGTGTTAAAACATACCTTTTGATTTAATACCTATGCAATTAATTTTGAGTAGAATAAATTATTTTCAAAAACGGATTAAAGATGAAAATCAAAATAATTAAGCAATTACAGCAATTGCTACCTTGAAGATTTTTGGTAGTATGAATTAAAGTTAAGTGGATAATTGAAAAAAAGAAGTGTAACATATTCTATGACCCTGAACAAAAGCCTGTTTCACTGAATTCAGCTTATAGAAATACTTTAAATATATATACAAAAGGATGTAACTACTACACTGTTTTAATAACAAAAAATTGGAAGCAACCCAAATGTCTAAGAGACTGGTGACATAAATTATGGTCTGTCCAAATAATAGAATACTTTGTAGCCATTTAAAAGAATGATGTAGATCTGGGTCTACTGACAGGAGAAGATTTTCAAGATATATATTAAGAGGTTGAAGAAATGCGACTTGCAGAATACTGTATATGTAGAATGATTCTATTTTTCTTGAAAATGTTATATTTTATGTATAAGAAATCTGTAATGCATACAATCTAATTAGTATATCCATTCCAAATTTGAAGAATAAATAAAGCTATTAACAATGGTTGTCCCTGGAGAGTGGGATTATGAAGGACTTTTACTTTCTAAGTTATATTTGTATATTGTTTGAAATTTCTATGCTGAGTATAGGTTACCTTTGTAATTAGAGAGAAAGAAGAGATGCAAAGCCTACAATTTAAAAGGTCTAAAAAATTGGTTGCAATAGATGGTGCATTAAAAAAAAAAAAGAAAAAGAAAGAAAGAAATATTGAGGCACCCAGCTGGGTCAGTTGGTAGAACTGCAACTCTCAATCTCGGGGTTGTGAGTTCAAGACCCACATTGGGTATAGAGCTTACTTAAGAATAAAATCTTTTTTTTTTTTTTTAAAGATTTTATTCATTCATTTGACAGAGAGTGAGTGCGAGAGAGCGCACACAAGCAGAGGGAGAGGGAGAAGCAAGTTCCCCTCTGAGCATGGGATCTTGAACCCAGCCCAAGGCAGCCTCCCAACCAACTGAGTCCCCAAGTTGCCCCTTAAAAATAATATCTTAAAAAAGAAAAAGAAAAGAAAGATATGGATGTTGCATGCATGTACATTAGTCTTTGTAGAAACTATCTGCTGTTTGGTTTTGTCTGGATACCTTGGACTTTGAAGAAGTGTTTATATTTACGTCTCTTACACCCTTGATGCTGACAGGTTTTTAACTCTTTCCTAGATACCTACCAGCTGTTTTGTTCTCCCACGTTCTAATTGTTTTCCCGCACACCTTTTTCTTTAGGTTATCACTTTGCCAGGTGACTTGTTTATTTCTGTTATTTAGTTGTTACCAATTATGGTTTGATGGATCTTTTTGCTTTTTGTTAAAAGAAATTTTGGTGACCCAAATACTGGATTTGTTTAATTTTAAACATTATATAAACTCTACATATCAGGGAGTTGAGGAATGGGAATTTGTGGTCTTGAGGATGTCGTCTGGTTGTGATTTGCTAGATCCTGACTCTGTCGTGCCGAATGTAGAGGAGGGAGGTGTGTGAGTGTGGGGCTGGCCTGGGGGTGACGGTGGTGGGAGTGGAGGGACAGAGTCCTCCTCCTCCTGCAACCAACAGCAAATAGCTAGCAATCCGGAGAAGAGGCTTCCCAGAGGTACAATCAGTTGTCTTTTTGGAGAGGAGTCATCAAAGCCAATAGGATTAGGAAGACCGTGCACACGGGCCAGCTGTTGATGGCCATTCTCAGTGCATAGCATAGTTTGTTAGCACAGAGTGGAACAGAGAAGAGACTATTTCAGACCCTTGCCTTGAGGTTGACTGTTTCAGTACGGTGATGATATCTGTCAGAATAAAGCAATAAAGTGAGGCAGATCTTAGGACCCAGGACTGACGTTGTGGATACACTTTATGCATCTGGTGATTTAATACACATTCAGAAAACAGGCTTACGTTTTTAATTTTCTCTGCTGCCCTGTTTACACAAATCACGATAGGGAATTTCTTTTCTTGGAAATATGCATTGGATTCTTGTCCTTGGGAACAGCATGAAAACATGCTTCTAAGCAGTTTTAGATAAGAGGTTGCATGGGTTAAGATTTAAGTCAGTGTTTTTCAAAAATTGTTTTGACCATGACTCATGCAACCATATGCACAGTCAGTTAATATGTTCGGTGCATCTTTATTTTATTTATTTATTTTTTTTTGCTGAATGGCTTCATATTTCTTTCCTTTCCCTTTTCTAACAGTCCCCATACCCATCCACTATATCCTGTTCATCTTGATCTATCCATTCATTTTTGTATCCAGTCCAACCCTGCTATACCCTACTCTGTTCTGCCCTTTCATCTCTAGTCTGTTTCATTTAAACAGTTGCTGGGTGCAACCTATTAGATTATGTTAAGACCCACCATTTGAAAATTATTGATAGAAATGATGGCAGATTGTAGTCAATAAGATTGCCAAAGGGCTTGTATGTTATGTTTATTTTTTGGAGTGTTGTCTATAGTTTTCTGTAGAAGTGAATGTGTTAACTTAGTTATGGTGTCTATCCTGTGGTCCACCAGCATAACAAAATGCCCAGATTAAGCTACTTCAATATGAGATACATGTTATCGTTGATTTCTAAGGCCTCTTTCTTGCAGGAGAGTTTTGAACCAGGAAATCTTCATCATCCCGGACTCTCTTATCGTGTAAATGTTGAGTCCTCTGAGTATTCAATGGTGCTAATGAAGTCTGCATTTTCTCTGTGCTGATCATGCATACCTAGTGTTTAATTCTCTGGGCGCTTTCTCCTACCCACCCAGCCCACCTCCTGGTCCCCCTTGACTGCCACTATTGAGGCATGTCTAGAGAATGCAAACCCATTGTAATGTTGGCCTCAGGCTCTACCTCCAAGCCTGGAAGGTTCTGCTTCAGAAAAAGAGAAACAAATCACCTGTCACCCAGTATACTTAAAACCCACATAGAACTGACCTTGTATCATCTGACCTTGGTCACCTTTTATTATTGATAATTTAGCGTTGACTTTGTTCTTGAGTTATTTTAATGGAATTTTCACCTTATTTTTAGGACCAGAGCATAGGTTACCTTCTTGAGACTTGAGAGAGCAGGCATAAATATGTGTCTTTATTTACTGTAGAAGCCAGCCCTGTGCCAGGACAAGATTGATCCTTGATAAATGATTTGATTTGAATGTGAATTGCGTATGAAATGCTGAGACTGTGGTAATACCATAATAATCTTAAAATGTACCCAGTGCTCGCTCTGAGCGCATTAAATCCATCATCTCATTGAGTTCTCGCAACTATTATGTGATGTTGGTGCTGTTCCTAGTGAACATTTGTTTAATTGATGCTTTTAGGAATTTGTTGTGAAATTTACAAAAACTAAAATTTACTTCTTTGAGGGTACAGTTCTGCAACTTCTGACAAATGCACAGAACCTGTAACTAGCCCGTGGCATAGGACTGCCTCAGTCAGCGTACTGTCCCTCTTGTGTGCTTTTGTAGCCAAACCTTTCCTCTACTTCTAAAAATATTTTTATGGTTTAGGCACCTGGGTGTCTCAGTCGGTTAAGCGACCGACTCTGGGTTTCAGCTCAGGGCCTGATCTCCTGGGTGGTGGGATGGGGCCCCAGGCCAGCTCTGGGCTCAGCTGGGAGTCTGCTTGGGATTTTCTCCCTCTGCCCCTCCCCCTGTGCATGTGTGCATACTCTCTCATAAATAAATAAGTCTTAATAAGTATATGTTTAAATATGATTTTATGGGAGATGTATGCAATTTAACTAAGTTATAAAATAAACTTTTCATTTTGAATGTGAGTCTGAAATTTTGTAGTGACACAAAGTGAAAATACAAACGATTTTTTATTAAAAATTCACATTTTCCAGGGGCACCTGGCTGGCTCTGGTGTTTGAACACGCAAACTCTTGATCTGAGGGGTCATGAGTTTGAGTTCCGTGTTGGGTATAGAAATTATTTAAAAAGAGAGAGAGAAGAAAAATTCACATTTTATATCCAGAAGATTTGCCTGTTAAAAAAATTGTATGTCTTGGTTTTATTTTGTTCTTTATGCATAGGGTTTGGTAAATTTACCAAGGCTGGAGTGAAGGAAAAAAAAATTCAAAAATATCCGTTGGAGTCTTCTGAATTGATACTTAGAGTTCTCTGATTATCATGAGGGATGGCTGCATCTCCTCTAAGGATAGAAAGTCTACTTCTTTTAGGGTTATATTTATTCATCGGAGCCCTTCAGGGTGAACTTAGAGAATGTCCTTTTTAAGTTCACCTAACTCCTAACTCATGGAGCTCAGAAACAAGTAGCCACCAGTCTGCCCTCCATTCTTGTGCTTTTATGTCTTTTCTGGCATATCATAGATGAAATCCTACTGGCTGCGGCATTTTGAACCTGGCTTCTTTTAACATATTGCCTCCGGAATTCATCAGTGTTGTGGCGTGGTGTACTCCTTGCTACACGGTATTCCGTTGTGTGGGTGAACCAGTTTGGGCCTTCATCTCTCCCAGGACATTTAGGCTGTTTCCAGTGTTGGGCAGCCTGAGAACTGTGGCTGTAAATATTTGTGTACAGATGTTTCCGTGGACAGGAGTTTTCATTTGTCCTGAATATAATGCCTAGTGGTAGGATTGCCAGGTCGTCCGGGATGTCTGTTTTTAGCTGTTAGAGAAAGTGCCACACTCCTTTCTGGAGTGACTGTACCATTTTTCATCCCTGCTGCCGTGCAGAAGAATCGCGTTTGCTCTGCATCCTTGTCAGCACTTAATACTGTCAGTGTGTGTGTTTAGTTTTAGTTCTCTGTCTAGTCTGTCCCTATATATCTAGTGGGTGTGTAGTGGTAGCGCATTATGGCTGTTAGGAGGGTTGACAACAGTGACCCCAGCTTTGGCCCAACATCTTGTTCCTGCCCCATGTGACCTTCCTCAGGGTTACGTGTCCCAGGCCCTGTGGAGGTTCATGTGTGCCCTGACCCGAATGCAGAAAGGCTTGTTCTCGTCTTCCCTAAAGTGGTGCACAGAAGGCCCCCCTTTAGGTAACTGGTAGACATGACTGGTGTGTAGAGGCCCCCGTGACCTCACCACTATGCCCTTCGCTCCATAAATGCTGAGGACTAAGTTTCACCCTGGGGACCAGCAAAGCCACAGAGAGGGACAGTTGCCTCCTGGCTCTGCTGTGGCCCCGTCCCCCTGCAACGCGCTACCCTGGAGAAAGCTCTGGGCGCGGTCCGGAGCGGCTGGCCTTGTTCTCCTGTCTTCTGAATATTTTCTCAGCCCGGAGGAGGCTTCTCTGACTGTCCTGCACCTTCTCACAGCGTCTTTATTTTGTGTGTCCCTGATGACCAGTGTTCATGAGTATCTCTTCACGTTCCTGTGTGCTGTATCGCCTTTGGTAAAGTGTTTTCCAATTTTTTTGTCCCTTTTGAAACAAAATTGGGTGTTTTCACTGTTGAGTACTCAGATCCGGGGGGAAAGCCCTTGTCAGATGTGTGGTTTGCATGCTTTCTCTCGGTCTGTAGCTGGTCTTGTCACTCTCTTCAGAGTGTCTTTCATGGAGTTTTTGATTTTTATAAAGACTAGTTGATGAATTCAGTCTCTTACAGAGTATACTTTTTTTGCATTGAGGTCTGTGATTCATTCTGAGTTAACTTTTTATAAGGCAGTAGGTATAAAGTTTATCTTTGTTGCATATGAATGTTCTGTTGTTTTAGAACCCTTTGTTGAAAGGACTATCTTCTCTTTTTGGAATGACCTTAGTACCTTTCTTGAAAAGCAGTTGGCCCTAGGCGTGTGGTTTTATTTTTGGACTTCTTTCTGTTTCACTGATGTGTCTTTTTGCCAGCTGTGGTAGATATTTCTAAACCTCAGATTACTGAAGAGGAAACGGACTGAGTCGTGGTCAAATTAAGTAGCTTGCCCGAGGTAATTCAGCCGGCCCAGGATTGACCCAGGGCTGTGAGCAGCGCTGGAACTCACGCCATGCTGGGAAGTTACCTTGGCACCTGTCCTCCTCTTAGTTTGCTCCTGCTTGAAATTTTTGGTTTCGTGGAAATGTCTTTGGAAGAGACGTGACAAGTGGATCTCCTAGAGTTATCTGAAACGTGAAATCAGTTTTTGTTTTCTTTTTTTTTTCTTTCCCCTGAATCCAGGCTATTAATTATCAGACAGTGTTATCAGCATCTCTAACAAGGTATAACATTCTCTTCTCAATCCAGGGTGGTCGTCTGTCATTTTCCTTTTATTTTAAAGAGAGCAGTAGCAATAGAAGTGAGTTCCTTATACGGTAAGAAAAGAATGTTTAGGATTTGTGAATGTGAGAACACAGATGGGCTAAGAGAGACTTGCATCCAGATGGCTTATGCGGGGAGCTTGGTGAGAGGTAAGAGAGTGACACTAATGTGGCAGTGAATAATAAAATAACATTTCAATATTGGCAAACTGGGGGATTTTGAAGAATGCCATCTTTTACTCCTGATTTTTAAAAATGAAGCTTGTACTTGGATCGGCTGATAACTAGGCGCACATGTACCTATGCATAGTGACAGAAACTTCTAAGCATTTTGAGAGTCCTCTCTAATGACAATAGCCTAGGCACTCTGTTCGTTCCTCTCTTCACCGAGGTAAAACTGACCCAGAAGCTTACATTCAGGTGTACAGGATAATTAATGATTGGATATTTGTTGTGAAATCACGTGAGTCTAGCTGTCACCGTAAGTGGTTTCACAATTTCTTGTGATGATTTCAAGATGGCTTTCTGTTCTTATATACGCTTTTCCTTCTGAGAAGCCATTTATTCCCTTTCTTTAAAAGACCCAGGACTCTGAAACCCCATCTACATTCCGTTGTTAAACTCACTGTCCCCTCTGTGGGCTCTGCTGTCTGCTTAACCAAGGGCTGCCACTGCCAGGATGACCTTTGGATACCAGAAACTTAGACCCCAAACTATTTCTCCTCACCCTTTCAAATAAGCAACCATTCTCAATTTCCCCTCTATCTTCTAGAAGACAGACTTCCTCTCTCGAGCCTCACAATCATGTTTGACCCCTCTCTCTGGTGAGTCCGTAGCCAATTTCTGCTCCTTGTTTCTCTACGGTTGGTTTGGATCTCTCTCCTCTCACCCCACACCGTGCCTCCATGGCTTCTCGTTCTCTTCCTCCTCCCCTGGTTTACAACCATCCGCTTAGCTCGGTGCCTTCCTGGCCCTGTGCACGCCACAGCAAACCTTATTTTGTTTTGTTTTTTAAAGTTTTTATTTACTTATTTATTTGAGAGAGAGGCAGAGAGTGGGGGGACAAGCAGGGAGAGTGGCAGAGGGGGAGGGAGAAGCAGACTACCCACTGAGCAGGGAGCCCAATGAGGGGCTCAATCCTAGGACCCCGGGATCATGACCTGAGCCAAAGACAGACACTTTAACTGACTGAGACACCCAGGCACCCACGCTAAACCAAATCTTGTTCTGTTAGTTCTGTTCATGCCCTCATTCCATCCAGAATTATCTCCTCCTTAGCCAGGATCTCTGCAGATTCATAAGGGCATCACTCCATTGCCATCTCCTCATTGCGACCCTCCGGCCCACTGCAGGTGGACCTGCTCCCTCCCTCCTCTGATTCCCCCTGAAACACATCGAGTGTGGGACCCAAGCCAGCAGCATCAGCATCTCCTGGAAACAGTCAGCAATGCGAATTCTCAGGTCTCACTCCAGACCTGTGGAATTGGAAACTTGATGGGGTCGGGGGGGATGGAGAGCAAGTTGTATGCGTGTAACAAGTCCTCCGGGTGCTTTCTTGCTTGGGAATCCCTGCCCTCTGCATAGCCGGTTCTACGTACTTCTTTCCCAGTGCTGGGTAGCCTTACCCTATTTCTGAGAATTTCTTAGCATCTGTCATTTTTTTTTTTTCCAATTTGAATACCTCTTTCTCTTTTGTAGCCATTTCTAATTCCTCACTTAAAATAGCCGGCTCATAATTCTCTTCTCCAAGAAAGGCTCAGAATACTCTCCAAGGAATGGGGGTTCAGTGCGTACTGTCCTCATTTCTCCTTGTTGGTCCTGCTGCTCCATAAGGGCTTTGGTTCATTGGCCATATGTGTGTTCTGTCTTTTTAACAGATACAGTGGTGTCATGTAGTCCCTTAAACTAGCATAGGATACACTTGCTACACATTTTTGGTATGTCAGTTTCACTAGAAGCTTGGAGAAAAAATTTAAAAACCATAACTATATTACCACGTAGAATAGAATGTGAAATGGGCATTAACATTTTAAGGTTGGCCGTGTGCTGTACTCTGGCTAGGTCTTAAGGCCCTGAGTGCATTCAGTAATTCCCTCTCCGCTGGTGTTAGAGGTGTTCTGGTTGAAGTTTGAGACCCTTTGGAGGCTGTGAGGAGAGGAAGCCTGCACTGCATACTGGCCAGTTTTGCTGTCTGGGTCCTTTACATCCTAATGGGGACCAATGCACGTGTTTGGCCTTCATGTCCTCATTTGAAAAAGTAGGATTGGGGCACCTGGGTGGCTCAGTCAGTTAGGCATCCGACTCTTGATTTCAGGCCCCATATCTGGCTCTGCGTTGGGCAGGGGAGTCTGAGGATTCTCTCTCTCCCTCTGTTTCTCCCCCACCTCCATTCTCTCTCTGCCTCTCTCTAAAAATAAATCTTAAAAAAAAAATAGGGTCTTATTGCCTATTTCATATGATTGTTGGATCGCAAGGATTAAGACTGGGTAGATAATGTACTTGCACAATCCCTGTCCTACATCAGAGGCTCTATAAATGGTACCTTTTATTCCTAACTCCACTAGCACTAGACTGGTTTTGGTTTTTGTTTCTTTCTTTCTTTTTTTTAATATCCTTGCATTGAAGCAGTTCTAGTCTCTACATAGTAGGTACTTAGTAAATGTATTGAGTGATATATAGTATTTCCTGGTTCTGTTCTGTGCAGGCATCCTAATTTGTACAGGGCTTTGAAGTTTTAGTGCTTTATAATTGTTAATGAATGGCAAGAAATATTACTTGACTTTTTGACAAATGTATTGCATTTCTTAAAATTTTCCCATTCAACTTCAGTTTTAATGGATGATAGCTTACTTTCTAATAGTATCTGTAAGGTTTTTATGGTTTTTTTCCTGTGGAATAAATTAGGCTAGCTAAATGGGCTTTTTGACACAATGCCCTACCAAGATGTTGTTCCATTGTCAATGGCTAGTTTAATCAGTACGACCTGAAGACAATTTCAAGCTACTCTGGCACTTGGTTCTTTCTTTAGTTTTTATTCTTAACACATCTAATTAATGGACCTGTCCAGTGGTCTAACAGGGAGGCGAGAAGATGACATTATGAAAAGTTTAATCATTATAATGGCAACTCACAATCCAGACAAATGTTGTAGTTTACAAAGTACTTTAATGTGAGTTGTGTGGTATCTCCCAACATTGTATGAAGTAGGCATTATTAAATTTTGCGGATCAGAAAAGTGATGGTCAGATTCATGACTTGTTTTACTTCCAATTCTGTAACTTTGGACCAAAGCTCTGGAAATGGAGAATGCTGTGGTTATAATTAAGCCATTCCCTTTGGGCACAGCAGTTCTGTGCCATCCAGAAGCCTTGTCTTCCACACCTTGTTAACCTGGCCCTGGAGTCAGCCCACCCAGGGCTCCAATCCTGGCTCTGCTATTGTCTTTCTTTGTGGCCTTGGGCAAGTCATTTAACCTCTGTGGGCCTCAATATCCTCACTTACAAAATAGGACAGTAATGTCTACCTTATAGAATTGTCGAATTAGATTAATATGTATAAAATCATTAGAATCATCCCCAGGACATAGTAAGCACGGGTAAGTGTTAGCTATTATTATTATAGTGGAGTGGTTGAAGTGCCTTCTAGGAAAGGTAAGTGATTGTACTTAGACATAACTCTAATTATAGAAGTGGAAATCCAAGCTTACATAAGCATGTGTTCTGACAGATCTTTTTAATTCTTACGCTAGCCTCTAATAGGGTAGAATATATATTTGGCATTTTAGGTACGTATCCTGCCCCTGTCTGGATTTTCCTGTAGACTTATGTTCATTGGCTGATGCTGGGATGAATGAAAATTTGGCCTATCTGATTTCTGTTTTTAAGAATCCAAACCCCAGGGGCACCTAGGTGGCTCAGTTGTTAAGCAACTGCCTTCGGCTCAGGTCGTGGTCCCAGGGTCCTGGGATTGAGCCCCACATTGGGCTCCCTGCTAAGTGGAGGGTCTGCTTCTCCCTCTCCCACTCCCCCTGCTTGTGTTCTTTATCTCTCTCTCTCTCTCAAATAAATAAATAATATCTTAAAATAAATAATATCTTAAAAAAAAAGAATCCAAACCCCAAAACCCACAAGAAAACTATAATAAGGTCCCCCCACTACCCTTACTGGCAGATTCTTTTGCCTTTCTGAAAGAGCCACACCCCCGCCCCCCGAGATGTAGGACACATTAGCCATTTCTAGGATAATTAAGTCATTAATTGCTCCCTTTATAAATTTTAGTCTTTGCACAAGTGTAACAAATATCCTATTCATGAAGATTTATCTGTTGTCTTGGATTTGGCAAATCACATGTTCTGGGAGAGCCCACGTTATTGTAGAGAAAACCCCAAATCTGGCTGCCCTGGTGTGGCTTCCCAGTCCTGTCCCTCCTCACATAATGTGCTTTACAGTCTTATTTGTAATTTTATGTGTAGCTTGATTTTTTTTTTCAGTTAACATGTGTCCGTTTTACAAAACTTGGAAAAAATGTTGAAGTCTGGTAAATGTTGGAAGTAGGGTTCTACTTTCTTATGGATACCATATGCAGAATATTTTTTAATGAGTCTCTCTATATATGAAACGCACAGGCTGAGTGTAGCACCTGGTTACGAAACGAAATACTTATAGAAATATATTCACTTTTAATTTATTAATGGCTATAATCAAGATGAAAAGCTTTTCTTAATAATTAATGTCAAGAAGAGAAGTGTAAACTTAAGACGAGTTTATGATTTCTCTCCAGAGGATGCATAGATGTGACTTCCTTTGTGATTTAAAGAAAAATTTTTTTTTTCCCTTTTGTTTGAAGGTCCTCATGTTTTAGGCTTGGCTTGCTGTAGAGTTAGGAGTAAACCCTACCCTTTCTGTAAACACATTTACTCTTGAACAAATGAGACTATTTTAGATGTCTTTCCTCCTTTTGAAAAATGTTTAAGATCACAATGGTATTGGTCCAAGTGGCCCCATTATGGCTCCTCTTTTTTCTCATGCTTCATAGAAGCCCCCTGAGGGCGGGGGGCTTGGTGACAAGCCCCTGTTCTAGAGTGTTTTCTTTAATGCCTTGGTATGCTTAAGAAAACCCAAAATGGAAATGTCCTAGAAAGTTGGGTGGCCTGGTAAACATTTAGGAAACACTTTATGAAAAACTGGGTATCTTCTCTATGGGTTCTGGTCTCCATCCATCATTCTGGGATCGTGGTGGTTCAAAGGAAAGCGTAGGCTAGCCTCCTCCAGCTTTTCTACCTCCACTCAGTTGGGTTTGCCTGTTCGAGTGTATTCCATTCCGTGATGGGTAGCCTTTGTGTTAGTACCCACTCTGAAGCGCTCCATATCGTTTAGAAGGTCGAAGTTGTCATCAATGACTGAAGCCTAATTTAGATTCTTAAATCGAGATCATTGTTGAAGAAGACTGCTCTTCCACTGCAGACATCTTCCGCGCATCACGAGTGTGTTTTCCTCAGAGAACAAGCTCTCACCTGGTCTCTCCTGATATAAAAGCGTTTTTAATCCCTCTTAACAGGTGCTGCCGCAGTTTATTTATAACCAAAATGCATTAAAGTGAAAAATACTGCAAGAGTCCTAAGCGGAAGGTGGCTACTGAAATATTGCCATATTTAAATTAGAGAATTTTGTCAGGCTGATTTGTGGAAAGGACAAGTCAATGTTGGCTGGTAAGTGATGTACTTACTCGCTGGCTTCCTGTAAGTTTGGAAGGTGCTTTCTGCTGGGTGTATGAGCCCTGCAAAATCAGGGTCTTGCCATTGAATTGATCGTCCATTTGCATATGCATAATCACATTCCTATCTGGTCAGCTTTCAGTGTATGCTCTTTGACATTTCTGATCTTTAGGAAGCATGACATACGTTAGACCTCTGTTGGCCTTCTAGGCTTAACACCCCACCAAGACTTGGACTCCTCATGGAAAGAATTGTCAAGAATGTTTCATTTAACCCCTATCTTTCCAGTCCAAGTTTGATCGCCCACGTAGGGAAGGCGAACGTACACGTTCGTGTCGGTGTAGCATGTTGGCACAAAGGCAGGCCAAGTATTTGAAATTCTTGTTGACTTATATTTTTTACCGCATTTTAGCTTTCCTTAAAAATCTCACTGGAGACTGAAGCAGTTGGGCTGTACGAATGGATGTTTATGGTGTCCTGTGACAGCTGGTTTTGCTAATTTGTTTTTACAGGACAGTTGATAGTAAATGAATGGCATGCTGAAGATTTTACCGAGATTTCCGATTATCTAAAGAATATTTTCCGGTTTATTAATTGGTAGATAATGCTGAGTACATTGATGTTGACATGAGCAAATGGATTTAAAATGATTTGAAGTGAGCTTCATTAAAAGATGCTCTAATCGCAGTCGGTAGGAAATGTCAAACTAGTTCTGCCTCCATTCACTCTGGTGGACCAGGAACCTTTGTAGACGTAGGGTGTTGAGTCCTGACGGGTCTGGTGTTAGAGTGTTCCAGGGTAGGGGAAATGACGGAGGTATTTTCTTAGCGTTTGTGGCTCTTAACGTCTTCACCAGCAAGTAAATAACTGTTCAGTTAATTAATAGTTTATATGTTAAGTGAACATCTCTGAAAATCCTGGTTGTATTTCTGGAGTCCCATAATGCATTATGGATTGGATACGCGGAAATCATGTTTGCTGCCCATTCTGAACTGGAAGGCAGTAAATTACTTGGTACCCATCGCAGCAGAAATCTATTCTAGAATTAATGCTAATGGACTCATCAGAACACCCAAGGAAGACCCAGGCAAATGCATTTTAAATTTCCTCCTTAAAACTTAACATCAGTCCCACTTTCATTCCTGTAAAACGTTATAGAGAAAGTTTGATCAAAATTGACCGCTTGGCGCAGGGCTTGAGGGGTGGGGATCTAAGGATTTTTAATACAGGAAGTAAATAGCACAGCGAAGAAGGCAGATTCTGCAATACGGCCCTTCGAGATGAGGATTTAATGTGTCCCAGACCAGCTGTGTGACTTTGCGCCTGGTAACTTAACCTGTCTGAGCCCTGGTTTGCTTATCTGTAGAATAATATCTCCCTTGTGAGGGTGTGAGAGAATATCTATGTATCTACGTCTGTCTGTTTATATCTGTAAAATGCTTATTGCTGTATAAGGCACTTGGTAAGGGCTCTGTCAATGTTAGCTATTGTAACCAAAGTAAATTTATTTCCTCCTTGAGATTCCTGTGGGAAGGCTGTGGCCTTCATATGCCAAGGCATTAGCAAGACCTCTTTTTTTCTGTTCTTTTTAAGTTTTATAAAAGCGTCTTTCTGTCACTCAGAGCATAGCTGTCTAGAATCACTAAAAAGTACTTGATATGGATATGATGAGACCACCCCCTCCCCAGATTCCTACAGTAGGTTATTGTGGAAGCTTGCTATAGTAATCTTATTTTTCTCTTTGAATCCCATCAAAATGCCTTTTTCCTTCAAGCCCTAACACAGTGCGCTGGGGTAGTAGCGCTCCCAGGCAGAGATCAAGGGCTCTAATCATTTCACAGTAAAAATAATATGATGCAGGAGTTTGTATAATGCTAATGAAGTCTAGCTACATGGCAAGCAACCGGTTCTTTTCCGTTTCCTCATTAGCATCAGATTTGCCCGGCTAAGCAGTTGTATGGTTTGGGTCTCTCTTAAGGAGCACTTCCGTGGGTCAGCCCGATGCTGTAACGTTGTAAGCTACACGCTAGATAGACAGGAGTGCCTCCTGGTAATCACTTTAAAGCATCATACGAGATTAGGAGATTGATAAAGTATGCTGATACTGGCATACAATGTACTGGGCCACACCAACAGCAGCCCTAAGTGACCTGGGGCTGCTTCGAAGCTTCTAGTTGTATCACACGTGGATCTGGCCTTTGTGTTTGAGTAGAAAGTGTCTACGTCATCCATTCAGGGTTCTGCAGGACAACTCAGAGTTGGGTTTTGTCCTCCCACTTCAGGCCACGGTATTTTAAAGAGGGGAGAGGGAAAACAAAACACTGTCTCCCTGGAATGACCCTATTAGCTTTTCACTGTTTCCTGTAAACTGTTCTGGAAATGTAATAATCTGGGATGATATTGAGTGCGGGACAACAACCTACGTTGACAACACCAAATTTTTTTTTTTTTTTTAAAAAGGCACACCAGACTACAGATGTGGTTTGTGGGTTCATATGGACTTCCCTCATCAGTGGGGAAATGGGCTTAAGTCAGGCTTAGAAAATGAGAAAAATGCTTAAGGGACGTGACTAATGTCTCCAAGGTGCACTATGCTACATAAACCCATTATGCGTTTTAATTTAATGTTCTCTATAAAGATTCAGGACCTGTCAGGAAAAGGAAAGAAACAAGCAATCCATCTTCAGTGAATTGTGAATAGATGTTTATATATTTTAAAATACACATTCACCTAAAACATTGTCCCTTCGTTCAATTTCCTCCACGTCTGGTCCTTTCCCTATCTAGCACCGCTGGCACCCAGGCTGCTTGCGAATTGTTTTGTTCAGCAAAATAAGACTAATGTGTTAAATATTTAACATTGCTAATTGATTCGATGTAAAGGAAAAGGGGTAGATGCCGAGTGCCTCCAGCCTCCGTCAGCAGACGCGAGCAAACAAGACTGCAGCAAGGCTGAATTGAAGATGATTCATCTTGGAGGATAATACAACGTTTCTTATAAGGGGTGATGGGCCCAAGTGGGGAAAGAATTCCCGAGCACCTGGGAGCTGGAAAACCGAGTATTTATATCTGTAGAAAATTTGGCTCCCCCCCCACCACCCTTGAAAGCTTTTTGTTTTCAGTCTTCAGGTGTAGATTGGTAAATGACCAGGTGGTTGTGGCATTTCATCAGTGTCCTCTCCTTTTGCGGGTGGGGAGCCTTAAGACACTTACCTGTACTTCACTAAAGCAAGCTGAAATTTGCTGATGATTTTAATTGATGAGTGAGGAAGTAGAAACCCCAGTGGGTCAGTGAGAATTTTTCCATTATAAAAACATAACCTTTCCGAGAGTACCCAATGGCAGTGAAATGTCAGGTGCCTGGAATTTTACAAAGGAGGGGAAGCAGATCCGTATTAAGTTTCCTATCATAGGATTCTGAAACATGAATGTACATACATACTTCATTCTCTTCTAGAGTGTGGTTGGCTGCTGTGTGTAGGTGAACAGTAATTCTGACAGTGACATCATTTTTTGCTTTGGTTTTTTTTTTAAATCGGAGACAGCTGAGGACTGTTAAGAGATGACTTGAGACCAGGAGATATAAATATTGTGGCTAATGGTGCTATTGGGAGTTAGTCTCTGCGATTCTGTAGGAGGGTCGATGGTGAACCGAGGCAGGAATAGACTTATTTCAGTAGTTGT
The DNA here is from genome assembly GCF_002288905.1 of Enhydra lutris kenyoni. NCBI lineage: Eukaryota > Metazoa > Chordata > Mammalia > Carnivora > Mustelidae > Enhydra > Enhydra lutris. The sequence goes on from NW_019154118.1 coordinate 18,344,832, forward strand.
GGTTAGAAGAAGAAGGTGGTGGGGTAAAGCAGAAGGGGCCAGCGCCTGGAGTCGGTGATCTACCCCGGGAGTTCCATGGAAGGCCTTCAGGCAGGTTTGTGAGTCTCCCAAATTGCATGCCACGTTCTGTGTGCGTTTTTTCTGGAAGGATCCGTGTTTTAAGATGTCTTAAAGGGTTGGCACTTTGAAATCTCCTTCCAGCTGTCTTAAATGCCTATTTTGTAGGTGACTATGAGCTTTTCTATGTCCGGTCGTTCCCTTACTATCTCCCCCTCCCTCCACCCCGTCACTGCACCCTTCCTCAGAGCAGAATGAGGTCCCCGGCCTCGTTTCTGCCCCTTTTACCCTCACTGCCTCTTATGTGTGACCCCTTAAAAAAAGGGGCGATGTAGGTGTGACTCCTGCTGACCGATCCCTGAGCTTGAAGGGTCTTCCTGACGCCCTCCCTGCCTTCAAGTCAAGGAAGGAAACTCCCAGGCTGTGCGGGCACAGAACAATTAAGTCCCATTTGATCATACCCCTTACGTTGTTGATACTCAGCCGTTTCCCAACATAATGAAGGTTTTCTAACTTCCTTTCCTGGCTCCCTCCTCATGCATGCCAGAGAGAAATGACTGGTAGAATACAGGCTCCTGGGTCTGGGCTCCGATGTTCTCTTTTAATTCTGTAGCAGACGAGACGCAGCGCTTGTCCGCAGAGGCCGCCCACGACACCGGTCCACCTTGCTGAGCCCAGGTCACGGTGGCCTGCAAACCGAAACTGGGTGGCTCAGCAGAGGGAGTCCAGTGCTGCGGCGTGGGAGGGCTGGCAGAGAACCCGAGGTGCTCCCATTCAGCTGCTGGATGCCCTGCGGGTGGTGCGCAAGGCGTCTGGGACCGCCTGCCTTCTGCTCCTGAGCCTTGGATTGGTCCAGTCAAAGCGCTCCCTGCCGCGCAGAGCTGTCCCGTGGTTGACCCTCTGGCCCTGCACAGCCTGGAAATACTGCCCAGGGTCACCAGGCACCCTTGGCTCTTAGTTCAATTAAGCACGCTCTCCCTCGCCTGCCTTCTAGCAGGTGGCGCCGTTAACTCCGGTTTCCTTTTAAAAACTCCATTTCTTCTGCAGCACGGCTTCTACCTTTTTCGGGTGGCTTTTTTTTTTTTTTTTTGGGGGGGGGATGGGGCTAGTTTTTCGGTCTAGCAGCTAACTGTTTCCCCAGTGTTTTGACCTCAGATGTTTTCTTCTGTCATTTCCACAGGCCCTCTTTGGTGTTCTAGACCTCATTCACTCCCACAGCTTCAAGAGTTGCTCTTTCCAGCCTGACCGCCGCCGCCTCCCCGCCACCCCAGCTGACTTTTTTTTTTTTTTTTTTTAATCTTTGTTTAAAGAAACAAACAAACCAATCTGAACTGCTTTGTCAGCCGTCTGGAGTTCTGGCATTGCCTTCCTGCATCCCCCCAAACTCCTCTTGTATGAAACAGAACTTCTCTCCAGCCATTCCCCGTCTCCATTCCCAAAAACCAAGAATACAAATATACCAAAAAGACAGAACCCCTAATGAGAAAGCCTGCCCCTGCAACTGCCACCCACGGAAAGTCCAGTTGTCCTAAACCCATCTGTCCTAAGCCCGTCCATCCTTGTTTGTGTCCTCTTTACTGTCCCAGCTCGAGGTCCTCCTCTGGGGCAGCCCCACGCCAGGGTCTCCGCAGACTTGATCTTCCTGTCCTGCCACGGGCCCATTGTCTCCAGGTTCTCTTGACCTTTCTGATTAAACATTTCTTGCATCCGACTTCCCACTGCCATGGCTCAGGGTCCTCTATTTATTCCCTTATGGCTTTTGTCCATACAGACCTCGTCGATCCCATACTCTGCAGACCGATTTATCTTCCTTAACGCTTCCGATGTCTTCCGGGCTCCAAATCTTCAGTGTCCTAAAAGCCAATTTCTTGGCCTGCTGGGCTCCCAGACTGCTCCTAATGCCGGTCTTTGTTCCAATGGATCGTCCGTGGTTTGCCTCCACTGACCCCTTAGGACTCTAACATTTATCTTCTCCCAAATCCTTATGTTGAGATATTATCTGTCCTTTATGTTTCTACATGAAGATGAAGCCTTCCTTGGTCACGTTGGCTTTATCTGAATTTCTTATTGAGATTTACTATATCCCATTTTGATTGGCTATTTGTTTCCATTTTATCCTATGAAACTATAAATACGGACAGAATAGGAGCTTTATTATACACAAGTGTATATAGTAATTTTGTGCGCCACCTAGCATAGTGCCATTTACAGGTGAGGGGGTCCAGTACATATTTATTGAAGGAATTAATGAACTCCCACACTGAAATTCTGCTTCAGGTTAGCAGTCTAACCCAAAGTTACTAAAGATCTGTTCCTACTAAAGATCTCTTACCCACTTGTTTTTGGATCCTTTCTACTTAGCCATGCAAATTAGCGTGGGTTCATGGGCTCAGAACCTGAAATATATTAATCCATATACTTGAAAGCAACCAGGCTGTGGTTGTACGAGGGTTTCAGTAAAAGAAAAGATGGGGACCAGCCAGTGACCAGATGTTGATGGAAGTGATGTGCTCTTTTTCTCTCTGGCATGCGGGCAGTATAAGGTGGTTTTTTCCTCCAGTAACCCCAGCCTGGAACCACAGCAATGCTGTTAAGAGGGGAGATACGAGGGGATAGGATACAGGAGGGAAAGATAGAAGTACAATGCCCGACCACGTTAATTACTCAGACAATTTCATTACTGCTGTTACCATTCTGTTTTTACCATTTACTATCCCTTTCAAAGAGCTACTGTGTGTATGGTGCATTTGAAGATCTTTAGAGGGAATTCTGAAAGCCCAGGAGTGCAAAGTTAATGCATGGCTTTTAGACCCCGAGACTTGTTTCTACAGCTCTTGGTTACTTGTGGGAGAGGATTTTATCCAACTTCCCAGTAAAGCTGCGTGGCGGAGTTGTATTGTTTTGGGCTATTTGTACATACTGTATTGTGTGATACCTTCCCAGCACCTGCAAAGCCTGGCCTTCGGGACTGATTTGAGTGATTTACAGTTGTGGCAAACCAATACCCGTGGCCAAAGGGAAAAGGTTTGCACTGGGAGGCGACCTTAATGAAAAGAATGGGAGCGTGTGTGGCTTCCTTAACCCTGTGCAGCCCGGCTGTGCTGTAGCATTTGCGGCCAGGAGATAAGATTGAGCTGCTTAAAGAGCTGAAGCTTTGGTGGGAGCTTTCTCTAGAAACAGAACCTTCTTTGTGAGCCTGCCTGCCTACCAGAGGGAGAAAAATGTGCTAGCACCTCAGGTGCTGCTTTGCAGGTACCAAAGCACCTTAGGACACGTAGGGTTCCAAAATTTAAATCCTATTTGTGGGAAATCAGTAGAGGGTTTAATAGAAGGTTAAACAAATTATACACATACACACAGAAAGTCTGGCCTGAGTATGGAAAGGCCAGGAAGTCTGAATGTTATGGTGAAGTACTAGGAGGTAATTTATTTCTAAAATTTATTGAACCCACTGAAGCATAAGCGTGAGGATAAGAGAAACCATATGCACATATGGTCCAGAATGAAATTCTTCAGATTGCTGAGATGGTTGCAACCAGTGACTAAGTCACTCTGAATTAACTTTGTGTGTGAAAGTCTTTCCAATTTGGTCTCTTCAGGTTCAGTAGTGGTGGGAAGACAGCTGGTCAACGCCCCCGTTAGACTGGACCTTCCAGGAGGGAAATAAGCCCTGCTCAGACTGGCTCTCGCTGTTGGGATTGGGGTTTGGGGGGGGTGGGGGAGAGCTCTGCCTCAGGTCTGAAAATTTTATCCCTACCTTTCGGTTTCACCCCGGGTGATAATGTTAATTGTGACATCGTAGTTACAAATGTTATGTTTAAAAAGTCTAAAACTATGACCAGAGATTAATACTTGTTTGGAGGGGTTGGGGGGAGGGTCTTCGAGGTCTCCGCTAAAGCTGGGCCTTATGGGGGATGCGGGCCAAGGGACGGAGATGGGGGGATTCAGGCAATAAGGACATTCGTAGTAGAACGTAATCTGCAGTAAGATCTAATCAGAGGAGGAATCAGACCAGAGACAAATCGCGGAGCGGAATACAGACATTCATTGTATGGCAACAACACTCCCTTCCATTCATTATTGCAGTTATAATTATGGGACCCAACATATCTAATTGGCACAGTGTCCTCTGCTCTACTGAATAGATTGCATTGTTCCTGCTTAAAAAAACCCTTCTGCATCCTGAATCCATGCACATGTTGCTCTTTGGCTCTCGAGAGGTTTCTTTGTTTACATGATGAGTGATTAACTGAATTGTGGGGTCTTGCTATGCGTCTTCCGTGAAGATGGGGGGAGGGACGCTAATCTGCTCTGCCCTAACTTTGAAGGGCTTTGATTAATTTAAAAAAAAAAAAAATCTATTAGATCTTTGAGTATGTATGCCTTCCCTTAGAAATATGTAAATGGCAATAGCAGCGGAGTCTGATATCTGGGCTGGTCTGTTATCTTATTCCGGAGGACCTGTTAAAGGCTATGATGTCTGGTGGGATTTTTGGCGATGTGTGCGTGAGATGGGGAGTTTCAGAAGCAGTGGCCTGAGGAGGTGTGTGGTCACTGAACGTCTACAAATGCGAGCAGTGCTAAGCATGGCTGGGGGGAGAAGAGGGACCTTATGGAGGACTTGCAGGGAAAGGCTGTCGTGGTTACAACTAACATCTGTGAACACACACTGTCTGCCCGGGCATTTTACACGTGTTATGTCACGGACGGCAACCTGTCCAGTGTCTCCCCACTTTACTGATAAGGAAAGCAAGTCTGGGGTGGATTATTTCATTGTTGTGTCTGAAGATCACACATCTAACGAAGCTGGGCTTTGATCCCAGTGGCCTCTCTCTGCAAAGACCTTGCCCAGTTGATGCTTTTTGTTGAAGACCATCCCGGGAGAGCCTTGCTCATTGTTCCAAGGCCTTTAATTTCAGTCCTATTGTTCCTCACTACATATAAGCATTTATATACTTTGGAAGATGGGAGCTTGACATGGTTTAGAGAATTTGCAGAGCCTCGGAGGGGCCCAGGAGCCCCCGGAAGAGCAGCTTGTTGCTTTCCGAGCTAAGACTGACCAGGGGGAAGAGGAGAGCATGCCCAGAACGGTTTCCTCTGAGTGCCACAGGTAGTCCTCCTGCTCTTGGATGCAAAAGGCCTCTGGTTCAATTTCTTGCTGGAATGGATTCTTCACAAATAAGGATAATCCTTCATTTGATGGTTCCTCACATGGATTCCTTCTGTATTCTGCACTGTCCACATTGGGCTTTGCAATCTTTATATATTCTTGCCAGAATGTGCTTATTCATTAGCTGTTTTTATTAGTGTTATGGTTGAGATGACATTTTCCATTCTAAACTCCAGTGTTCTGTGGCTTTTAATTTTACAAAACAATTACCTATCAGGCTGAAACTCCTTAGGCTGGTTTTCGTCTCCGAGAGGAGATTTGGGGGGAGGTTTTAAAGTCTGTTCCACTTTTCTGGGCAGCCTAGACCTTTAGATGCATGTAAGTGCTCTTTAAATAAAGTTGCAATTGCTTAATTATTTAAATAAACGGGAGCTGAATTATTCAAGGATTTTTCTGGCAAGATAAAAGGTTCCGGATTTTTCCTCCTACCCCTCTACTCAGAATTTTTGGTCCCATTTTGTGCTGGCCAACAAAGAATGAATTTCTTAGGCGCGTTTTGATCTGTTTGCAAATCCCAGGCACATTTTTGGGGGGCACTCTTACGTAGGTGAAGCCCATGGATTTTTAAAGTCCAGTTTGAAATTTTAGTTTAAACCTCCGTGCTTGCTTCAAGTTAGGTCTTTTTAATGTAACATTATGGTAAAAATGAAGACCTTTATCAATTTCCATTTGTTGAGCTCCTACAATGTGAAAAGGAGAGTAGCAGAGCACAAAGACCAGTTTGGGGACTTGAAAGACCTGGGTTTGGATCCTGACCCTGGCATCCATGTGTCACTGCCTTTGACCTTGTGGAGTTACTTAACCACTCTGAGCACATTTCCTCTTCAGTAGCCCATCTCATAGACTTGGGGAGGGGATTAGGGAAATGTATGCAAAAGCCCTTTTAGTAGCTTGCATTTCAGTATGGAGGAGCTAATGAAGTCGTGCCAGGCCCTGTGCCAACTTTGAGGAGTTCCGAGGTGAAAAAGACCGAGGTTTCTGTCCTTATAGTCTGGCAGTGGCAAAGCATTTTAAGCAGAGGGAACAGCGTGAATGGAGAGGTAGTTTGGGAGCCATGAAAGTCCTTTGGTTATTTGGCTAACGTTCTAGTGTGCCTAATCTTAACATTACTGTGATTAGAAATAATGAACTGATACGGTATTTCTGAGGTTTAAAATACACATGACATACGTTATTTCATTTGATCTTTGCAAAAACCCTATGAGGCAGACAGGGATTACTGTCCCTATTTCATAAGGGATTTGAGTGATTTACCAGAAATCATAGGTAGTAGAAGAACCTGGATCAAAGCTCAGATTTTTGCATTTCCTGTCCTGTGCTCTTCCCACTGTAACATTCAATGGATTGTACGTCTTCTCTATATACACAAGTGCTAAGCCTTTAATGATAGTTTAATGAGACTTTAAGAATTTTTTTTTTGCTTAAACATTTTCACTCAAACTCCTCTGATTTGAAGATAAAATCACACAAAATCAAATCGAGGCTGTATTTTAGCCAACATATGTATGTACATCACTTGTGACCTTGTAATTTAAAAAAAAAAAAAAAGGGGGACGCCTGGGTGGCTCAGTTGGTTAAGCAGCTGCCTTCGGCTCAGGTCATGATCCCAGCATCCTGGGATCGAGTCCCACATCGGGCTCCTTGCTCTGCAGGGAGCCTGCTTCTCCCTCTGCCTCTGCCTGCCATTCTGTCTGCCTGTGCTCGCTCTCTCTCCCTCTCTCTCTCTGATAAATAAATAAAATCTTAAAAAAAAAAAAAAGGTGTATTGTATCCTCTCTCCTGTCTTCATATCGTAAAGTCAAATTTTTCACCTCTTAATTTTACTTTAAGTGATAGTTCCTTTTTGTATCAATCTGTTTTCTAATGTCTTACAGACCGGGCAAATCCCTGCTTACACAGATTTGCTACCCAGTTCTGGCTCTTCTCCATTAGTGACAACAGTACATTCTTTGCAGCAGGGGGTGCGTATTCTCTCTAAGGGCTCCCATTTATTTCAGTAGACTTGGTTCAAGCATGTTAGATTTTTGCAAAAACTGTTAGGATTATAGCTCTTTTGCTATCATTGATTTTTCAAAAGCAAATGCATGAACGAGAAACCACCCCCCCCACCCCCGCCCCAACCACCACTTGTATTCTCTTTGCTCTCCAGGAACTCTGCCCCCGTTCCAACTGCAGGATGTTTGACACAAAAGGCAGAAGCATGGCTCTACTTCTTAGAGAATACTTCACTTGAACCCTGAAGTTGCTTTTGGACCCTGCCAGTTATTGGCATTTCTAAATAAGAATGCAGAGCGTGCATGCCCTGTCAACTTGATTCTTGGATCCAGAGTTACTGTGAATGGATAGAAATGCTCCCTGTGAAATCTCCACTGTGTTGGGCACACGACAAATTAACAGGTTCTTTCCTCTCATGAGGGAGAGACTTTGAAAGGACCATTTTCTTCTGGTTTGGCAGAGAAGAGAAATTAAAGGCGCTCCTTTCACTTAGGCAAGAGGCTGCTCAGGTAGGAGTGTTAACTGTGCTGGTCATGGGACTCATGTGCCTTTCTTGGAATATTGAAAGCTTTTCCTAAGGGTCTTGACTCTGCTGGAACCTTTAACACAGTGGAGTCCTTGAATGTGCCAGGGCCTTTGTTCACATTTTTAGATCTTCGAGTATATCCCAGAGTTTCCTATCAGTAACTGTCTTCATATTTTCTTTTTTTGCCTCCCCATTTTTTTCTTTGGAGGTACTTCTAAGAGCTACTCCTTCCCCCTCCCCCCACACCTTCTCCCACCCCATCCCATCCTCCATTTTCAAAATGCATTGAAGATTTGGAAAATAGATGATTGAACTTCTCATTGACAGTAGCTCTTGATTTCTGGAGCTTTGTGTGTGAACGAGACTTTCTAAATTTGTATTTTGACTTTTGCAATTGTGAAAAAAACCAGAAGGACCTCAAGTTGTTAGCTGATGAGGTGCAAGAGGGATCTTAAGAGTCTGAAAAAGAGAGAGCCCAGAAAGAGCGGATTTCCTCTCCCTCGAAGCCTTTCCCTTCCTCACTGACTAGAGAAGTTACTCCACCCCCATGGATGGAAGGAAGGTCTGAAACTTTCTCTCCAGTTCAATTCCAAGAAGCTGAGAGTTTCTATTTTATGTGCCTTCTTAAATTATGAGCCCGCAAGAAAGCCCAGAGGGGCAGGGAAATAATTTCTTCCAGAAATATCAGAAGATAGGGTGCAAGACTTGTCCCCTAAGACAGGTGGACAGACCTATAACATAAGCACCGTTAAGAGGCATATCTTTAGGGCCCAGATTTGCTTAAAGGAATGATCCCTGACCCTCTCTTGTGGTGCCCAACCGAAAATGAACTCTAGAAAGGACCCAGTCTGCTCAATTTCACAGAGAGGAGGTGTGGCCTTCGCAAGTGGGAAAGGAGATCCTGACCCTTCGATCAGGAATGGCAGGCGCGCACCTTCCGTCCCATCTCCTACTGGAATTTAATGTGCTTTTGGGTTTGTGATTTTGCCAGGAGCTTTCAAGGAATTTGAAAGGTGCTATGATGTAGTGTCTTTCCATTTTATGAGGTCACACTGAAACTCTTTTCCTTGACCCTGTGGCAAAACTAGCTTCTTAGGGTTTGAAAATATTTTTTAAAATATAGCACAGAAGTGAACATGAAACACTGAACGAGAAATGTCAGCCTGGCAAATTGTGATTCTGCTCCAAAAGGAGCAGTTTGCTTCCACCCTGATTTACCTGGCAGGAAAGTATCTCTTGCCATCGCGACTGAAGTTTTTCTTAAATTCCTCTGCTTTGAATTGTGTCTCTGGGAGCCATTCATCTTTGTCACCTGCTTTATTTCTGCTATTTTTAGCCAGGTGCCAAAGACCTTACAGCTTTCTCACCTGAAGGATAAAGGATTAAGAGCTGTTGTAAACAAAAGCTCATCACAGCATTGTTTTTAGTTGTGGGTTGTGGTGGTGGTGGGTTTTCTCTCTCTCTCTCTTTTTTTTTTCTTTTTCTTTTGTGAGCTCTTCCTTCAGGTTTTCCTTTGAGTCCGTTTTCATTGCTTAGAGCTGGAAGACTCAGACTCTCTCTAGGAGAGAGACCTGTGTCCGTTTGGCTTCCACATTCTTGGAGACGCAAGGTCTTATTTTTTTTTCTTAAAGAACACTCTAGAAGAATTGAGCAATAAAGGACTACTTCTCTTCCACCTTTATTTTCATATCAAAATGCTAAGCCATATGCAGTCGTTTAAAGAAATGTGGGTGGAGTGCCTTCTAGATCTAGGGGACTCTATAACTTAAGGCATTTTGGAACGCATCAATCTTTGTTTAGCTCCGTTGGTTAATCTTGGGGCTAAGGAATTACAGCGTTTAAACTTCATCTTTCAGGATGCAGTTTGCTGGAGGTGGATACTTATTTTAATGGTCACGAGAGCTTGCCTCTGTGAGTTGGATCTGTGAGAAGGAAGACTTTTTGGTTTAACTCTTAACCACGTCTGGAAGAAACCGTTCAAGGCCTGTGCCCCATGATGAGTGCCTCTTTCTCTAATTACTAAGTAATTAGATAAAATTAATCCAACTAATGAATGTGATTTTTATCATGCAAATGCTAGATGCTTATAGGTTTTTTTTTTTTTTCCCTTTAAGAAAGTGAGACTACCTCCTGAATCATTTCTTTCATCTCCATGTTCATCACTCCCATCTTCCTCTCCCTTAAAAATTATTTTGGAAACTGAAGTATAATATTTCCCAGTAGTGCTGTTTCTTTCCTGTATAAACTTTGTCTTTACATTTTTCTTGATCTTTTGAAAAATCTAGTGAAATATTGCATATGCACGGAGCCTAGAAATTGTGTTCTATTCTATTTTCCAAGCTGAGTTTTGTTCTGGTCTTCTTTTTTATCTCTCCATCTATGTTTGCAGGGCTGTCTTTTTCCCCCAAGCGTTAATGTAAACACATTTTATTTTGAGACAGATCAGTTCACTTCCCTCTGGAAATCCATTCCTATAATGTGGTAAACCCCAATATAACTCTCTGGTCCGAATGACATTTCATAACTGTGTACAAATCAAACATACTGTTGATATTAAATGACAACATTTAATGCTCATGTCAACAATTCACTTAAGTCTCATTTCATTAAAATACTCCTGATCTGGAGAGAAGCTGCTTGTCTGAGCAGATAAAGCACTTGACTTTCACCTCTAGTTTCCAGGTTAAAGTACAGTTGGTGAGCTGTAATTCAGCTGGATTTCTTAGCTTCTGGCCAAGGGGATTAGAAGGGAGATCTCATTCACATAATCAGAGGAAACCCTCGGTCACCTGGCCAAGAGAGCATCAAAACCAGAGATTTTCGCTTTATTCCCCATGTAAGTCAGCTTGTCTTTGGGGATGATTTCCCCCAGAAAACCTTTGAACTAAGAAAGTTAAATAAGAAATTAACATGGTTAAGAAAGTTAACACCCTTGACTACTGGATTTATTCTCCCTTTCTTATCCTTCACAGCTAGCGCCTGGCCCTTGCCTCCTGCCTGGAGGCTGTTTTGAGCACCTTTTTGTTCCCTTCTAGTGCTGGAGGCGCTCCTGTCCTCTCTTCCCAGGACACTCTCGGGGGGACTGACTTTTTTTTTTTTTTTTTTTTTTTGAGGGGAATGACTTTTAACGTTCGTAACCCTCATGGATGGATCAGTCTTTCATACACATGTTCTCCTCTGATTCTTTCCCTGTAGTTAGGGAAGAAGCCCAGCCCAGGTAGGAACCCCCGTCTTCTGCCTAAATCAGCAAGGACCTGTGTCTCCTGCCCTTCCGTCGTCAAGAGCTCGCCGCTTCAAGAATAGCTTCTTTGTTGGTCTTGTTCATGTCTTGGGCTGAATCCAATGAGTAGTCTATCACTGTAAGTGGTCTGAGGGGGGCGTTTGAATAAATCATAGTTGCTGCTGCTCTGTGAACAGTCCTGTAATGTTTTTGTCTCCTATACCTCAGTGAGGTTGAGGGTTTGTCTGCAGGTCCCACTGAAATCCTGACATATACTGCGCCCGCCCTGTTGAAGCCTCAGCCACGGCAGGGTCGTGGAGAGGGGAATGGGAGCTGTGTGGCCTTGAGTAATGGACATCTATCTCCAAATGGCTCCGAGTGGGAAAGTCCTGGGATTGTGCTGAAATTTTACATACCTGGGCATGTGCTCCTAGGCCCAGAGATAAATGAGCACCCTTCCCATGGCAAAACAGCCATAATGTGAAATGAGTGGCTGTTAGGGTCCTCTCAGGTCTTGATAACTTGGGGAAGGCAGATAATTAATACAACGAAGGTGACAGTGGGCCGTAATTGGCTGTGTATTATGAAGTTCAGACGTTGCCCTCCCTTTTCTCTGGGAGAAGGAAATTGCTGTAGCATATGTGTGCAGAAGACATAAAACTTGCTACAGCCGTATTTTTATTTCCAAATTATTCTTAAAGCTATTTAAAAGTCACCACAGAACGTGCTTTACAGAAGCAATTTCATGGCTCCTTTAGGTTTTTGTGTAAATCCAGATAACTGAAATGTTAGCCCTGATTCATTATTGAAAAGGAAGGAAGCACACCATGGCTGATAGTGGAGGCCACGTCCGGAAGAAAGGAACCGAGGGTGGGGGAAGGAACTCAGCAGGCTCTTCAGTTCTTTCAAAGAATGTCTGTTGTGATGGGTAATGTAAGGGGCATTTAAAAGATGATCGTTATTTGAGAAATTTTTCTGAACTGGAAACTTGCTAGCTTTGAGTCCCGTTAATACTCACTGGCAATGATGGCCATTTTCCATTCCATGAGATCAATTTGGAACTTGAGCATAATTTTATTTCTGCTTCACAGTTCTTAAAATCCTGTTTGGAAATGTCATTAGGAGGATAAGGGATGTAATGAAAAATACGTTTTCTCATGTACCAAATCAAAGTGTATAGTTATGGAGCTGGCTATCTATACTGAACAATAGTTAGCAAAATGAATCGGCTGCTTTCCGCATTTGAAGTTGTATGGTGTAAAATTCAATGAGACATTCAATATCTGGAAAGATCACATCAGCATCAAGGATGCATTTAGCGGGGCTCCTCCTACCGTATGACTAGAGTGGAAGCACAGTCTAGAACCAGGAATAAAAACTGTGGGGGAAGGTAGGAACTGTGGGTGGCCTGGAGACAGGAGGAGACATGGGACCTAGTGTGCCTGGGAACCCAGACTTTCTTGCAGGTGGAAAGAAACTGACAGAAGGATGGGTCTCCGGAGACCAGCATTTTATGAGAATGATGCTCTTGTCAGTATCTTCCATTAAGGCCTGAAAGTTATCCCTTGAAGCTGGTATCTGTCAGGCCCCTCCTTGGGGCAAAGGACCATATATTTAGTGGTTGAATTTGCCAGGTCACAGAGAAGGATGATGTCAGGTTCCCCCATAGTATGGAAACATGCAATGGGGGTGTATTTAAAAAAAAAAAAAAAAAGGATTTTCCTTTCTACCCAAAGTTCTTAACAGCTTTTCCGAGTGGGAAGTTATTCCATAAACAAATGAGTTAAATGAATGAGTGAACGAAGGAATGAAAACCACATAAGTTCCAAGGTTTGTTTGTTTTCTGGACAGGTTTTGTTTGCTATAGAGAGATCTGGCAGAATCTCGTTTTTCCTGGTATAAAACGAAAAAAATCCAACAAAATGCATACTTAAAGGGTTGTGTGTATGTGTGGGTTTCACTATAATATATGGGATTGTTGAACTTGCTAGGATGCTTGGAACTATAAAGTTAAGCTGTTTTGAAATATTGCTCTGTTCCACAATGGCTTAGGGAAATACATGTTTTCGTATAAAACACCGAGAGCATTAACTGATGGCGTTGCCGGGAAATGCACCTTGCTGTCTCAAGCAGGAGATGTCACTTTTAGGAATGCAGATAGGAAGAACTGACAGTGGGGAAATTACAGGAAGCTCACCTAATCTTGAAGTTTCTCCACCCGAGTTTTAAGGAGGGGCTGTTCCTGATTATGGCTTTTCCAGGGGAATAAAAACAGTTTCATAAGACTGACCTTAAGTGCAAAACGGATAGTAAATCAAAGCCCCGAGGGGGCTTAAGAAATGAAGGTAACTTATTGGTTTTGGCAGGGAAAGGGTTGCCTGGTAAGACCATTGAGCCCCTTAGCTGAAGATGCTGACAAGCTGAGCAGAAAGCGTGTGTGCCATAGCAAGCACAATCATTATTTTCATTGGCAGAATGTATTGCTCACAGTTTTGGGTAGTCTGTCCGTTTTGTCAGAAATTTAATCTAGGTCAGAAAAGGCATGGGGGTAGAACTGCTAATGTTGAGCTTCCCTGCAGGCTTCGCTGGCAGGGTCCATTCCAACTTTTAATGAGGAGCCTTGCTTTATGTTGGGGTCCTGCAGTGGCACAAGATATCTATTTTGGGGTGTTTTAAGATGGGGGTTAGCTCTTGAAATTGGACAAGGCGACTACCTAAAAGATGAGCTTTTTTTTTTTTTCCCCCTTCCCCTTCCTTGGTCTCTGCTCCTTGTTAAACTGATAATTAGGCGAGACTTTTAGACAGCAGTAGAAATACAGATGACATGGGATTCTGTCAGCTTTCCTTTCAGGGGAAGAATAATTCAGAGGATTGGAAATAAAGAATTTGAAGACAGAAACTTAATACGTTTGAGATCTTCTATATTTTTGTTGTAATTTTATTTCACGATATGTGCCAACAATACATGACATCTTGAATAATGTATTTTTATATTCCTTACTCAAGAATTAAGCCAGCACACTTAGAAGATGAGGAAATGTTGGCTTTGTAATATTGCTACTCAACCCATTCTGTTTCTTTCTTACCCCTGGAGTGGCGCGCTCTCACCTGTCTGCTAACACGTTCCTCGATTATTCGAAGATCGATGGTAACAGTCCATGTTTTCTAAGACTTCCCCCCCCCCCCAAAATATTGTGGTTTATTTCCTTGAGAAAGGAGGAAATGAAATGGTTACTGAAATTGTTGAAAGTTTCATATGCTAATGAACTTGGTTCTTTAGATCATTTTGGGAATATCCTTGGCAAGGAAAAGAAGGCATTTTCACACCTTGTCGTGTTGTTTTTCAGTCAATCAAGGAAGTTGCAGAAGGAAATTTCTAAGCTGCGGGCTGAACAAGGGGACACTTAATTGTCTGGCAGCCTTCGTTTTCTCTAATCAGAAATCTGGCAGAATGTGTTGGGACATTCTTTTCTTACTCATTATTCTGCTTACACCATATAGAGATTTTTGCAGTACAATAAGTTCATGTTCTGGTCGAAGTGGAAAGAGAAAGGGAAAGGATTGCCTTTTAAGAATAGGGATGAGAAGAACCCAGCATTGATAGTTATTATGATACATGCTGTTTATCGAACACTACATATCAGACACCGGTGGAGGAAACTGTATTAATCTGGGTCTAATCAAAAGGGAAGCCACACAGTAATTTGAATAGGGAAGGGTCACTTACTTCCCATAACAGGGGTTTGGGATAACAAGGGATTTGCTGGAAAGAAGCAAAGAGAACTCTCAAGAACCTGAGAAGAGCAGATACAGCAGGCTGCAGCTAGGACACTGGGGCTAAGCTAGGGCATCCCAAGAACAGCCCCCTTCCTCCTGCCCCAGGCTGCGGAGAAGCTGCTGTGGAACTGGAAGTCTGTCCTCTGGGCTGCTGGGGAAGATGGTTCCTGAGAAGGTCCTTGACACGTTCTGATACAGAATCTCCTGAGGAGGGTGTTGGGGGAGCTGCAAGGCTCTGTATGCTCCTGGTTGCCCGGCCCTGGGGGTGAGTTTTCTTACTGGTGGGGAGAGCGTTGTTCTTCTGCAGTGTCTCTCTCGCCCTCTACTGACAAAGCTTAACATCGTGCGGGCGTGTTGAGGGAAAACTCTTTAAAGGGTTCAGATCCATTTTCACAGAACAGCCATAAAGGGTGAATTTGAAGTTGAGAGGCAATCAGTCAGTAACCAGCAAGGAAATCTAGGCCTCTTATTCAAGGAATCAGAACTGGGTATTGTGTCTCTTAAAGGTGAAGAAAGCGACTTATGCTTAGTGATGAAATGACTTACTTTAGGGCCAGATAGCTAGTAAATGACGGAGCCGCGTTTCAAACTCAGACTTGTGCTTCTCCGGTCCCTGTGCCTCTGGGAAATACACCGATAGTCCAGTAGACACTAACACTTGCACCAAATGCCCTTGTCTGGACCTTGTATCTGAGACCACTGTGTCATTTGTCCTCTGGTACACTTCCCACTGGTCCCAAGGCTTAGGGGAGTTAGGTGGACAACTGCCTGTTCGGCTTTTACCACAGGTGATCTGACTCCCTGAAGCCTCTTTGTACCTGTGTCTTAGCTGTGCTCTTTATCATGTTCTGGTTCCACAGCTGTTTGATGGCTCTCCGGAGGGCAGGGGCAGAGACGATGATGGCTCTTGGCTTTTGATTTGAATGTTACCCCCCCAGCCCCCCCCACCACAACACTTTCTTTCCAGGGCACCCCATTCTTAGTGATCTCCTGGTTGAGTCTGAATTTCCAGCCCCCACCCCACCGCCTCTTTTCGGAGCCTCTGAAGTCCTGTTAAGCTTCCTATGTTTACCTCATTTTGGATAGGAGTTTCAAAAATTATAGTGTACCTCCGTACGAAAAGGACACCTCCGTTACAAAAATCTGAGTTATGAAACTGTCTTTTGACTTTGGGTGAGTTCCTTAACCTCTCTGGAGCTTAGAGCTTTCATCCATCCCTTAATCTATAAAGGGGGAATCCCGCCTTTCTAAAGCTCCTCTCAGCTCAAAACCACTCAGTGACCATTTCTAGTTTAACACCTTTTGACAGCAGTTCCAAAGATAGGAGCTTTCGGTTGGCCGATCCTGTCCCTGGCAAGTAGTTGATGAGTTACAAATAAATGGAGGACGGTGTGATGGACTAGTGGAAATATGGCTTTGAAGGCAGCCCCACAGGGCTTAGCTTCTCAGCATTACATCTTAGCTGTTTCGTAATAACGAAGCCACACACCCTTCTGTGTCCTAGCTTTTTACTTTGTATAATGGGACTGAGGATGCCTGGCCCATGGCGTTGGTGTGTGAGCAAGAGAAACCATACGTGTAAAGCATTTTGTATGGTTCTTGGCACAGAGCAGGTGCTCCAAAAATGATAGCAAATTGTAAGTTCCTGGAGGGCAGGGGCCCTGTCTAGTCATCCTTGAATTGCTGGTAGTTTTTGATAGGACAGGCATTCCGTAATCCCACCATTTGGAACTGAAATGCTTACAACCACTGGGAGTCTTTTCCAAGTGGAGTCTTGATAAAGTAAATGCTTTGATAGGAATAATCACCCCAGAGCTGTATAAGCGTGATTGCCCATATTCTTCTGTCTTCAAGCAGTACTTTTATAATTTTATTTAGTTTCCTGTTAGTGACTTTACGTCTGACTATAGGATTCTTTAACCATGACTACATGGAGTAATGGTCATCGTAGTGACATCATTAAAGATTCACTATGGGCTAGTCATTATTCCAGGCGACTTACACATGGATTCCTTGAATACTCATAATTGTTTTAGAATCTCTGTTGTCTGGACGAGAAACTGAGGCACTGATGTGCCGGGTCATTGCCCCGTGTCTTGGCAGCTGGTGAGAGGAAGAGCCGGGCTCTTCCCTCCTGTGTTGTATCACTTGGTTCCACTCTTGCTTTGAATCCCTTCACCAGAGGTCATGACGATAATCTAATCCAACTCAAACCAGCGCGATGGAGAATGAAAGGGAAGGTGTACAGTTCAAGGCAGCTTGACGGAAATCTATTTTTAAGTCTTTGAGTACGTTTTTGGGAGACTGCCTTCCCCCTTCCAAATTATCTCTGAGGTCAGAATGAGCAAAAGCCAAACACACGGAACTTCTATGTTTTTAAGATTAAAGGTGTCTTTGACACCACGATCTCTTGTAGTCATTACCGGTCCTCTTCCATGCTTCAATTAGCCTCACCTCTCCCTGCCTATCCCCGTCTCCAGGAATAGAACCCCCATGACCACCTGTAGCTCCCTGGACTCCCACCTTCCTACACAGGATCTAGGGTTTTGTTTTCCCCCTTTACTGACTCATCTTTGCCATTTAAGCCTCATGGGGGAAGATGAAGAAGAATGGATTTTCCATTGTTAATGTGACAGAGTAGTAATTTCAAAGTATTGATAAAATTTTTAAAAAATGGGTCCGATGACTTATTGTCAGATGATATTAATGGGACCCCAGAACTTGTCATCTGGCTCCTACCTTGAGACTATTTGGAGGTAGAGACCCAAGGAGTAGGGAACCTGAATGAGGTGTGTGTGCAGATGCCAAGACCTTGTTCCATGTCTCCCTTTATTTTCGTAACAGCATTATTTTCGCTGTTAGGAAAAAGATTGGCTTGGTAGACTTTAGGAACCACTTTAGTCAGTGTGGATAAATGAAAAAACACAAGTGATCAGCTTTCATCATGACAAATGGAAACTGTCATTTAATTTTTATCCCCAATTATACAGCTCCGGGACCCAATTTTTCAGGTGGAATGTTGGAGCCATTAAAAAGAAATAAGTAAACTATACCATATTCCATCATTTTTCTGGCAGCTAACCAATGATCTGTAGCCTTATTACATGTATGTTTTTATAGAGATATTTTTTCTCTTAAGTTTGTAGAAGGCTTTATTAACTCTTTACTGATTTCTTCTGGCATGCCTTTTTTTTTTTTCCTTCAAATGAATTTTGTTTTTATCACTCAGTGTTGGTTGGTATTTACCTTTGAGTTTGGCTAGTGGCTGTACTCCTTTTCATCTTTTATGTTTTTCGATTACTAGAATTGCATGGAGCGATGTTTCTTTAATTCCAACTGGAGCTACGTTGATGGTCCTAACATTGGCTACTGACTGTGTTCATCCGGATTGTAGAATGTAACTTGTGGGGCACCTGGGTGGCTCAGTTGTTAAGCGTCTGCCTTCGGCTCAGGTCATGATCCCAGGGTCCTGGGTTCGAGCCCTGCATCAGGCTCCCTGCTAGGTGGGAAGCCTGCCTCTCCTTCTCCCATTCCCTCTGCTTGTGTTCCCTCTCTGTGTTTCTCTCTGTCAAATAAATAAAATCTTAAAAAAAAAAAAAAAAAAAAAGAATGTGACTTGTAAGAAATAGAATTCGGACATAAAACCCAACCAACTACCGCTTATCTCCTAGCTTGATGTGATAGAGAAAAATGGGGTACTCCCTTCTCTGCTCCTATCACATTCTGGCCATTCTTTTACTGTAGCTCTTACTATGTTATAACTTAATTGATATCATTACCATGTTCCCCAGTGATCTGGAATCTGGGGACTATGGGCGCCTTCCCATTTGGCTATTTTATCTTCGCTTCCCCAAACTTAGCAATGTGTTTGGTACTGGGGGTGCCTGGGTGGCTCAGTCAGTTAAGCGTCTGCCTTCAGTTCAGGTCATGATCCCAGGGTCCTGGGATCAAGCTCTGCATCATGCTCCTTGTTCAGTGGGGAGCCTGCTTCTCCCTCTCCCTCTGTGGCTGCTCCCCCTGCTTGTGCTGTCTCTCCCTCAGTCAAGTAACCAAATAAAATCTTAAAAAAAAAAAAAAAAAGAAAGAAAGAAAGAAAATGCTTGGTACATACTGGATTTGTAAGAAAATTTTTTGAAAGACTGATTAAATGCCCCCCCCAACCCTTTTGGGGGATCTTCATAATTCTTCAATACTGAGGCCCACTACTTACTGAGAACACTTAAAACCCCTTATGACCATGTGTTTAATCATTTTTATTCCATCTAGAAAATGTTTGCATGTGGCAGGTAGGTAGCCTTTGAATTTTACAGGTGAGAGAAATTGAGATCGAAGGTTACTGATGATTTGCCAGGTACTGAAAACTCCAGAGAGAGGCCTAGCTGGGACCAGAACCATCACCTTCTGGCTTCCAAAGCAAGAGAGGTCTGGAGAAGATTCCAAGTTCTATGGCTCTGGGCTTTTGTGCTCTGACTGCACAATCTACTGTTACTTATATTATCAAAAACATCAGCGTTATGCATTTTCCATGCATAAATGATCTAGAAAGTGGTGGTGGTGGGGATGGCCAGAATGTTTGGCTTTGAGAGAAGCTGGTTAGTGGATGAGGCCTACTGGTTGCATCTCTCCGTATGGACTTTTTTTTTTTTTTTTTCCTCTTGGTGTTCAAATCCCTTCCCCTTCATCCAGCTGATGAGGAAATGCTAGGAGCCTTTGGCTCAGAGCCAGAGCGTGTTTCATCTGGTTGACTTCAGCATCAGAGTGGTTAAACTTAGCTCTCCATGGAAGAGGTCCTGGAGTGTCTTAGGAGCAACGAGCAACATCTTTTCCAGCTGTATGCCATGGGATATGCTTGGAGGAGAAACGATACCCTCTCGGATCTGCTTGTAAAACTGTTATGTGATGCTGCTCACGTTGGAGAATGCAAGTAAGCTTCTAAACATGCTGACGGAAGGGCTCTTTTGGCTTGGAGTCTTGTGAAGTGCAAGGTGTGAGATCCTGGATCTTGTCCTCAGGGGTGCTGGGGGAAACAGCTGCACTTAGCCTTGTTGATGCTGTAACCTCCTGCTTTGGAAGCGGCCAAAGGCCTTTCGTCTGAGTTGCTGTAATAGGAGGTTACTTTTAGACAGGCTGCTTATTGTGAATATGAACATCTGAGTCTGGATGGGTGGACAGCAAAGCAGGGAGCGCTTTGGAAACGTTTTTCCTGCCTTCTTTTCCTTACTAGTTACAGGAGGAGTGAATTCAACGAAACGCATGTACGCGATTGCTGACCTGTCCTAAATCATTGCTTGTGGTAGGTATCTGGTCTGAAGGCTGCATCAGTTCTTTCCCTGGGAGGAGGAACTCTTGGATTTGGCTAGTGTCCCTGCGCTGATGGAGACATGGTGATATTCTGTCTGTTCTCTTGTGTATAACTGAACTTTTCTTGTGGCCTTTTGTGGGGGTGGGGGTGGGTGTTGGGATTTGGAATTGGTGAGTCACAGAATTGCAGAGTTGGAAGACCACACACTGTAGTTGCATAAAGCTTTGAAGTAGGCCTTTTCCCATTTAGGTAGCTGTAACAGAATGATATTTCTTTTATTATCCTTTGTCACGTGCACTCATTGGTCTCATGCCTTGTAGCCCAGAGTCTAATCCTTGTTTGTCGCTGTCCATTTAGTGTGGCATCCATGACTGTGCAGTCTTAGTTGTTTTTTTTTAATGATTTACTTTATTTTAGAGTGAGCCCAGGGAGGGTCTGAGGGAGGGAGGGAGAGAGAAAGAGAATCTCAAGCAGACTCCCGGCTGAGCAAGGAGCCCAACTCTGGGCTTGACCTCCCAACCTCGAGATCATGACCTGAACTGAAATCAAGAGTCAGGCACTTAGCCCGCTAAGCCACCCAGGCCCCCTGTGCAGTCTTGTTTTAAGTTCCCTTATATATCGAATGCTTTAACATCTCTATGCCTTTGTCCTATGCTGTGCCCTGACCCTTCCTTGACATCCTAATCATTGAATCATTCAGCTCAAAAGTCAGTTCCTCTGTCCAGCTGTTCCTGACATTGTTTCCCCGACCCTTTAATACCCAGGTAGGGTTCCAACGATCTCTCCAGGTTATGTGCCCCTCCCTACACCTCCCCACTTGGCACATGCCTCTCACCTCCCTATACTGTGCATACACTTTATTAGACTTTTCTGGTTTCCTATTTGTTCACCCAGCTCCGTGCTCAACTGAATTCTGTGAAGGCGGGGTTCAGATCCTAATGGATTATAGAATTTTGGGTTCCTACTACAATGCCCAACTCTTAGAAACAATGTACATTCAGTAACCTATTACCAGCAGCTTAGGGTGGGGGTAACACTCCGTGCTCTTGTTGGTTTCTATGGGTGTAGCTTTCAGGGTGCTCCACTTACTGGTTGCTTGTTGAACTTAAGATCAGTGGAAGCCATCAGGACTGTCAGAGTTCCCAGTGGTGCTTTCGCATAATTTGGGGAGTACAGAATAACGAGAGGGATGCTCATGGTGACCCAGAGCAACCTGTCATTGATTTCAGTGCCCATATTTCTTTCTGAAAATCTTAGCCTGTGGCATCTGGGTGGTTGGTATGAACGAGCGTCAGATTCTTGCTCCCTTTCTATAAAATTTGGTCATGTCCACAACTTTAATAATAAAATCAGCAATTTTCTCCCAAAAAAAAGAAAAGAAAAGAAAAGAAATCCCTCACCTGTACTTTAATGTCCTGATGAAAATTCACCCACTGTCCCCAAGCTTGTTTGTTTCTCCAGTATTTCTACAGCTCCTTATAGGAGTCAAAACTATTAAATGTCTTGGTAGAAATCAGACAGTGTTTTAGTTTTTTTAACCTTGTTTTTGTCTAATGGTATATTCAATATCTCTAAGCTTTATCCATTTTATATTCAAATGGTCAAATGTTACAGGCACTGGGACAGAAATCCTTAGTTTCATTGGCATGCCCCATCCTCCCTGGAAGATACAATACATCCTACCCTCCATATGCAATGGGAGAAGCCCTCAGCCAGTGTGTATGCGTATGATTTCTGTGCCTGCAGGGCCAGAACTGAGAACGCAGGGACTAAACTCACTTGAGAAATAAGCCATTTTTTTTCCCCCAGAATAAAGGCCTACTCCAATTCCATATTTCTAAGAGCAGTGACTGACAAAATCTTGAACTAAACCTGACGTTGGTTATTGTACTTGAAGAATGAAAGCCAAAGGGCCACTTAGTGTCCACAGTTTTCTCAGAAGCTCTGAAGGGAAACTTCTAGAACCTGAATCAGTGGGATCATTATGCAGATTGTGACCTCCTGATCCCACTGAACCTGATCCCACCGAATCTTATTCTGGAGCAGGTGGTGTTCCCTGCAGATTCCCCTTTTGCTTTCTGCCTGGAGTCAAGAACATGGACATTTGCATGGGAAGAGGGTAGTTCATGTTTCTACAGCAGCAGAGGACTATATTGCATTTATTTCATTGATTTTCCTGGGTAGAGGGTTTAATTTCTGTATTTGATTTATTTTTCATTCAAGATTTTCACGAGTATTTATTGAGCACCCGTCATGGGCTCGGCACCTTTGGGAAACAGTGGTTAACGGGACAGGTAGGATCCCTGCCCTCAAGAGCTTAGAGTCCAGTGAGAAGACGGACACTTCAACAAGGAGTATATTCTGTGTGGTAGGGTAGGGAGAGCCTCTGTCAGGAGCTGAGACGGCTGCTGTTGACCATGTTGGTACAGTGATTACATATTCGGAACCCAAACGAGAGCATGAAAGATGATGGGGAGAAGAGAAAAAGCTCATGCCATATTTATTTTGCCAAGACCAAATATGGATGGAAATCTTAAAAATAGAGTTTGGACAGTAAAATAGGTGAATTTCTGGGGCATTTCAGTGATTTCTGAATACAAAGGGGTAGAGGATTTGAAAAGAGACCTGCATCGGCAAATTCAGGATAAATGTTCCCTGCGTTTTCTAGTTTTTGCCATGTGTGCAGCTGCATTTGTGGAGCTGTTAATATAGGGAACAGGTTTTTTTTTAAATTACTAACCTATAATAAAGGCATAACCGAATTTATTAAAAGTCTGATTTGCTTTAGAAATTCAGAACCCTACTCCCGTGCTTTGATGGGAAAAAATAAACCAGGAAAAAATGAGCAATTGTTCATGTTCTCAGTGCAGATATTATTAAAAGACCTTCTGTGCTCCTGGAGTGTTATGGATCCCCCTCTCAAAACACCACTTGGCTGCGCTTTGTCACTAAAGTTGATCTGACAGTTTCCCATAGATAACTCTGGAATGAGTGTACACTCATGACTTTGCATAATAATTGTATGCCTTTAATATTGCTGAGGTCAGCATGTGGACATTCTGCAAAACTTTCGTTAAAGCATTGGTCCTTTTCAGCTGCAGTCTGTCATCCGACTACATCCTCTGAGACCATGAATAGAGATGTGCGTGCTTTAGCGTATTAATCTATACAAATCAGCGATCCGCAGGCCAACGAGGGGAGGATGGAGAAGGCAAAGAGGTGGGCAGTAACGAGCAGCTTCCACCTCGTTCCTGCATCCAAGGCCATCCCTAAAACATCCCAGATGGGTAGCTATAAAATTTGGGAACATGGTCTTCTTCCTATGCACCTCCCTGGCACCCCCCCACCCCATTTTTTCCCCCTCCACCTCATTCCTTTACCTCTTGGCCAGTTCTGTCTTTAGTGGTAACAACACCTGGTTAGCCTTTCATTATGAAGTCATTTTTACCGAGCCCCTCGCTGGAAGTAGAGCTCGGGGCTCATTGATTATAGGTTTGAAAAGTCTTTTTCGTAGCTGCTTTGCATGGCAGGTAGGAGACCCACTGACTCACTGCAGGCTTCTCGGAGTGGGTGCTCTGATGATAATGCTTCACTTTTAATACTGCTTGACAGGATTTAACCACACATGCAACAGATCAATGGCGCATTCGAGAGCACAGATGTACTTGATCTATACTGTTTGTCTCCTTTTGACTGATGCAGGCAAAAGAAGACATCCGATCGCTTCTTGGTTAATATAGCTTTGTTCTAAAAAGAAGGCAGGCTTGTATTTGGGGGGCGCCTATGGCCCAGGCTCGAAATGACGAGGGTGTCTACTAGTCTGGACAGCAAAACTCCCGCTGAACTGTGCTAGAAGAGGAGCTTGGTTCTTGGGAACAAGCTGCATTATGTTAACATTCTCTCATAGTTTATTAGCATCATCGAAACATACAGCCCACTAAAACTCCTAAATGATCCTTTTCATGAAAGCGGTGTCATTGGTGAGTGTGCTTCTCTATATGTTTTTTTTGAGCTGTGAAAATATATTAGACATAAGGCTGATGGTTTGGTTTTGGGTTTGTTGTTGTTGCTGTTCTCTCTTTTTTCTTTCACCCCTCCCAAACCTCCATGAAGAGTTCTGACTGTCTGATTTGTTTCACCGTCTTTTTTCTACTTGCTGTAGAACAGATGTTGGAAAATAATGCTTGTCCTGTCAGTTTCTAGAATCTGCAGCAAACCAAAGTGTGTACTCAACGTAGATGTCAGCATCCTACCAGCCTCCTGAAAGACAGAATTAATCCTGTACTGGTAAAATTCACTTAAAAAAAAAGTCCGGACCCTTCTCTTCAGGAATAGGAAGCTCATCCCCAAATGAAGCAAAGCAGAACACCAGCAAAGAGGTGATTTTGGACCAAAGGCGCAAATAAAGGATGATTATTGCCTGTTACTTAGTGGATGATTCTTTGTTCTGAGACTGGGTTATACTGTTTTGCTGGAAGCTCACAACAGATCAATAGTAATTTTGTTATGGGCCAGATGTCAAAACAGAACTGTGCTCTGCAATCCGTCTGACTCGCTGTGACAACTAATATGCTAAAATACATTTGCTCAGCAGCCAGGCATCCCCGAGTCTTCGGCAACCCCATTTCCTTTCACGTGGAGCCTCGGAGCTGTGTATTTCGTGGAGAGCCTCCTGGTTTTGTTTTCCTTTCTGTTACACATTTCTTTCGATGGAGAGTAGAAAAATTTCCTCAAACGCTCGCCTTTCCTCCGCCCCGACGATGAGTTGAGTGTGATATCTACACATAACTTGTGGTTACAGTTGTTGTCTTTATGGTAAGAGATGAAATTCGTGGTAGGAAAATATTTTTGCAGGAAAGCAAGCTGGCGAGACAGGTTTTATTTATTTTTTAGGCTCCTCTGTGTTCCAGCTTCAAAGTTTTCATTTTGGTTTGGTGAAGATTTGGGAGTGAAACATTTTCTGATGAAAGGGGATTTGGGGGATATGGGCTTGCCTATTGTAATATTGGCGTATTCCCATGTCTTCTGCTTCTCTCTTCTGCCAAACAGCTGGTTATCCACGAGCTTTTGGATTGGATTAGGAAAGCATTCCACAGTCAAGATTTGTTTTTGTAGAAATATTCAGAATAAGTCAGAAGACAAAAACTGGCAGATTTTGGCAGATGTGGTTTGATGATGTAATTTAGAATGGTGTTAGCTTCTTAAGTCTAGAGAGAATCTGGCCCCTCCTCATGCTTCCCTCTCTGGGCCTAGCTTTCTTCCCCCAGGTCCCCTGAAACAGGAAAAGAACAAAGGAAAAGACTTTCCTTCTCAAGTCATGAAAAGATTGAACCAGCTCAGAATTATGTGTTCAGTAATGTGCTAGAGATTTCCGTTCCATCTCTGGGGCAGGGCTTGGGTTTCTTACCATTTATGCTATCTTGTGGAGTAGAAATAGCCACGCGGGAAGACACATTCCATCCAAGCTGTACGTTCTCTTAGAACTTCCCGCTCTGCGGATTTTGTTGTGTACCAGTGCATACAATTTCGCTGCTCAGTAGATTTTTCCAACAGACATTTTTCTCCCTTGTAAGAGGAAGGACTTGGATTCCATTGTTCTTTCATATCTTCAATGCCAGGGCTATTCAGAGCCTTGAAGCTGATAGTAAAGTGAAGAGAACAAAGGTCAAATCAGACTCAGGTACTTTCTGTAATAGCTCTTTAATTTATTGGCCACTGAAGGAGCTCTTCCCTACTCCCCCCGCCCCCGCCCCCCCAGCAAAAATGCATTATGTTGCCTCTGCATTCTGTGCTCTGCCTTACGAGCAGAAGGGGATTGTGTGATTAGGGAATTAGTCCCTCCATTCCAGAACCTTAACAAGCAAGTCCTCCTACAGAGGCACTGGCTTTCCTCCCACTGGGGTGCAGAGGTGGATGGATCCCTCTTCATTTCTCCACCTCTCCTTGGCTGGCTTTTCTGATAACTAAGGGTGTAAACTACCAAATCCTGGGACTGAGAAGCTAAATGGTCCCCTGAGAATTAAGTTCAAGATTTCGATGCTTTGGACGGAGCTAACCAGTTACATCCATTGTCATTGTTACTACCTCAATCCCAAAGAGTCCCAGGTGCTTAACAGAGGAACTCAAGTCCTAGAGCCAGAGAGTTAAGATGAGAAAGCCAGGGTGGGGTGTCTGTACCCCAAGACAAAACTGAACAAGTGGGTGGGGGTTGAGGATGAAAAGTACAATTATTACCTGAGAGCAAAGCTCAAGAAGGTGAATTATGCTTCCAGGAACACTTTTGGAAAAAGCTATCGCAGAATCTACCCAAATTAAGAGCTATGAAAGATTTCAGAATTGGGGGGGGGGGGTGTAGGAGTGTGTTGCCGTCTTTGCGTCCTATGACACATGGACACAAAGTGAACATTTCTATAGGAGTGTGTATATACCTATAACCTTTTTTCTAGCTTGGTGGGGTGGGTCACAGAGTAAGATGAACAGCAGAGGAATACCTTTGTCAAGTTCAGAGCTCCCATGACCAAGGTACAGGTTAGTCTAAGCCCTGACTTGGAGCATCTTTGTGGCGATCTGCCAGTAGTACCCTGTGTGGGTTGCAGAGGGCTTTTTAGGGTTCGTAAATGTTCATCATCATATGCTGAGCCTTTGGCAGAGTAGGAAACCTTTTCCAGGCTTCTTCTGTATCAGGTCAGATGGTATGGCCCACAGGCCTAAGGTGTGTGCGATTTCTGCCACGACAACTCCGCTCTGCTGTTGTAATGTCCAAATAGCTATGGGAAATACACAAGATGGAGAGTGTGGCTGTGTTCCAGGAAACCTTGACTGTGGAAACTGAAAATCTGAATTTCATATATTTTTCATATGTCATGAAATAGTACTCTTTTGACTGTCAACCATTTAGACATGGAAAACAATTCTTAGCTTTGGCTCGATTTGGCCCCCGGACCCTAGTGTGCCAGGCACAGCTCCAGACCCTTGACTGTATATACATCTGCCCCACCCCCAATCCATGTTATTAGTTCACTGGAAGCTTGACCATATTAGGATGGAATTTGGTAGCAACTATAAAAACGTGAAACGTTCATAATAATCCTCAGAACTCCTAACCTAATCAGAGCTCAACTTTTTGGAAAAATCTCTTTGTAAAGAGTATAGTTCAGTCTGTGCTGGGACTGGGGTAGGGATTTGGTGGCTTGAAGTGGGAAGATGGGGGAAAAGCAGCACTTACCAGGAAGAGGCACTGGTGATGGAGTCCGTGCTGTGCACCAACATTGTTCAGTGCTATGGACAGATCTCACTTCCCCTGCCTCGGATTTCTGTGAGGGGAGAACTACTCTCTCCCTTTCACAGAGCCTTGCTGGGCGTAGTAGGGAAATGCAAATCATTTGGCTGATTTAGAGTGCTCCACTGGGTCCCTTGCTGGTGGGAGGTCCTCCACACAGTAAATGATCTGTCTGTAGCAAAGGGGACGGGTGGGGTGAGGAGGGAAGTCATAATAAGGCATTAGAGACTAAAGAATAGAATACTTTTGTCAGAGGTTCATTGAACCTTGCAATCAACCGATATCTTGTCAAGCCAGAATATGATTTTTGGAAACCAGAGAAGAGTCATAAAAAATAAAAGTTCAGAGAAACTCATGTATTTAAAAATGTGGCAAATCATAGGGCTAGAGAACCCAGTGTGAAGGTCCTTACTACTGAGTTCATGAACTCCCATTTGATAGCTGCAGTGTTGTGTTTTAGAAAGCCGGAGGAAATTTTTTGACTCGCTGCCAGTCATTTACTTAGACTTAAAAGATCCTAGCATTAAAATTACTTATTTGAAGTGCTGGCAGCCTAATAAATTCAGGGGGCTATTTTAAACATTGTCAATCTAAAATGTAATCCTATTAAAATAATTGAGTATTTTCTGAGTGGAGAATTCCCTTGTCCTCCTGTCCACGGCTCGCAAGAGAACAACATAAAAGGCATCTTAGAATGTCCTCTGAACATCATTGAACCGACCGACATGTTTGCATAGTGTAACTCTCGCCAGCTAAGAATTTCCTTGGCTAGCCCCCTTTCAAAGGCAAAACCCCAATATAATGACAGGTCTTTTCTAATAATGGGAATTGGGGATTATATTTGGAACGATACCTTAGAGGTCCTGGGAAACCTTCTTGGTTTGTTAATTCGTGCTCGTTTCTCTGCATGATTGAAGATGCTGTAACTTGAAACGTTTGTGTTTCCTTCCTTCTGTTCATTTCTTGGGCTCCTTTTCATCCAGCAGCTTGGGTTACCTTGAATTAAATTGGTTTATGGCATGCCGTTTTCGGTAAAACTCCGCGAAAGAAATGGTCACATAACTCAGAAAGGTTTGCCCTTGGAGTGATTTAGTCGTGCTGGATGATAGCTAAGGAGGCTTATTGACTTTGAGCTCCCTTTGGAACCAGATTCAGAAAGCTGTGCACTTCGGTGGCACCTGTGAGACACTCACTTGAATAGAGCTACTGAGAAAAGCATTTCAGTTATTGGCATTTTTCCTAATGCATTTTGTATGTGTCTATACCACAGGGAGAAATGTGTGGTTATTGTTGAAATATTATCTCCATGGCTTTGCTAAAGAAGAAAGTCTCTGTACAGCAGTCAACAGATAAGTCTCGTGGTGTTGTCACAGTTTGGGGTCTGTGTTTCTCTCTCCCCCAAGCACCCGGGCAGATGGATGGCTGCGTTACTTGGAGACCCCTGTTGGACTTAGAAAACCCTTTAAAGGGACCTTGAACTTGACACGTTGGAGGTTGGTAACCATGATGTGCAATGTTACGTATTTATTCTTTTCTGTTCACCTGGTTTTGACCAGGTAGCTGGGCCTTGCTTGACCAGTTGAGGAACTGTGTTGTGACTACAAGATTGGAAATCAGGCTCTCAGAAGGGCAGAGCCGTAAGTTTCTTTCTCCTCCCAAACAGACAGACTTCTGTTGAAATCAGAATCATGTGGACAGATTTTCACTGGTGATGGGGGAGCCGGGCACGTTGCACGCGTCTAAAGGGAGCCATTCCAATTAGGTAGGCCTTAGCTTATCAAGGCCTTACTCATTGCAACAAAATCCCTTCTTCTCTAACAACATTGCAGGAAGTTTGGGGAATTGATTCTTCTGAGCAGTATCAATACTGGAATTCTTGATCAGTCCAAGAGGTGGGCAGAGCTACTGTTTTTATATTTTAAAAACCTCTGTTTGCTATTCTCAGACACTCATTAAACAATTATTGATCAACAGCCTACCACGGGCCAGGCTCTAGGCTAGTTGCTGAGGATGCCAAGAGGGAAAAAGGCAGCATCCATGACCTCATAGTCCACTAAGGAAGGCGGATCCCAAATGGATAATTATAATGCATGTCTCCATTAATTCAAGGTTCTTTAAAAATTTAATTAGTATGTGCCAGGTGCTGGTGTGGGAAGGGAAGGGGACAACGGTGAGCAAACGCAGACTTGGCCTCTGCTCTCATGTTCCTTGTAGTTAAGGATCAATTATTAAATATATTTCATATAATTATTTATTAGCCAAGGAACCACACAAATGTACAGTTATAATGTGGTATGAGTGTCATGGAGGAGAAGCGTATGGTGCAGTGAAATCCTACACTAAGAGAATTCGTTCTCCTCTGGATGGCCAGGGAGGGCCTCACCAAGGAAATGATGATTAAACTTTGATCTGAAGGGTCGGTGTTAAGTTAACCAGGCTACAGAGGGTAAGAAGCGCTTTCCAGAGGGAAGCAGGTGCACTGAAGGAAGTGAAAGAAGGCCATTATGGCTGGAGTCTGACCTGGGGCAGAGTGGAGAGGTGGGTAGCCACTGGACCATTTAGGGCTCTACAGGCTGTGTGAAGGGTTGGGGCTTTCCGCAAAGAGGTGTGGGAAGACTTTGAGGGGTTTTAAACAGGTTGTGGGGGGTAACATCCTAATTTTCCAGAAAAGATCGCTGTGGCTACAATGCAGAAGGGTATGAGTGGTTGGTTGCTTATGGGTACAGATACTGTAGGAGACTGCTGTCTGGACAGGAGGCTGTGGCAGCTTGTATTAAGGGAGCACGAAGGGGCAACGAGGGAAGTGGGTGGGGTTGAGGAGTATTCAGGAGGTCATGTCTGTGGGCTTGATGTTGGATTTGATCCAGGCTGTGAGAGCAAAAGATTGGCCAAGATAATTGGCAGAGATAATAAAGTCAGAGGCCGTTTAGTGATTAAATAGTATGGGGGTGCCTTGGTGGCTCAGTTGGCTGGGCATCCAATTCTTGGTTTTGGCTCGTGGGTTATGGGATGGAGCCCCCTGTTGGGCCCCGCACTCAGCTGGGAGTCTGCTTGGGGGTTCTCTCTCTCTCTACGCCTCCCCCTACTCTTGCATGCTTGTGCGCTCTCTAAAATAAAGAAATCTTAAAAAAACATGGAATCCTTATTTTACTTAAGGATTAAACTTGTGTGTTCCAAATAGTAGTTGTCAATCCATTTTCCCAGTTTTCGGGTACTTTCCTGTATCTTCAAGAAAGGAAATTGCAGTTCTTACCCCTCCTTTTCCTTTCCATATAATGAAGGTGGTGGAAACACTCAGTTATGACTCCTAAAGGAAGTGCAAAGAGGCAGACCCAAGCTGGAAGATAATATTAGAGTGCACTGTTTCCAGCCACGTCAGCAAATTGTAACGATACGGTCAGAAACAAACATTTGCTGCCTCCCGCCTTCCCTACCGGTTTTAATTCAGAAAATTTAAATGATTTTTCTTGTATCAAAAATGAGTTAAAATACTGGGGAGTCTTTTATTCTTTGTAAACTGAAGTCAGAGTAATTTATTTTATCTAGAAAAGAGTATTAAATTAGCTGTCAACGGTGCTACCCAGGTGGATGGTAACTTTTGAATGAAATGACCAAATCCCTGGTCCTGAGGCATTCGTTTTAATCTCCGCTTTCCATTGAAATAGGCAAAACATGAAATGTTGAGATAATAGTACTAAAATTCCACGTAATTGCTTTTGTTAGCTCAACTCATGTTTACTCATATTAATTACCAAAATTTGATAACCCCTTTGTTTTCTACTTAGCATGACTCTGAAAGCAAGAGACAGCACTATAAATCAGGGAGGCGGTTCTCAGGGGAAGGCTGGACTCCCTTGCTTTGATGTTGACAGCTTAAAGCTAATTCCCTTGGCCGGATAGGTTTATAATTCAAGAAGATGTGATTTAACGTTGATGGAATTTATTTTTGAGACATGTTATAGGAAGAAGGCCTTTCAAAGTAAATGAAGTTTTGAGGTGAATCTTGTGTAAACAGAGACTGTCAGGGTCTCTAAACACCCAACTTAGGAGATCTCTATAGGATCGGTGCGCATGCGCCGTGTGTCCCACCCATCAGCGGGAGGGGAAGGAGGAGGTGGAGAGAGAAGATGTGGGAGCCTGGAGGCCTATGAACGAGCAGCTTATTTCTTCTCTTTCTAAATTTGTTTTATGTTACCTTCTTTGTAATGACATTTCACTAACAGTGTTCCTTATAAGTTATAAAGGTGACCCTGAAAGGTATGAGTGGGTTTTGTTTTTTGTTTTGAATTTCATTTCAAACTAAAGGCATGTAAGAGTTTGGAGAAATTATGAGTCCCCTCCCCTTTTTTTTTTTATCCCCCAACCTGCTGATTCATAAATTTCTCCAACCTCTCCCTCACCTCATTCATACATTCATCCCCTCAGGAAATACAGAGTGCCAGGCACTGGTGGGCCTTGGGGATTGAGTAGGTAACAAGCCATACCAAATCCTGCCCTCACGGACATCCTTGTTTTGGACACTGTTAGTACCATCAAAAATCACTTTTTTTTTTTTTTTTTTAAAGATTTTATTGAAAGAGAGTATGAGCCTGATGGAGGTGGGGTGGCAGAGGGAGAGGGAGAAGCAGACTCCCTGCTGAGCAGGGAGCCCGACGTGGGGCTCAATCCCAGGACCTTGGGATCATGACCTGAGCCAAAGGAAGACACTCAACCAACTGAGCCACCCAGGTGCCACCTTCTCCAATCTTTTTTTTTTTTCTTCTCATAATCTCATGGCTCTGTTAGTCAGTAGAGCTGAGCAAACCTTAGTGCATTCTGTTTGATGAAAATTGTTCCAAAACATAATACATGAGTCTCTGCCTTTTAAAAACCTAGTATATTGGGGCACCTGGGTGGCTCAGTGGGTTAGCCTCTACCTTCAGCTCTGGTCATGTTCCCAGGGTCCTGGGATCAAGCCCTGCATCGGGCTCTCTGCTCAGCTGGGAGCCTGCTTCCTCCTCTCTCTCTGTTGGCTGCTCTGCCTACTTGTGGTCTCTCTCTGTCAAATAAATAAATAAAATCTTTTTTAAAAAGTTAAAAGAAAAAAACCTAGTATATTGAATTTCTGTTTTATGTAAATAAATGACTTGGGATCTTTTAGAATACTAATATATTTTGCTTAGAGACCATTAATATGGGTTGGTGGTTTAGCCTATTCTGTACTTGGAAGAGATTGCTATGCTTTCTGAGTTCTCAATTTTTTAAAAATAGTTTTTCCTGTCTCCTTGTGCTCTCACCATTTTTTTCCCCTTTTTATAAAAATCTGTTTTGATTCTGTTATAGGCTGAAAAACAAAAAAACTAAGATTAGAAATGTATGAAAAGTATGCTAGTAGAGTAAATGGTGATGGCCCATTGTCCTCCATTTAATAGTTACTTGGCATCGTTAAGTGGGACTTAAGTGGGCCTGTGACATTTCAGTGACTTAGATGTTCGTTCCCCTGTGGGTTCTCGGACACTTGGGAAAGTAGGGTTTGCTGGATACCGGCCTCTCCGGTGAGCGATCGCTCAAACTATCATGTCTAAGACCTGTTCCTGTGAAATCCTTGGAGGCGATAACCTCTTAATTGTAATGTAGAATAGTGTTTTATAATCTTACCCTTTCTGGGTTTCCAATCGAGCTCTCACACAGAATGCGAGCTGTTTGTTTTTCTTCTCCATAGCTAAGCTCTGGTGAGTGGAGTCTTTACAATGATGTTTCTACCTTCCGTCAGTTGTATATTAAGAATTATAACGAAGAAAGAAATAGTGAAAATAAGAATTTAGGAGCTTATAGACAATTGCAAAGCTTCTAGACTGGATACTAGATTACATGAACACACAACATATTGATTTGGGGAATAAGAGCTATATATAGTTCAGATTCAAGCTATGACAGATGGGGGTTCACTAGCAACAAATCTGATGACTTCTAGGCACAATTCCAAACTATTAAAAAAAAAATTCACCAGATGCAAGGACTCTTGCCATTTTTAATGGATTCACTGTTACGTAAATGAGTCCCATTTATATATTTTCTCCCATGGTCAATTATCCTGAAGGCGTTATAAGAATTATTTCTTCCATTTAATGGAGGTATTGCCATGTGGCAGTAGGGTAGTTCTATTACATTGGTAAAGTTGGCTCTTTCAAAAGGAACCCATAAATATCTAGATATTTATCTGAAACTGTAGATTTTAAATATCCAGGCTTCTTAAATTTATGTAAAGTCACCATTCACTGAGAACTGTTTTTTCCTCTAAGTATTTGTACCCTTGTCTTGGAATGCATTTCAAAATTAACTGCTAACGAGGAAGCAGATTGAGTACATCTACTCGTCTGTTGATAGAACTTAGACAACTCAGACCTATTTCCTTTAGTTCTTGACATTCTCCCCTTTCATTACCTTCTAGTTTGTTGTAATACACTGTTTCATTTAATGTTGAATTAGTCACGTAATACACAAATGCATGTCCCTCTAAAAAAAAATGTTTTAGATGAGGCTGAAATCATCCTCAATGGCTCCCATCCATCTTCGCTAACTTCTGTCTTCGTGTACTCTTTAATCTACCTACCTATCTAGTCGTCGGGGCAAACACAGAATCGATAGAAATGCAGTGGGTTAGCAGGTGTAGTACCTTACTGTATGCATGACTTTGCAGCTTGCTTTCTTGGACGAGCAGTGTTCTAGAAACCTGTTGTGTTATACGCAGCTTTGCTCTGTATCATTTCTGTGCTAGCTTGCACTCCATAGCCCATGTAGACCTTGGTGTGGCTGTTCCCCTCTTGAGAGACATTGGGACTATTTACAGATTTTTTTTTTTTTTTCTGTAAATCATGCTTCAGTGGAGATTTTTCTATGTCTCCGTAGACACATTTGTTAGAGTTCCTTTAGGGTATACACCGAGAAATGACATCGACGGGCCATCGAGTAGGCAAGCTTCACATTCTAATTGCTGTCTCTTACGTCTGGCCACCAGTCATTTTAAACTTCCAGTCATTTTAAACTTTTTTTTTTTTTAAGTGAATAGAGTGGACAAGTGATTTTCTTACGTGGAACAGAAATAAAGATGGTATCTTTATCCCCTCCTAGATTCCCATATGCCCTCGCTGTCTACAGCTTTCATTGAGTTCTAGAACAGATTAAGTGGAGTTTGTTGAGATATAGGTCTTGGGAGACACAGCCTTGTTTTCCTGTTTTCTTGGCTTATGCATCAGATTTCTCTTCCTGTTTCATCTTTGTCTGTCTCTGTGAACAGAAGTGATCTGGTCCTGCCATCCCAACTAAAATTATCCAGATTTTTAAAAAGAACTAAAATAGGCCAAGCCACGAGAACTGTGGAGACCCAGGGGGAGCAGAGGGAAAACAAGGAGGGTGAGAGAAGGCATATACTGGGAGAAACTAAGCCTGGTGCAGTAGAACCCGCCAAGACCTTGTCCTCACCGATGTAAAGGGGTGATTCTCCTGCCAGATGAGTCCTTGCTGGGTATGCCGAGGGAGGACCTGGAGGCAAAACTCTTTGGACTCCTGTTTTTCAGAGCATGGGGTAAAAAAAAGAAGGGAAAGGATCGCTTAGTAAGCCAAGACTCATGGTAGAGAGGGAAGCTGCCTGGAGTCCCGCCTCCCTCCACCGCTGAAGACAGTGGGCAGCCATGTTGAAACCGGGCAGGATGTTGAAACTGTAGGAAGAAAGGGTCTAGTTCCAGAAGCAGCTGAAGGTCGGAATGGGGGCCTGTGTCTTGGTGCTACTCCTCATTGTGATGACCAGCACACCGCAGAGATAGCAGAGGTCCTAGACCACCGCAATAAAGCGAGTCACATGAATTGTTTTGGTTTCCCAGGGCACATAATTTATGTCTGCCCCATACTTTATGTAGGCTTGTAAGTGTGCAACAGCGGGGGCTGAGAAATGTGCATACTTAATTCTCCAGAGCTGAGAAATGGTAGCCATCAGCTGAGCTTTCAGCAAGTCCTAATCACTGATCTCAGATCACCATAACCACTACTAGTAATGATGAAAAATTTGAAATATTGCGAGAATCACCAAAATGTGATGGACAGGAAGTGAGCAAATTCTGTTGGAAGAAAGGTGCCAATAGACTTGCTCAACACAGGGTTTGATTTGTTAAAACTCACACACACACACACACACAATCTGTGAACACAATAAAGTGAAGAAAAGCAGAATGCCTGTAGCTTCCCTCAATTTTATATCTGATGTAAGCGGGACCATTCAGGCCCCTTGACGAGTCGAAGTGATAGAACATTTTTCTAGCATCCACTAATCACGTAGGATAAAATATTCCCGAAGCTCCAAGGAAAATTCATGGTTGGAAGATGGCCTGTGTTGCTCACTAAGATTTATTTTCTTTTTAAAATGTCAGTGTCTGTTGCCTTTCCTGCAGGTGGCCCTCCTGCCTCCTTGTTGCCTGAGTCCTTCAGTATCTCGGGTCGGGCTGCATCTGTTCCCGCAGAGCTTCGCCTTTCTCCAGCAGAAAGCTGGTTTGTTTGGCTGACAGATGGGGTTCCCGCTTTGGCCTAGATGCGCCTAGTTAAAGGTTTCTGTTTGAAGCCCGCAGGTGAAGCCCAGGTCCACGCAGACCCCTGCTTACAAAGTTCCCTTCATGGTCGCGTAAAGCAGTAAGGAAGTTTTTAATTGACATTGTCTACTGTTAAGAGGGCATCGTGTGGACATCTTTCGAGAGGGCTTACTTTCTCTGTGAAGTGTCAGGCTATCCTATTCATTGGGCAGGGTGGTGGGATCACTTTGGGGAAGAGAGGAACAGATTATTGTAGTCTGCCTTTTAGAATCTCTGCACGTCAAAATCCCCTCAGAAGCAGCCATCCCCCAAACCTATGTTGCGATCTAAACCACAGCTTAAACTGTGTGAGTGATAGGTGTGGTTAAAATAACAGTATTTAATGCCCAGAGCACATCAAATTTGGGTGAAGAGGATGCATTCCGCATAATGCCAAGAGATGTCTCGTTATGGTGTGGTTACCTAGCAACAAGTGGAAACTGTATGAAAATGAGGTGCTTATCTGTTGTTGAAGTGGGTGCAATGAAACTTATTACGCTAGCCTGTTTTGCTTGGCATGTTATTAAAATCACAGCTAATGTGGAAAGAACTGGAGCCTGTTCCCATTTGATACAGAAACACTGTTAAATGCAGCTCCTGGAAAATGCCAATACTTTGGTCAGGAAAATAGAATCTTGCACTGTCCTTAAAGCCCCGACATTGAGATGTTAGAAGTTGATTTCTATTACCAAAGATTTGTTAATAATAAAAGAGCAAATAATCTGTAGGGTGAATTAAGCAGCTGGTTATTTAGATTTCTGGAAAAAAAAAAAAATCCAGAGAGCCATTTATAGCCTCGTCTAGAATAGCTTGGTACAGCTCTGCTTCTCGTAGCCAAATTGTATTTAACTGTCTGTGAAGCTTATCGATGAGTCCTAACCACAGTCTTACATTTCATTTACAGCACGGGGATGCACTGTCACGATTCTTAAAGGTTCTATTTTTATTTAATCACTTTAAAACAAGCTGCGGATCTTTTGTACATACTGTTAAATAATTTGGGAATAGAAAAGCCTCTTTAGTGTCTTGTTGTTTGTTTGTGTTTCAGAGAAGTGGGTTTTGGGGAACCTGGGTGGCTCAGTTGGTTTAGGCATCTGCCTTCGGCTCAGATCATGATCCTGGGGTCCTGGGGTGGAGCCCCTTAGCAGGGAGTCTGCTTCTCCCTCTTCCTCTGCCCTTCCATGCCACTCCTGCTCTATCGCTTGCATGCTCTCTCTAAAATAAATAAAATCTTTAAAAAAAAAAAAAAGGTGGGTTTTATGACTGCCCCCCCACCCCTTTGTGTATACTTCAGGTAGCTTCATGGCGAAGTTTTATTTCACATACGTTAAAAAAAAAAAATCAAACTGAGAATGCCGGCTGAAATACCCCCTTCGGGGTGGCCTGTGATCCTAACGCGAAGTAGCACCAGTTATCCCAGAGATGAAGAAAAGTTCAAATACTAGCGGCGCTCATCAAAGACCTGCGATGACCTGCAGGAACCTGGCATCCAAGACCCAGCTCCGTTCGTTGTATTCTGACATTACTTCTGGGTCTCTGGAATGTGTTTATGTGGAGCAGATGGAGCTATTAGTTAGCTGTGCTATCTTGAAGAATTGCTTTCCCAGGTAATCAGCTCTGCTCATTTAGGGTGTCGTTTCCCTACCTCAATATGTCAGCTCAAGAAGCAGGAATGATTAATCACCGCGACCGGACAGTGTGCTGGAATGACTCCATAGGGGGAGCCGTCCCTCCGTGCTCCCTGGGCGCGGAGTTTGGAGTGTTCCGATGCAAAGCAAACAAGATGGGACCGATGACCAGGATGCTTCCTGAAGCTTACCTGTCAGTATATAGAGTTGCTGTGGCAACCTGAAGGTTTTGCAATTCATATGAAGAGTGGAGCGAGACAAAAACCTTAAGTCATGGCTGTCATTACAGTGAAATGGGTGCCACCAACACCTGGTAACCTCTATTACTTCAACTTGTTTCTTTTCACGCTTGGAGGAATAAAATGCATAAAAGATTAATATGCATAGTAAACCTTTTGGTAAAATATGTATGTGTTCTGCATTTCAGATGAGTCAAAATTTCAAGAGTTCCCCTTCACTTAAATCAATATTAGTTAATAATGTTCAAAGTGAGCTTGCCGTCATACTCTTGATGGAATAAGAACTGTGATGCAAAAATAGAGTCTCTTTCTAATTTAAAAAAAAAAAAAAAAAGGATGGATTGCTGGGTGTTTTTAAAAATCATTGTCCCATTGGGGAGGGTATGTGCTATGGTGAGTGCTGTGAAGTGTGTAAACTTGGCGATTCACAGACCTGTACCCCTGGGTATAAAAATATATGTTTATAAAAAATAAAATAAAAAAATTAAAAAAAAATCATTGTCCCTCTTGGAAATGCTCATAACGTATTAATCTAAATTGCGTGCCCTCCCTCCCCTAACCCCGCTTTGTTGCATAGCAACAGTAAAATAAAGTTCTGAGTTTTGTTAGTGCTTTTCTATTCCTTCTTAAGTGATGGGTATTCTAAATGTATCCGGGTGCAAGTACAGTCCTGTAGAGATGAGCGTA
The DNA here is from genome assembly GCF_002288905.1 of Enhydra lutris kenyoni. Classification (NCBI taxonomy): domain Eukaryota; kingdom Metazoa; phylum Chordata; class Mammalia; order Carnivora; family Mustelidae; genus Enhydra; species Enhydra lutris. The sequence continues at coordinate 18,383,309 of NW_019154118.1, forward strand.
AAAACACACAATTGTGGATTTTCTTGCTTGGGTGTGTGTATGGGGGTAGGGGGTGCAGAAGTTTCTAAATCCGGTCCTGTCATTTATACATTTCTGTAATCTCACCATTTAATGGAAATGTAGGATTCGCAGCATCAGACTCATGTTCCAGTTGCCCTCCTTTGGGGCTCCCCTGAATGCTGGAGGTAGATGGCCACATAAATCAAAACATACTTAAGTTTGCCCAGTTGTCACCGGGGTTTGCTTTTGATTGTTGTTTTAGAAGTGCACAAATATGGGAAAAAATATTTGTAGCCTTTCCTGGGTTTGTGTTTTAGTGTGTTTAGAAACGCTTTTTCATTTTTTTACTGTAGAAAAAGTGTTGCCAAGCATGTGTCTGAAAAACTGTTAAACCGAACTTTCCCTGGAATTTTCTGGGGTACACAATCTTCGGAAAATCTGTTGCTGAATGTCAGAAAAATGTATAGTTGCAATAAAACCGTGGTCGTCCGTTTCCTGACAGGTGCATTAAGTCTGGAATCAAATCTAAAGGCTGTGTTAAAAACACATTAAATATTTAATATTAAAGATCAGCCTATAGTTCTGCTCTCGTCTCTTGGAAGGGCAAAGAGAACGATCACTGCTGTTTAAGGAGTTGCACTTGTAAAAAGATCTATTCGGTTTAAACCAGGTTCCAGAAATCTAGGTTATGGCTAAGAGGGTGAGAAAACCAATAGATGTGTTCAGCTCCTACACCTGACTTGATTGCTTACCTGCCGTGTTGTCCCTGTTGAGATGGCAAAGCTTTTTGACTGGTATGTTACCGCTCACTGTCGCACTGGGCATTTCTTCAATCCAGTATAGCATTGTAATTGGAGATCATCTTCTTGAAGATGGAACCTTTTATTTTTGTGGCTTTCTGGGGAGTTGTAAGGCCTGCCTGCTTTTACTTTTAATCAGATGTTTGAGAGCTGCGGCTTTGGGTCAAGCGAACATATTCACACCTGATTTTCAGAGTATTTTCAGTAACTTGAGTGTTACCTTTGAATGGAAAAGTATCCCAAATGGTCCCCTCTTAGGAAATAGTCCGCCTGAGAGCAGGCTTCTCTGGTATTTGATGCATTTGAGAGATGAAACCAGCACCTACAATCTGTAACCGGTTAACATTGTTTACTTTGCCTGGACATACTTGGGGACAAGGGGAAATGCTGTTTAAGTAGAGCTGTGTAATCTTACTTGTTGCCCAGATGTCCTTTAATTTATTTTCCAGGGAACTAATAACAGCAGCAAGATTTTAAAGTGAATTGCCAGATCCCGGTAAGGATTCCCAGGACCCGGCAGGGAGAATAATACCATTAGGGCGGAAGCCCATGTGGGGATGGGTGACGAAGCTCCAAGTTTGAGTTCCCCTAATCATTGCACAGAAGTATTTAAGATGGGGATCTATCGAGTCTTATCTGTTGAGACATGACCCCTTTTGTATCTGGCAGGCCTCGTGCAACACATTTTCTTTCTTTTAAGTGATCTCGGAAGCTGTCAGGTTCATTTGAGTGAACCGTGCTTGAGGGAAACGTGTACAGTCTTCTCTGGCAATGGCATGCTGCTGATGACATATTTTTAGAATTAGCTTTTTCTCTCCCCCACCCTTCTAGAAACTGAACTTTTATTTAAGCTCCCTGCTGTTAACATTGGAAAGAAAGTTTCCTGTGCCAATGTTTGCCCAAATGAAAGAAAATGTTTGCATTTTGTATGCAGTGTTCATAAACTTGATGAGTCTAACAGTTTGGCACCGCTGGTGAGCACGTCTGCTTTGAGTTGTGAAGGGCAGGCAGGCGCAGAGCAGTGGAGCTCTGCCGGCGATGGGAGAAGGTGCGGCTGCGGGGCTCCTCTCCGGGGTTGGAGGTCCTGCATCCCCCGCTCTGCCTTTCCTAGTGCGTGCAAGGACCCAGCGCTGAGGACCCAGAGCCCCAATTTTCTCAAGCAGCTGTGAGCAAAAGAATCCTTTCTTCCCTGGTTCTCCTTCGGTTGAGGTTAGCCCAGACCCTGGATTGATTGGATTTCTCCAGCCAGGATTGGTTTCGCAAAGTCGTTTGACTTGTTCGAGGTTTTTGGTTTTAGTTGCAAAAATCTTGCCAGACTTCTCCATGGTGCCCTAAGGTCTTTGAGCCCTTTGCCTTGGAAGCTGGTGCCATCATGTTAAGTACCTGTAACGCATTATAGGCACACTGTAAAAAAAAAAAAAAAAAAAAAAAAATCGCTGCTGTGTTTCAACAAACTCATATTTCTGTGTGCACAGTGCAAAGTTCAGGGAATGAGGAGTCTTTTAAAAAATTTCCGTACAGGGGCGCCTGGGTGGCTCAGTGGATTAAGGCCTCTGCCTTTGGCTCGGGTCATGATCCCAGGGTCCTGGGATGGAGCCCTGCATCGGGCTCTCTGCTCAGCGGGGAGCCTACTTCCTCCTCTCTCTCTGCCTGCCTCTCTGCCTACTTGTGATCTCTGTCAAGTGAATAAATAAAATCTTTAAAAAAAAAAAAAAATTTCTGCACAGAGAAGTCCTTTGCATAGAAAATGTGCCGTGCATGATAAAGAGTGTGAAAACAGTAGGGAATTAACTGCTAAGTGTATGGCAACTGACCTAGACAAGGATCCAAGGCAAGAATGATGTGTTCCAAGAACCTGTGTAAGACAATTTAGGAAGAGGCACTTTTCTTTGGCCCCCATCCTACAGCAACATTGAATCAGGTAAATGAAACTGCTTTGGCTTTGCTCATCATCGGTAAGCCAGGAAGAACACGGCATGGGTCATTAAGATTTACAGCTCAAATGCAGATAATTCAGGACCCACAAACAATAATTAAAAAACCAACTGTGGCACTGTTTGGAGTCCGGTCCTCTGGGCCCCCTTTGAGGGGGAACCTCTCCCATTTTGGCTTGGAGACCTGTCCATCTGGGTACAGATGGTTGTAAGAGCTTTTTAATGACCTTTCCTAATGCTAGTGAATGTGTCTTTGGACACCATCGTTACCAGTGGATGAGGAGGGTGGAAACAGCAGGACGGTGGCAGCTGAGGAATTAAATGTCCTGAATTTGTCAGACATCTGCAGAAACACGCAATTCGTTGGGCAGGAAATTGTAAACAAAACAGACTGAGTCAATTATCAATACACCTGTGACACCCCAGGATGCCAGCTCTAGTAGTATAATGGCAACTTGCAAAGTCCATACCCCCTGGAGCAACCTGTTGAATAGTCCAGAGGCGTGCCAGGTCTGTTGGATGCTTCCTTCGCCCATGGGGCCAGAGCCTGGCCGACAGCCTTCCACCAGCGGAGGAGCAAAGGATGGTCTCAACCCTCCGAGTTCTCTGCTCTGGTTCATCTCCGTGTTCATGTGGCGATCTTGTGTGGCTGTGTCTTGCCTTGTTGTCTTAGACCCACTGTCTAAATTCTAAGTCAGTGGCGCATAACCATTGGTAGATACCAGTGGTGGGTTGATCTTTCAGAAGAGCTCAAAGAGCTAAGGAGCTTATAAAGGACACCTGTTTCGGGGCTTCTCCCTGAGAATCTAAGTCCATAGAGTACGGGACCTTTGGCACGTGCATATTTTTTATCTTTTTTTTTTTTTTTTTAAACTTCCGGTAGTTCTGATCCACACATCTGGTTGAGGGATATCTCCACAGTGTCTCAAGGTAACACTGGAGACGGGGAGAGTTTCTGGACCAAGTCTTGGGGGGGTCTCAAACTGAATTCATTGGTCAAGAAAACAACTCATTGTGCAGATAAGCTTCACCTGGGGCCTGGGCACATTCGAGATGAAAGTGGCTAAGGACAAAACTGTGCTCCCTTGACTAATCTCTATAGAAGGGCCAAGTGACTGACTTTGGGTTTGGATAGAAGCCACTTCCTGCTCCTAGCATCTGTTCCCAGCTCTGGATCTTTCCACTTAAGGTCCATCCTGTCAATGTGTTCACCCAGTTTAACTAATCAGATTATTGAATCTCAGAGGCTCATTTTCAGGTTCATGGTCAAAGATGTCTTAATTCTCTCGAGGATTCAGTTAATTTCCTACTTTAAAAGACCAGATGGGGTATTGGCTTTATGAACCTGAAAACATAGCTTTCATTAACTGGGAGATTTTTGGAAACTGGAAATCTCTAATGATTGTAATTTGTTGTAATTATTATGAATAGTCCAAGTTTTGAAAATTCAAAAGGAATAAGTCTGATGTGTTTCCTAAAGGCATGGGGGCAGGGGTGAGCATCAGAATAAGTCCCCAACAAACATTTTTTGCCTATATTATGCTGGGATTGGGGAAAGAGTAGAAATGCTGTATAAAATTACTTGTGTGCCTCAGTCTTTTCGAGGGATTGGACACTTGTGAGAAAGGAGAGCAGGAGATCGAAACGGGGATGGTGTACAAGGGAAGAGGCAAATGGCTGGGAATTATTTAGGGACTGGAGAAATGCAAAAGATGTGTGAGTGACATTCTAAGGATGGAATAAAAGGGGAAGGGAATTCTAAGTACAAAAACTTCAAAGGTGTCTGGGAAGCGGAATATGCTGTCAGTAACAGACCATAGCAAAATTAGAGACCCATTTTGCTTTTTGTTAATACATTTACATTTGCACCCTTTATTGATCTTGTCTCTTGCCTTCAGAAGAATCCTCATTGTGTATTCATTTATAGGACTGGGTAACCGTGCTGTCTCCTTTTCTTCCTTTCTGTAATATTTGTATTCTAAATTGTGATTTAATGGGCTCCTGAATCTTTTATCTTTAGTAGATTATGATGTGGTATAGTTTATGTAAATATTTGTCTTGAGGTGCTTTTAAGTACTTGCTCCTGTGAAGTCTCACACTGGCATTGTTTTATGGTAGTCACTCTGTTTAAATTAAGCCCTAATCTCTTCATTCTATTGTCAAGGCCTCACTCTTAGCTTGGGTTTAATGGAGATAAAATTTGGTTGGTTGCTTAATGTGGTATGTTTAATTTAATTTTGCAGGTAGTGATAAACATTGGGGTTGGGGCTATAGGGCTCTTTGACATTAATATGTATCAACTCTGATCTCGAATATGGAGCAATTTAAAGTGTTGCCCTGAATGCAATTTGCAGCAGGATTTTTTTTTTTAAGTGCATAATATGGAATAATATTTCTGGTTCAGATTCTGCTGTGGATCTTAGCTGAAGCAAACCCCCAATGTCTCAGGCTTTCCTGAGGCTAATAGAATTTTTTGGAGGCCTGGAAGGGGAGTAGTTTGATATTCATCTCCTCGTTCTCATGAACTGGAGGGTTTTTCTAAATATAGCCACTTTGACTGTAAATAGATCCCATGAAGCAGTGGGCTAGTGGACTGTCCCTTCTTGTCAAGGCTAATAATATAAACCCCTTGAGTGTTCCACTTCCCCTTTCACCCTTGAGCTATATTATTAAAGAAGTTTCATTTTCTTATGTGCATTATCAAAATACACAGAATGTAAGCATTGGGCCACAAGTGACCTTTGCATTCTGGGATGGGTAAGGCAAATTTCTTCTCTTGGAGCCTTCATGAGATCTTACTTTGTTGAGGATGGACTTTTTAAAATAAAATATATGTATTATATATACATAATATACACATATATTATACACACACACACACACACACACACAAAAGGTAGCAGGGGAGGGAGCCCATTTTTCTTCACATCGAGTTGAGTCCCTGTACCTCTCCTCTGTATTGCTTCTTACCCGCTTCTGAATTGGGTGTGAAAGAGTCCAGCCCATAGTGTAATTTGAGGTAGGTAAGTGTCAAGGCAGCCCATTTTCATTATTGGTGCCCTCTGCTTTGAGATTTGCTATATGAAATCCGAGTTTGGTTTCTCTGGGGTGAGGTAGTTCCTCCAGCCCAGTAATGAATTACTTCACCATGAGTTCCTCATAAACAGTAAGCTCCCTTAGTCATGGATTGCATGATTCAATTAAAAATGTTTTGATTTGCATTTAACTTCGTAGGAATTGACTGTCAAGGTGATGGAACAGTTTAATGAGTTACTGGGGGAAATTGGATAGTCTCCATCCAGACAGGTTTCAAGTGAGTTGAAATCTATTTTCCCCTGCATGGCTTAAAGAAAGACATGTATTGGACCACATTTTCCTCTAAATGTTTCCTTCTCCCCTGCGTTTCTATAACCGAACCCACGCTTACGTGTCGAATTAATGTAAAGTCTGTTTATATTTAATGTCTCAAAAGCCTCTCAATTCACTGAAAATGCTTTTGCTCTGGTGTCTTAGGAACTTTTTCCCTTTCTCATCTCTGTTGTCGTGTTCAGCTGAGCGCCCTGTGGTTGATAAGATTCAGTCTAAGAGTAATTATTTGAATAGTTTGGAAAAAGCCAGAATGTCTTACAGGATGTTTCATGATTTCTTAGTCCTAGCCGGTCATATCATGCTTGCCGGAGTTTTTAGACTGTGAGTATAAAACCTACCAGTTGTGTTCTGCGTGTGTCTGTGATCCTTGTAATTAACAAGCATGAAGGGGGTCAGCGGCTACGGTCTTTGCCGATAGACCCAACAGGTTGGTACCGTCGCTGTATGTCGGATCTGAAAAGAAGCATCTAGGTTTGTATAGGACAGAAAACTAGGATACCAGAACACCAGGCGAATTTAAATAGTCTGGTGTACTTTATCTGCGGTTGTTGGTTCTAACTGTCTCTGCCGCTTAAATACTGATAAGGAGAGTCTACAAGAATACAAGATGTGATTGTGCTACTTGAGTTTACTGTTGCCCAGCAGATTTATGCCTTCCATGTTTACAATCTGAGCAGTTCTCTCCATATCAGGGTTTAGTGGTTCTGATGGGCAAAAATAGAAATATATTGTTTCATATTTTTTCACTCTGGAGATTTAATACAGGGAAGCAGCAGACAATTGGCCAAAGATGCACCGCTTTGAATAGGATTCCTGCTTTTCACAAAAATGTGTCTTTGATTATCTCTTCATAAACGCATGACCTGGAGCTAAAATTTTCTGTCCGTGTCTTGAGTGGAGTTTTATATTAATGTTGTGAGTTGGCGTTATCAGCGGAAGAGCGATGCTACTACACTATTTTGAACCGTGTGCTAGACCCGGCAGGTGGCCCAAGAGCTAATAATGAACCGAAGACCTTCACACACCCCATATTGCTTTGTCCCCATCAGGTATGTTTGGGCGGGGCGGGGGCTGGGGGGTCCTTTCCCAGGGACATGAAAGGAGTAGTGAAGTGGATATAACCTCTTTCAAACCTACGATCACCTGGCCTTATCTGTCTTTCTTGCAGCTTCTTCCCGGAAGCCTACCCTGGTTACGCTAGTTGAAATCAAATTCTTAGGATTTTCCCATTGTTTCTTATTTTTACGACTCTGTCCTGTTCCTTACTGGCCCTGTGTGTTGACCACTCCCCCCCTCCCACGCCCCTGCATGTCTTCTCTTAACGATCTTTGAAAATTCGTAACTCAAGCAGATTTTTTCCAAGCAGTTATCTTGTTTTGAGCTTTTAGCTACTTCCCACAGCATCTAACAGGTGCTTTCAAGAGGCAATCAATATGTAACCTATGAATGATGAATGCTTGGTGAAGTCAGCTGTCAACTCGGAAGGGAAGGATGAGTGGAAGAGTGGCCAACATTTGGTTAGTCATTTACAGATTAAAAATTGCCCTCATATCCCAGTGGGCCAAGCATCCAACTCTTGATTTCGGCTCAGGCTGTGATCTCAGGGTCCTGAGTGAACCCCACGGCAGGCTCTGCACTGGGTGTGGAGCCTGCTTACAATATGTAACCTATGAATGATGAATGCTTGGTGAAGTCAGCTGTCAACTCGGAAGGGAAGGATGAGTGGAAGAGTGGCCAACATTTGGTTAGTCATTTACAGATTAAAAATTGCCCTCATATCCCAGTGGGCCAAGCATCCAACTCTTGATTTCGGCTCAGGCTGTGATCTCAGGGTCCTGAGTGAACCCCACGGCAGGCTCTGCACTGGGTGTGGAGCCTGCTTA
>NW_019154118.1:18391304-18572003 GCF_002288905.1 Enhydra lutris kenyoni
AGATTTCTCTCTCTGCCTTTCCTCTCTCGCCTCACATGCACACACTCTCTCTCTCTCTAAAAAAATTGCACTCACATGCATAATCTCCTTTTCCCTTCACCGCACTGAGAGGTATGGAATATTCCACTCTCCAGACATGAAACTGTCTGAGACGGGTTAGGGGATTTCTCCCAGACCCACTGCAGCTGTCGTGCAATTAAAACCGGATTTGAAACCAGTTTTTCAGACTCAACTCTTACCTCATAAGACCACTCTGCAGGTTGATATGCTAGTTCTACTTCAAGTCTGAAGTGAGTTCCTTCTAAAATGCAGATCGTATACAGAAAATCCTCCTTACTAGGGGCTAACGGATGCCTAGAAAGGCCACTCGGGCTGAAGTGAATTCACTTAAAACAGAGACCCGAATTTCACAGTAGACAGAGATAAAGAGCTTCAATTGAACTTTATCGGGATAAATGAAACCAAAAATGAGGATATTTTATATTTAACATTTAAGCTTTAATTTGCAGCTCTGGAATTCTGAGAATGAGCAAAGAATCCAGTGTTGATAGTTTGTGTGTGTGGTTTTGTGTTTTGTGGGGATTTTTCGTTTTTGTTTTTGTTGTTTGTTTGTTTGTTTGTCTTTTATTATAGAAGAGTTTTTCTGTTGAAGTTGGTTGCAGAATGCCACAGTGTCCTTCCCTTCATTTCAGTGCTTGGCCTGTCTTCATCCTTGCCTTTTCCCTTCCGGTTGTTATTTGGTCTAACTGTGCCAGAAACTAGTTGGTCAGTGATTTTGCTTGTGATTTGGGCAGTCTTTATCATCACTTTCATTGACTTCCTGAAATTCTGCATCTTGAGGGAGAGTTACCATCTCATGTCACAGTCTGTTTTTGTATACACAGTGTAGAATCTTCTAGAAACCCAGAATTCTATGGCTAGAGATAGACTAGCGGGTAGAGATGGATTTTTATAAGTGGTTGATGTGATTTTTGTTGTTATGACGTTTGCCTTCTTACTAATTACAGGGGCTCGAATGCTGAATATTAATAAAAATATTGCACTACTGAATATCATGAAGATGTCTTTCACACGGAGGTGTTGGGTATTTTCTTTTTCTGTTCCCTAATGACATACTGTCATGCAAATAAGAGTCCCTCAGGTTAAATATAATCAAGGTCACAAGAAAATTAAGCAAATGGTTCTAGAAGAGGACTTCATTTCGATGTAGCATTACTTAATGGAGTAACTGCTACATACTGTGGCGTGTGTGTGTGTATATAGTATTTACATAAAGGATTACTCCTTCCGAGTGTGCTGGGGTACTGATGGTAGGTATCCGCTTGAATTTAATTTCGACCTAGTGGGTGAAAGCTGAATTCTGGAGCCAGACTGCCTGGAATCCTATTACATCTCTGCCATTTGCTAGCTGTGTGATCATGTTCAAGTTCTGTAATCTCACTGTGCCACGCATTCCCTATCTGGGTAATGGAGATATGTAATTATAACCTCTTCCTCATAGACCTGTTTTGAGAATCATTTGAGTTAATAATTGCAAAGCATTTAGAACAGTACCTGGTACATAGTAAGCACTCAATAAACGTGAGCAGTTGTGATTTGTTCATTGAGATGATTAATATTACAGGGGTTTTGCCAAGGAGGAAATCCGACAAAAACCAGGTTCGGTTGGGCTGAGCATATGAAGTCTATCTTTGGTTGTCCACAAAGTAATAATTTAAATATTTGCCAGAAGCAACGTTTGCTGTTGAATGATCTCCAAGAGCTCGTGATAGTTCTGACCAAATGTTCAGGGTCGTCTGTACGCATCCTGTCTTCCCCATCATGTCTGTTCTCAAGTCCCATCGCCTTCCCCCGTGAGTCAGTAAACCAGGCATTTCTTTAGGCTTGTGCTTGGAAACCTTGAACCAACAATCAGTAGCGAGCTAAATGAAATGGTGGTTTTGAATTTCTTCATTGTAAACACAGTTGGAAGTTCAGTGAGAATTTATCTTTCGGTTGATGACTTGCTTCGGGTTTTAGGAATGATGGTGACAGATGAACAGTAATTGAGGTGTGAATAAAATTTTGGAAAAGGTAAGTGACATCATTTCTTGTGGAAAATATCACATTCTTCCGTTATGGCAGCTGGCTATCTGTGAGGTGTATCTTACAGGTCGGGGCACTTGCTTGCTTGTAAAACATCTCTGGTTTTGAATCAGCTCTGAATATGTTAATGGTAGATGCTCTCCTGGAAGTAGGGATCTCACTCCCTGGAAACCCAGTTCCCTACATGACAGCCCTAATGTAAGACCAAATTCAGCAACTAAATTTTGCTTCTCTTTGCCCAAGCGATAATGACTCAAGGGAGGGTTGTGTCACTGGCATGCTGACGCCCTCACTGGTCCCTGTCTTTAGAATCACTTGAAAGACCACAACATTCTCCCTTGTGCAGACATGCAATTGTGAGTCACTTTTGAAAAGCAGCTTCAGTAGGATTTTTTTTTAAACAGTGAGCTTTGCTTCATAAAGCTGTGTGTGAAAGCAGAACAAGCATTCTGTTTTAAAAAAGTGAAACCAGAATATTTCCAAGCTTTACATTTAAAAAAAGGAGGGTGGGGAGCTTGAAGTCTGTCATTTAGGGTTTTGCAAAAATTTTTGTTTTCAGTTTGCTAAGGAAGTTGCCTCATAAAAATCAGACGGTGGTTAGAAGGAAGAGATTTAATTACAGTGTTATTTTAGTTCAGGGCATTTGCTGTGTTTTAATTGACTTTGTATTTGTTGCGTTTTTGTTTGGTTTTTGTCTTCTAATCAGAAATAAAGCTTCAGCAACCTAAGAAGTGCTAGTTTGCCAGGGAGGGTATATATAAAATTACAGGCGACAAGTGACTGATGGTTAACTTTCCTCCTGGAAAGCTCTGGTTCTAAACTAGAATTTCCATTGTCTTTACTTCCTTTGACCACAGGGAGTTGCAGTTTTTCTTAATTGTTTATTTTAAGGGCGAAATTAAATCAGACTGGATGGGGTCACCATGGGTAGGTTTGTTTTGCTGTTTAAATCTCCCGTGGGAGATCGGAATGAGGCTCTCCTAATTCTTGGCATATTCGAGTTTTTATTAGGTTTAAAATGTAAGCATTTCTTATCATTCCATAACTAAATATAGTAATGAAATTTTATCTGAAGTCAGGAACATTATCCAAATCTGATTTGATATGTGTAGGACAGTGCACATTCATTGAGTGGTACAGATTGTGTTAAATGGGCCTGAAATAATGTTCAGGAAGGAGAATCACTTTCTATTCTTCTTGACACAGTTTGTCACAGATATGCATTCCTAATCCCCATCTCGTTAGTGTAGCCCTTGTATTTTTCATTTCCAGTCTTATGCAAATATTCTAGTTTTCCTTGATTAGGTTTACATGACTACATTGTAATCATAGACTAGGTGTTATTAATATGTACGATTAAACGTGTAATTAATGTGTAATTACACAGGGAGAAGTGTGCCAGAGCTGGGCTCTGTGCTGATTCATTCTATAGGTGCCACATGCACAAAGACATAGTTAGGATTTTATGCTTAACATTTACTCCCATTGTAAATCTGAGTGGTTTGTCGTCTGAGTATATGCTTTCTTCGTTTGAGTACAGGAGAAGCATTTTTATGGTCATGGGAACACCCGGATTATCTTTTACTGGGGTTCTGTCAGCTGGAGAACTCACAGAAGAAAGGTGTGGCATCATGTCGCTGTCCTAAGCGAGTGAACGATCATGTTTACACATTGCTAGCCATACTCGGGAATGCGCAGATTCTATATGTATTCTTCTTCTTCTTTTTTTTTTTTTTAAAGATTTTATTTATTTATTTGACAGAAAGATCACAAGTAGGCAGAGAGGCAGGCAGAGAGAGAGAGGGGAGGGAGCAGGCTCCCTGCTGAGCAGAGAGCCTGACGCAGGGCTCCATCCCAGGACCCTGAGATCATGACCTGAGCGGAAGGCAGAGGCTTTAACCCACTGAGCCACCCAGGCGCCCCTTAAAGACTTTATTTTTAAGTAATCTCTACACCCAGTGTGGGGCTTGAACTTAGAACCCCGAGATCAAGAGTCGTAGGCTCATCCCCCTGAACCAGCTGTGTGCCCTCAAGTCCTCTTTTAAATACCCTTTTTCTTTCCCATCTTTTATGTTTGGTGACTTTCCCTCTTAGCTAAGTGAACCCACTTGAGGCATCTAGGAACACCTTTCCGCTTTATTTGCTCCCATCTGTGCCCATCATCCTCTCACCCGAGTCCTCATCCTCGCACATCTTTTATAAAACTCTGTAAACAGGCGTGATGCGGTCTACACATCCTGATCGTCCTTTCTTCCGTGGCTCTATCCCATGCCCTTCCCGACCCCCCACTACTTCTTGACTCTTTCTCTTTCTTAGAGAGGAATTGTGAATTAAACTGTGCCGGAACAGCAAATAGTGAGGACAGAGCATCCAAAAGTACTGAAAGGGGCTGGTAGACGCCAGTGAGAGACCTGAAATCCGGATCTGAGGGAGCAGTGAGGGTAACTGAGGTTGATGCTGGGGCATATCCTTTCCTCAGATAACTGTGCTGGACACGGACCTCAGCAGAAAGAAGGGAAGGAGCACAGTTTCAAAGAGGCTTCAAATGGCAACAGAAGGCATGCTTATGCATGGCGTCCTTAATGAGCAAAGTAGTCCAGGCCACAGTTGATCGGGTCGGGCTCAAAACCTTGTGTGGCGTGTTGTTCTCAGTGTTTGGGTTAGAATGTTGGGCATGGCCCAGGGGCTCAATAACTACTTGCATATAATTTTGATTCGAGTGGTTAAGTAGGTCTGTTTTCCTGAAAAAAAAAAAGAAAAACAACACATGAGCATTAAAAGTTGACTTGGATCCCGCATTCGGCACATTTCCAAGGGGGACCTGGGAACAGATGTGTTGTCTGCTCTGAATGCATTGGGATCCATCCATGTTTTGCTTACAGACCCCCTTCTGTCTGGTGCACTCTGCCCTCTAAAAGCTTCCTGAATTGCTTTGTAAACAAGGCGGCTACTACAGCTGCAACTGTTGGATTTGGACTTTTGCCAGCTTGAAATTTATCCCTGCCCTAATGCTATAGATCTGGGAGCAGGCGAAGTGGATTTTTTTCTTTAAGCATATGGAAGCATTCCCTGAGGAAGATCGTGTTGGGGGCGAAAGGGGCTCGAGTTCCCTAAGACTGAACGCATTTTCTTTGGATTTATGTCGCCACCAGTCCAGTTTTCAGCACGTTTTTGGCTTACTTTTCCCCAGTTACTTAGTTGGGCGGCTGCTTCATTAAAAACCCATAACTGCACCTCCCTTTATCTTGGTGGGCCCCTGGGGTTGAAGAGGACTTGATTCAGTGAGTGAATGAAGATGGTTTTTCAAGATTCGTTTCTTTGGTATGCTAATACTTACCATGGAAAGAAGAGAAAGACCAAATGAGGAAAAAACAAAAAAGGGATAAAGCGGAGAATGAGATTTCTTAGGGAATCTTGTTTGGGGATTAGCCCTACCTGCTAGTTGCTTCAGGGACGGGAGGCAGCACGGATTTCAGGATTTCACGTTTCCTTTGTACACAAAGAGGGGTTGCCAAGCTGTCTTTGAGGGCCGAGATGCCAGGACGCTTGCAGAAATTGAAGTTCAGTTTTGCTTTATTATATTCTTGGCTTGTTGATGAGTTTTCCATGTAAGCCTCCTTCTTTGTCCTTTCTTATCTAGCCTTTGAAGCCTTCTGCTCAGGTAGGCTCCTTTATGCCTTCTCCTTAGATCAGGATTTTTAAAAAGAGATGTTCGTTGTTCTTCTCTTCATACACCTGACAACTTCCTGGGCTGCTTTTCTGACCCCTTGAACCGATGATGTGTGACACTGTGCAGCTAGAGTTGCTACTTGCCCGTCTGTCTGCTTCCGGTTCGTTTCCTATTACCGGATCAGAATAAAATCTATGTCATGTCAGTAGCAGCAGAAAGCACACAGTCTTAAGATTCCTGCCAACATTCTGTCTCTGGAACGACATCAAAATGTAACTTTTCAGTTGGAAGAAGTACTTCCTGGCTAACATTCCCCCTCCCCGCTTGCCCCCAGCTTCTGGGCAATGAGCTAACATTGACTTCTTGTGTGTCAGGGTTTGATTCTCTAGGAGCCCTTCCACGTGCCAGTGATGTCGTCACTAATTTTCTTGGAGTAGAGTTGATTCGGAATGTGTCTTGGAAGGAAGCCGTGTGGCACCTTCGTGACGTGGGATGGCCGTGAAAGGATGAAGTGAGGTTTCTCAGGATTAGATGGGGACATGGTCTTCCTCTGTCCTGTAATTTTAGGTCACTGGCCAGCGCAGTTGTGAACTTCCCCACGGCTTTTGGCCGCTCCTCATCTTGGAAGAGTGCTGGCCTGCAGAGTGGGAGCGGGATCCAGGCTTTCATTGATTTATTCCTTTTGGTTTCAGTCCCAGAGCTTGAACTGTGCGGGGATTTCAGCTGATCGGGGACAGCCAACGAGCTGTAGTAGAGAGAAATGGGCTGTGTTGCTGGGGAGAAATCTGTTGTTTGAGGAACTAAAATTGACACATTTTCTGTAGGCGGAGGAAAGGGAATACATGATTGGACTGTTTTTGTTTTTAAGATTTTATTTATTTATTTGAGAGAGGGAGAGCATGCATGAGAGCACCAGAGAGCATTAGCACGAGCTGGGGATGGGGACCGAGGGAGACGGAGAAGCGGACTCCCTGCTGAGCAGGCAGCCTGACTCAAGCCCAGGACCCCAGGACCATGACCTGAGCCCAAGGCAGACGCTTAACCGGTTGACCGAGCCACCCAGGTGCCCCTGTTGTTATTTTTTAAGGGGACTTCATTGCTTCCTTCTTACGCCCAATGAACAGTGTGGCTTTTGTTTGAAGGTGCTGTCAACACCAAAATTTACCACCTTCTTCCAAGTTTCTTTAAGGGCTCTGTTGGAAAATGGACTTCGGGCAGAATACTTCTCATTCAGTTTCTCAGCCCACAGACCCGTCTTTCCCACCCCCACCCCCACCCCCAGGCTCCCAGAGCTAGGAGAACACTTCTACAAACTTGGTAGTTAAGAGGCTTATTTGCTATTTAAAGGTGCTTATCCTTATTGAATATACAAAAACGAAAGCTCTGGCTTTAGACAACAGCCCCTCATTTCAGAGTTAATCTTGAAATAAAAGCCCTCGTCTTGGCATGGGGTATTGAAACAGGCCTAATGTCAGGCCGTCAGATTTTTGGGGGGCACATGTAGGCTCTTGGGCGATGTTTGAGAGCAGATGCTCTACCCTTTCCACACCGAGGTGCTGCTGGCCCACACTTGGTGCCTGTGGTCTGGGTCTGTTTCCTTGCAGCAGTGACAGGGTTGGACTGGAAAGACACAAAGCCAAGGTTGGGGAGCCAGAGAACTGAATCGTTTTCCTTCGTGAAATTACTGTATGGGAGAAACAGGGTTAGGTCCCCGGCCTCATCGTTAACATTATTAGCCAATGGAGCTCATTGTCTTGGAAAAGGGAAGCAAGCAGATAGGTGAATGGGATCTCTTTCCTCTTCACACAAACTTCTAGCACTTCTAAGGAGAGAGCGTGGGGACCTTCCAGGGTGGGGGGGAACCTCCTTCCAGTAGCTTGTGGGGGAATTCAGAAGCAATAGCACATTACACTGAGTGTGATATGGCAAAATGCCTTTCTTATATATATAAACCCGACACAAGATTATTAAATTTTTATCATGCTTCCTCAACCATGGGGTATTTCACAATTATAGATCACTTTTCAACACACAAATTGCATAGTAATGTATAACCTGACATTTATTATGGAAAATGCAATTTTATTTGGTTGTTTAATCTTCATTAAAGGCATCCTAAATGATCTTTTTTTTCTTTTTTCTTAAAGCTCTTTAAAACATCTTAACATCTTAAATATATTCTAGGGTGTAGCATACTCCAGAGGGATTGGGTTAAAATTTTTCTGAGTAGAAATCCTTAAGGAAACAACTGAATATATGAATAATGAGGGAGGAAGTATTTGGGTGTTTTTAAGGAGACAAAAGGCGGCCTTATTCTTAGAATGTGGACTCTAAAGATACCCTGTGTGTTTTTATACCAAGATAGAAATCCAGAAAAAAGAAATAATTTATGAAAAAACTGCAGAAACCCATTAGAGTTAGGCAAAATCCAACTGAAGAATCCTGTAACAGTAAAGGCCTATATTACATATATTCTTTTTTTTTGGAAATGACGCATTTTGCATTTAAGGAAAAGCTTACAGAAAGTACCATAGGAGGAATCTGAATGGCTCAGTTGAACGTCTGACTCTTGATTTCGGCCCAGGTCCTGATCTCAGGGTCTGAGTTGGAGCCCCACATCAGGCTCTGCATTCAGCAGAGTCTGTTTGGGATTCTCTCGCTCCCTCTGGCCCTCTGCTGCGTGAACACGCACTCTCTCTCCAGAATGAATAAACATTCCTTTTTAAAAAAATATCATAGGAAATAACCACACCTAGCTTTGCCACATTTTCTTATCACGTTTTAGAACTTGACTACATGTGCAAATTCTCATTTGTTTGCCTCTCACTCCCCTCATTTCCCAACCTCCTTCCAAGGGTTAAACTGGAATTCTGAATTTAGTGTTTATTACCTCTGTGTCTGTTGTCGTCCTTTTCATAGAAACATGTGTCCCTATGTAGTATGTAGTAGTTTTGCATGATTTTAATGAATTATTAAACCTAATAATATGCATACTACCATTGTTGCTACATTCTGAAATTTGCTTTTTACCTTCACCCTGGATTTGTAAGATTTAATCATTTTGAGGCGGGAAGCTGTAGTTTACTTACTCTCTCTATTCTATATTATTCCCTTTTGCGGTCATACCGCTGTTGATTCATTTTGTGCAAAATGATAGCTCATTTTCAGTGTTGGATTCTGATCCCCAGTGCCCCAGTGAGCATCCCTGTACTTCTCTTCTGCATACGTCTTCTACTCTTGAACACCCGTAGCAGTTTCTCTAGGGTAATAACCAGAAGTGGAGGTACTTGGGACATCTCAGCTTGCCTGGGTAAATCTCTCTCCTTCCAACAATCGTGATTGCGCCCACGAATGCTCTCATAGGCACAGTGCGTGGGCTGCCGCAGCTTCCATCTCCTCTGCTGGTGTTGCCAGATAAGAACATTTTTGCCAATTTAATGGTAGTGAAAGTACCTTCTTGGTTTAATTTGCATTTTCCTCACTCGTGTATGGTTGAGTATCATTTTATATTTATAGGCCATTTGGGTTTTCTACTGTCAGTGGCCTGATCAGATCTTTTGTCTCTTTTTCTATTGGATTGTTTTGTCTTTCTTTTTGATATGTAGAAACTCTTTATATTCTGAATACTAATCTTTTGTCTTGTCAGATATGTGCATTTCGACTCTGTGGCTTGCTTTTTTTTTTTTACTTGTGCTCTTTTGTACAAAAGTTGTTGATTTTAATGTAGGCACACTCAAGGTCATAAAAATGTTCCCCCCCCAAAAAAAGTTTCAGAGTTTTGTTTTTCACTCTTAGTTAACAAATTTTTGTGTATAGTATGAAGTAAGGATCTAATTTCAGTTTTTTCCAGGTAGGTATCTGAATGTCTCCATGGCATTTTTTTTTTTTTTTTTAAAGAAATGCTTTTTATTGAGTTTCTTTCAAGGTAAGCTCTATGCCCATCGTGGGGCTTGAACTCATGACCCGGAGATCAAGAGTCCATGCTCTACCGATTCAGCAAGCCAGGTGCTTCTGCTTTTTAATTTTTAAAAACAATTTTAACTTCAAAAGTTTAAGACTTACAGTACAGTTGCAAAAGGAAACAAATTCCCCTCGACCTTTCATCTGGTTGCTCCAAATGTTAACATCTAACACCGTAGGCTAAGGTGGTAACTGCTATGGTTCTCTACATTATAATGATTGTTTCCCTTTGCAATTCTAGCATCCTTTTTTGCTTGTGGTGTTTGCTGGGTGATTTTTCTGTTTCCATCATTCTTCTTACATTTATGTTCTGGAATTTTGTCAACACCATCTATTGATAAGTCCATTTTTTTTCTTCACTAATTTTATCCTTTTACCCGTATACTGACTTATAAATCTGTATCTCTCCTAGAATCTGCCAAGTCTGCTTCTTGAGGGGTTTGAACTATTTTGCCTTCCCACGAACAGGATACAAAGGTGCTCTTGCCCCCTCGGCCTCACAGACCGAGGATGTTGTCAGACCTCCGGATTTTTGCCAATCTGATCAGTGAGATATGAATGCACATCTCTTGGTATGAGTAACGTTGAGCATCTGTTCACATGCCTGGGGCTATTTTCACTTATTCTCTGTATATTCTCTGCTCCTCTCCTATTTTTCTCTTGGCTTTTTTTTTGGGGGGGGTGTTTTTTTTTTTTTTTTTTTTTTTTTTTTAAGGAGCTCTTTGTATCTAAGGGGTGTTATTTCTTTGTAATATGTTGCAAATATCTTTTTCAAGTAGGTCCTTTGTCATTTGGCTGTTGGCACTTACCACTATGCAAAATATTTTTTACTTTTAAATAAATTTTTATGTAGACAAGTTTATTTCTTCCTTCTGGACCTGCCCTTCCTCACCATTTATAATGGGATTCACTCAGATTCTTTTTTTAGTAATTGTGATCTTATTTTTCAGTTTAGTTCTAGGGTCCATTTGCAGTGTAAGTGGGATGTGGAGGCAATTTAATTTCTTGCAGTGGCGTCCAGTGGCCCAGCCGTTTCTCAAAAAATTCATCTTTTCCTCCGCTGATTGGAGATACTAACGTTCCATGTATACTTGGGTCCATTTCTGTAGTTTCTGAGCTTTTTGTTTTGTTCCATTGGTCTGTTTATTTATGCAACAAAACCACACTATTTTTATAGGTTGTTTCTTTTCTTTTCTTCTTCTTCTTTTTTTTTTTTTAAAGCTTTTCTGATCTGCTAATAGAGCTTCCCACCCCAACATACAACACATGCAGACAGCGACAGACGCACGAATGGACAGACACAGACAACACATACCTTTTGTTGTATAGATTTTCCTGGTACTTCTTTGTTCGGTTTGTTTGTTTAATTTATCTAAAATTTGAAATTCATAACAGATCTGGCTGGCATCCAGAGAGTTGTCTCTTCTTTGCTATTTCCAGAGACTTTCTTTGCTACCTAGTCTCGACCCATTTTTCACGGGTCACGTGTGTTAAAGAATATACCTTCTATATTTGCCAGGTGCAGTTTTGTACATCGATCACACACATCTTTTTAGGAATTTAAAGCATATATGGGATTCTGAAGCAGTCTGAAGCATGTTTAAACATAAGGGCTATCCTACAGTCTAGTGTCCTTCCAGATATTTGTCATATAGGGCCAATGGGAAAACCGTAAGAGGACTTGGAGCCACTGAAGCTAGATGAGAGATGTGTCTGTATTAAATTTTCTGGAAAAGAGGATCCATTAGTCTTTTAAAGATGTTCTAGCATCTCAAAAACAAAGAAGTATTCTAGGGCAAGGTGGAGGGAAAGACTGGGATTTAAAAACTCTGTAACAAAAAATACAAAATGGCCTTGAAAATTCAGAGATGAAGAAATTGCTCCGCTTATACTATTGTGCTCTATAAAATGAAAGTATTAATATTTCCATAGGTAAAGTTTCTAAGAGGTCAGTGTCTGCATTAACAATGTTTTCTCTCCTCTTTCTTTTAGGTAAGTGACCGTCTTATGCTTGGATCCATCAACTTCAGAACGGATGGATGTTTAAGGCTCCATCCCTCGTCTCTGATGCTGTGGTAGTAAGTTAAAGTTGACATGTGTTTTCTGGTTTGGTATGGCCAAGGGAATCGTCTTCTCACAAAAGAAGCTAGATCGTTTCCTATAAACCCTTTGGCTCTTACTTGTGATGTGTGTTTTGTCACAAACTCTTTTTATGGTCATCTCTGAGATTACACAGAAGAACAGAAAGATATGGTTCCTGCTTTCTGGAGGACTGGATTTCAGTACAGCAGAAAGGACTTAGATTTTGGAGTTGTACTGGGTTTGAACTCCACTCTTCTATTACTAATTGTTGGAAACCTCTATTTTTTTTTTATTTCTTAAGTGGGTATGGTAATACCTACTTGTCAGATTACTGGGAGGATGAAGTCAGGGAATTCTGTGCCTATCAAACTCTTCCAGTATATGGATATTCCCCTCATTTCATCTTTTCAACTCAAACTCGTCATTTAGAAAGAACCAGCAAGGTCTAGAAAGTAGGACAATAGAGACCAGTTCTCCTCTTCTTATCTGAAGAGACTTTGGCTGAGATTCAGGAGATCTGGGAGACCAGGCACTAAAGGATTTCATGAAGGAATCTGTAGTGGGTCTGAGAAGGCACTTTTCCAAAGCCGCAGACAGCCCCTTGAACTTCACAGTCAGGTTGGAAAAGCCTAGTTAAGTGCAGCTTGGGTATTGGTTCACAAGTGGCTCTAGCAGAATTTCCATGAATATGTTAGTACGTTATGTTGGGAAAATGTTCCTTGGTTTAATCAAAAATGGAATCCAAACAAATGACCAAAGAATGTAAGCAGAGGTCTTTGATCTCATGTGATTCTTTAAATGATTGTCACATTGTTGTGTCCAAAGTTATCTAGCTATCTAGCCTCATAAATAGATGAGTGATAGTCACTGAGAAGGGGAAGTATACATGGTCTGGTTTGGAAAGTGGAAGAGGATGGGGCCAGAGTTGGAAAAACACGGTCAGAAAGGCAGAGGGAAACTCAGGCCTGGACAGTGTGGTTTGCACGGCTCAAGAACCTCTTACCCTGTGGCAAAGGCCTAACTAGAAACGTCCGTCTCTGAGCAGAGGCTGGGCCAAGGGAGACTACAGTTCATTGCACATTCAGAGATTAAAATATCTCTAAATTAGTTCCAGTGAATCATTTTAAATTATTTTAAAAGCTCTTTATATTTTAATCAGAGCCTATTCACGACCAGTTAATTTGGATGGCACGTTCTAAAATTACTTGCCTCCAATGATGTGTTGTGCCATTGCCTTAGAATGCAGAAGCCTCATGGAAGAGGAGAGTGGAGAAGTCTGGAAGTTCAAGGAGCTGTCAGAGGGTCACCGGTGTAAGAGCGGATTCACATTTTGTTCTTGCCACTTGCTTTGGAGGGCGTCACGTTCACATCGCTCCTCTCAGGGATCCAGCCAGCTGGTGATGCCCCAGAATGCCAGAGGTCTAGCCATGCCCTCCTCGTTCCCCCCAGATATTGAGGAAAGACTCGATGCTCTGGTCATCACGCTAGTATCTGTTCTTAGAGCCGAGTGTTGTCTGTGTTTTAGAGAAGGACCGCGTTAGCAGTCTTTGACATCCCAAACTCTGTATTCACCATTTTGCTCATCTTTTCTACAGTTAGTAAAGTCACGGGCCTTGCTAAGAAAAGTTCTAACTGCCTGAAACACTTCCTTAGTCATTCTGTACCTGCTGGCCTGCACTGTCACGTGCGAAGAAAGACTTCACGCGTTGTGCGTATTAATAGGACCATTCAGTGACCGTCCTACATCTGGACATGTGGACTTTACATGGTGGGCAAGGGCCATAGCCTCTTCCCAGGAGTGGTTTCCCGTGTGGTCAAGTAAGACAGAGGAGCCGGTGATGTTCTGTATTGCTGGGCTTTTCCTGGGAAATGTTGGCTCAAGTTACCAGAATCCATCTTGGGATGGTGTGTATTACCCATTAGCTCCCCATCTTCTGCAGGGAAAGAATTAAAATAGAAGAAAGGGATGGACAGGATGGGTTTTGAAAACCATGGCACTGAGTAGCAGTCGCTAGTCAAGAATTTTTTGGCAGTTCGTTAGAATCTCATTTTAAAGCAATAACACACTCAGAGTTGTATTCAAACACTGAGATAAATGCATCAACCTAAATTCATGGTTTTGTTTTTTCCATGTTGCTGCTAATTATTGAACATAACGAGGCTTATTCATAATTTCTTTTCTCCTTCTTGATAGCCGTAATCCTGGGTTTGTGCTGCTGTCATCCCCATGGTAACAGACTCCTGTCTGAAGCGTGAGATTATTAAATCCAGAACAGGACATTAAAATAATGCTAAGGTTCTGACTTACAGAGGGACTTTCACACTGGCGCAAACTTCAAAAAAAGGGAACACTTCCGCAAAAAGCAATTTACTTGGCCAGTAATGTTTAGTATTCCCATAGCTGTGATGGAAGACATTTGTTTGAATTATAGCTTCTTCCTTCCCAGCGCACCATCTCCTTTGGCTTAGCAGCCAAGTCTTAATCTGGTGTTTATGATGTCAGTCTGTTGCCATGGGAGTTCTCCTGTCACAGATGTATCGTGACTTCACTGGAGGACGGAGGCAGAAGAAGACTTAGGATGAAAGAGAACAACTCGTTAATCTCTAGCATATCTGCTCTGCAGAGAAGGATCCCCTTCACCTTTATGTGAAGTTAGTTAAGCCATACTTTGTCGAAGGTTGGCCCTTCGTAAATGTCGCGGAAATCACCAAAATGCCAAAAAGCCAGTGTGTGGGGAAAAAATGTGATGCAGCTGGACCTTTAGGTCTTGAAGAGTGGTCAGGATTTGTGTTCTTAATCCTGTGTTGCAGTAGCAAACCATGGCCACCTTCATAGCATGCCAATGGGTACGCTCATTTCCCCGGGTTTCTCCTAAGAGGATTCCTTGTCTCTGCAGTCTAATGTGATCGCAGACACAAGGACATGCTTCTTCCCTTCCGCCCTTTGCTTCCACCGCGGTTAGCAGCTACATCTCTACTGTTCACAGAGATAGGTGGAAAGGCTGCCAAACGGAGAGGCGTCTTTGAAGCCAAATTTTGTAGTGCTCGTAAGCGTGTTAGCATTATGGTCCCTCCGGGGCCCCTTCATCATCTGGTATCTGGGACATTCTCCCATTTGGATGGCATAAAAATAATCTATACTCTTTCCTGGGGATGAAAGATTTCCACAGATTTAAGCTAAGTACACAGGTGGTGCTCTGTACATGATGAACTCTTTGAATGTCATGAGCCAGTAGTACAAACAGAACACATGTACCTTCAACTTTTTTTTTTTTTTTAAGGTATAGGGTATAGAAGGAGCTAGAGGGGAGGAAAATGTTACGTAAGGAGTGCAATCTTAGACTATGTTTAATATGTGCCATCGGAAAATTCACTGCCATGGGTCTTTTTTTTTTTAATTATTGGGATTATAAGAGGTTTAGGATTTTCTTCTTTCCCTCCTTCTCCCTCTTTGAATTTAGCAGAGGGTTTTAATGTCCCTTATTAGAAGAAAAACTAAGGTAGGCCAGGCCAAGCAAGTTCACATTCTTCAGGCATCTCTTTCTACTTGCTACTCCAGTTTGTCACTAGGAAGCCATGGTCACCACCTTGGAATCTGCCTAGCCTCGCTTTGAGTTTGTAATAAGACTCTCCTTTCTGCTGTCACCCACTTCCACAGCCTTCTCGAAGGGATGAGGCTGTGCGGGATAAACTCATGTCAGCATAATGTGCGATGTACCTCGGTAATGATTTTTTCAGTGTTTTCTGGAGCTAACTTCAGGGAAACAGTGAGTATATGTGCAAATGATTTTCTTATAAAAAAAAACAAAAACAAAAACAGATGAATGCATTGGTTTAGTGTTTGTTCCTTTATTTCTTCCTCCCTTTCTTCCTTTCTTGATCCCTTTTTTGAACTCCCTGGAATGATGTCTAGGGTCAGTCTCAAAGGGGTGGGAGGAAGGATTTATTTGATTTCTGTACTTTATGTCAGTGCTTCCCAGACCTGAGGAACTTCATCAACTCTGGATCCTGGTTTCATTTTCTGATTGTTTGGGGTGTGGCCTGGGCTTTGGAATTTGTTGAAGATCTCCAGATGATTCTAATATATACATAGGCAAGTTTGGCAGGCCACTGCTTTCTGTGTAGTAATGGCTGATAATGAAGATGGCAAGGGCAAGTCTTGGCATAGATGTACTTGACTTCTCTAGTCCTACTTTGTCGCTCCCAATTTTATGCCGAATCTCCCTGGTATGCTCTCACTTCCTTTTTCACAAACACACACGAACTTCTGAGATTAAAAGAAGCCCAAAATTCTGACCCAATTTTTTTTTTAACCCCCTTTCTTCTGGAAGGAGGACAGTGGTTGAGCACTACCTCTTGGGTTTTTTGTTTTGTTTTTATTAAGATTTTATTTATTTATTTGGCAGGGAGAAAGAGCATGAGCAGGGGGAATAGCAGGCAGAGGGAGAAGCAGACTCCCTGCTGAGCAGGGTGCCTGACGTGGGACTTGATCCCAAGACCCTGGGATCATGACCTGAGCTAAAGGCAGACGCTTTACCAACTGAGCCACCCAGGTGCCCCTCTCAGGTTTTCTTAGACATGCCACTGTTGTCTTAAAAAAAAAAAAATTGACTCAAATTTTAGAAGGTATTAAGACTTTGAAGCAAACAAAAATTCACGCAGCTAGGAGGGAAAAGAACAGAATTCGCACTGTAGACCCTCCATTAGCCCTGGGAATTGAACTTCAGCTTCTGACGCTGGGGTCTGAACCACACACTGTGTTGCTCAGCCTGCGTCAGACTGTTTTCCTTTTGCTCTTTCTAAATGATGAGAGGACATTAAAAGAATAGTTGAATCATGTTTTTGTTTTTCAATATGTAATGCTAGAGGAGAAGAGAAAGTAGATTTCTCATCTCCTAAAACAAAGTATGTTTGCAATAAAGTTCTGACTAACACTTAACCTGGCATTTTTTCATTTATCTCGGTTATTGCTTTTTCACGTGTCTCGTGGTTCTTGTAAACATGATTTTCCCTCTGGATCTAGATACAAAGCAAAGGCTATGAGGGAAAGTGTTGGTATCCAACCATCTTGCTTCCGATGTTTAGCCTTGAGAAATGTATTTGAGCTTAAAAGAAAAGTAATAGGTTTGCTTGGATTTTCTTACCTTTCCTTCCCATTGTTTTACTGCACCTGTGGAGAGCCCTCAAACTTGGTTTAGATAGAGTTCTGATGTGATTTCATGAAGCAGTGCTGTCAGATGACTGACTGCAAAGGCTGTTCTTTCTGTTGACATAGTCTTGTAGATTTCCAAAGAGCATGTGTGGCTGCGAGGTCTGTAGAGCCATATCTGCGAGCACCTGAGCACACCATCCTCTCTGGTTTAAACGTTTGAATTGGCTTTAGAAGAGTCCAAATGATGACTCTACCTGTAGCGATTAAGGAAAAGGGCTTCTGTAAGAAGCTTGGGTAGTTCTTTTCTTCTGACCATCTAAAAAGATAGAGATATTTTTATAAATTTAGCCTTTTCCTAGCAGATTTATCACTGTGATCAGGGACTCTCTATTTGGCTGATTTATTGAAAAGTCCATTTATTACCAATAATTTTAGTTTATATTTATGGGAAAGGACAGTGCTGAGGTCATAAATATCTTGTTTTTCTCTTCTCAGGTTTGTTCTTCTTCTGTAGCTATTCAAGTTAGGAAATAAAACTTGTAGGGTTCCCTGTCAAATTTTGAATTGAATTTTAAAGAAAAATTGTAAGAATATAATTTGGGGAGGAAGGGACCTTGTAGAGGTTATTCAGAGCTGTGGTTTGCTGTTTGTTGTTTTTTATTTAAAAGGGACTAAGGGTGTGCTCTTTCTTAAAAATGTTACTTCTGTGTTTTTTCAAATACTGCTAACGTCTGCTGCTTTTGCACCCCCCCCAGACTTTATTCTTCTTCTTGCTAATAATGACAACATCTAAAAGTGTATTTTACCCCAAGTCTTCCATGAAATCTTTCTTTCCTTAAACTTTTTTCTGCTGTAAAGATAGAACATGTTTATTTTAACAAGAAAATCCATAAAAGTACAGTTTAGAGAACAAAATTCACTTATAATCCTACAGCTCAGAGATAAATACTTTTGATAATGTCTTCTGCCTGCCTTTTCCATTGCCCCTCATGGCTCAGAACAGACTTAGCTTGCTTTCGTTTACTTGACATTGTATAATTCCCTCTTTGGTCTTTGTAAAAATTCTTCAAGCACACATTTTAAGGACTGGATAGAAATTGATTTAGTAGATGTACCATAATCAGCTGAACTATTTTTCCATTATGCATCCTCTGGATTGTTTCCAGAATTTAGCTATTGTAAATAATGCTTAGATGAACATCTTTGATCTTCGTCTATATTTGGGTATTTCTTTGGAATGAGGCTTTACAATGACCATTCCTGGGTCAGAGATAAGGACAATTTTTAGTTCACAGTCTTATTTCCAAGTGACGGCTTAGAATGGTGGTTTTACGCTCGCTGCTGCTGTCTGGGAAATGAGCATCTCGCTATGCTGTCATTGTGTTGTGGAGTCTTCGTTTTAGAAATCTGTTAATTACTTGGAAGAAAACATATTGCTTTGTTTCATCGTTTGGTGGGTTTTTCTCCAAATGTTTATTAACCCTTTGTTGTTCTGTCTAACAGTTGGTGAGTCAGCTTGGGAATGTGTGTTTGTTCCTTGATCAACGTCAATAGGCTTTTTAGAGTGAACGTAATAACCCTTTATCTGTTCTATTATAACTCTTTAAAGATTCCCTGCCTAATTTTTGCCTTTTCTACTTGAAATAAGAAGGGCTTGAAGAAATCATTTAGCTTAATGGAGGACTCACTCATTTAACCAACATTTACTGAATGTTTTCTGTGTATTATGTGCCAGGTACTGGGGTATATTAGTGAACCAAACAGACAAACGTGCCACCCTCTGTAGAACTTCTGTTCAAGTAAAAACTCCTGTAGTGGCTTGAGGGTGAAGACAACTACAGAGAAGACCCAGCTGGGTGAGAGGGGTGGGAAGTGCCAGGAGCCCTCAGGTTTTTTTTTTTTTTTTTTTTTTTAAGATTTTATTCATTTATTTGACAGACAGAGATCACAAGGAGGCAGAGAGACAGGCAGAGAGAGAGAGGGGGAAGCAGGCTCCCGGCTGAGCAGAGAGCCCGATGCGGGGCTCGATCCCAGGACCCTGAGATCATGACCTGAGCCGAAGGCAGAGACTTTAACCCACTGAGCCACCCAGGTGCCCCAGTAGCCGTCAGTTTTAAATGGGATGGTTAGGATTGGGCATAATGAGAATAGGGCATTGGAACGAGGTCTGGATTTATTGTTTTTACTTCTGTAGAATCCTTGTTTTTAGCTGTGTTCTTGTCCCTTGGCCTGTTTTGTCTTTTTAATGAATCAGGTTGAATTCTGTGCTGTGCAGGTTCTCTCCTTTTTCGGAGAACCAGCAGCAATGGCCAGGGTCAGGAACTCTTCATTCCCATTGCAGGAGGGTTTTGGAGGTAAGCCTTCCTGCCTGGAGGCATCAGTCCTTCTGCCTGAAGTCAGGCCCCACCAGCTGCGGCAGCAGGGTGCTCACCGAGACGGCCGAGCCGAGGTGTGTAACTGACAAGAAGTTCTGTAAACTTGAGCTGAAGGTAGAAGAGGCAAGAAGAAAAACTGGAATGATGCTTGCTCGCCACTTGGTAGAAATCATGTAATCGATTCTACACAAAGCCCTGGTGTTGGGTGTTCTGGTTTTTTGTTGTTGTTTGTTGTTTGTTTGTTTGTTTTCGTGGTGTTCAGTGTCCTTAGATAGAGGAAGACAGGAAGAAAAGTCTTAAGAGCGAGTTTCACCTTTCATTATTTATATGTTGAAGTTGTTTCTTTCTTTTTTTCTATGTTGGATGTGCCCCTCCCACCATCATCCTCTTTTTTGCCCTCTCTACTTGTACGTCTCCCCCATGTTCTTAATTTTAGAATTTGATAGTGTTGCTGGGTGTGATTTCTGCTCAGGCGTACCCACTGCGGTAGCTTTTTGGAGCTGTGTTCCAAGGCCATTCATATTTTCGAATGAGACTATGTTGTTTTGTCCTTCATCACTCAAGTCTGAAAGGCCATTGTAACTGTTTTGCTGATAAAGAACTTGAATGCAAAGGAGAAGACACAGTGGTAAACCAGACAGCCTTTGGAGCTGTGCTGCCTTGAAAAGGAACATGGGATCATACAGAAGTTCTTTCTTTGGGTTCATTCAAATTGATGGATTCTTTAAATTGTATGTCTAATTGTACTCATTTTTTATAGTTTAGTGCAGATAGGTTTAAGATTCTAGAAACTAATGAACATTGATTTCTTTCACAAGTTTGGAGACAATTGTTGATTCATAAAACATGACAGGAACTTTGGGTAATTGTCCATTGTAGGACTATTTTTCTTCGTTGCATTCCTATTGCTTTGCTATCGGCAGTCATTAAATTGATTCAATTTTAAATCTGAATGAGAAATTAGTGTATTCTTATGAATGTGCCTCACATAAATTTTAAATGAAGTGTTTGACTTTTTCATCCAAATCAAGTTGGCAAAGAATTTTAATTATTGGCTGAGTTACGAGATTCAGTTGACGGTTTAAGATTACTTAAATCTGGTTATACTAAGAAATAAATACAATTAGATGCTTACAAACGTGTAAATCTTAAACAGGAAGCAAGCTACAATTGTTTAATCAAGAGACTTCCTCTTTTTTTTTTTTTTTTTTTGCCATGCACAGTTCTCTTAATAACCCCTTATTTAAAAAAATAGCCTGACCTTTTGGCAGCGACCGTGGGAGACTCACATGCTGTTAGGAAAACTGAAACAGCACCCCCATTCATCTTTCAGGCTTTCAGTTACACAAATATTTATATCTCATCATCGTCACCTACTTTTTTTTTTTTTAAGATTTTATTTATTTATTTGACAGAGAGAGATCACAAGCAGGCAGAGAACATCACCTACTTTTAAAAAGTCTATCGTCCGCCCCCGCCCTTCCTTCCCTCTCCCTACCCCTCGCTCACCTCTGTCTCTGAATACTGTGGCAGAGGCAGTTTCTCTGGACAGAGTAATTTCACTGGTCCGGTTGCACCTGTAGAATACTGTCACTGAAGGGGGCTGAGCTGCAAGGTTTCAGCCTGAATGTCTGCTCCTCCTCATCCGTGGGCAGGTGGTAAGCCACGCCACTCTTGAACCCAGCAAAGTACAGTGCTTCCAGATGAAGCCACCGTTGCACTCTGTCTTTGTCAGTGCCTTGCTTTTCTTTACCCCTGCTATCAGGTGGGGGAGGGGAGACATGCTGTGGTGGGATTGCATTAAGTGATCCACCATCTTCTGATGGCTCAGAATAACGAGGAAGGAGCCACCCTTGGTTCATGAATGTGTGGATTTACGACTTTAAATAAGTCCTACCAAACATGGTCTCCTAACATGACTTCCCCTCTCTCTGTTTCATTTCCCATCTTTGGGACCAGAAGTAGTTCAAATTAGATTTAGAGAGCTGAGCATCCACAGTAAGTATCATTTACCTTCTACAGCAGGTGTCCCTGAAGATCTTAAGTCAATTAAACTTATTTCCATGCACTTCTATTAAGTTGTTTGTTCTAAGAATAAAGCTTATTTATTATCATAACATTATAAGCATTATATATTTGGAATATACAGAAAGCAGAAGGGAAAAAAGTTATCCATAAGTTATCTCTGGGGGACAGATGACTAGTGTTGGCATTTTCTTGGACTTCTTTCTAGCCTTTTCTCTATGATTTGTTTTTCCTTTTCATCTGCCTCTTTTGCCCACACGTGATCATACTGTGTATATCTGTGATCACATTTTCACTTAATACATGTTTTCAGTTGTTACCATAAACTTTTACACACACATTTAAAGGCTGCATGGGGTCTTTTGAATTTACATAGCATAATTTAATTAATAACCATTATCTGCTTTTTTAATACATGTGCTTTAAAAGTCTTTGCTTTTTATTATTTATTTATTATTTGACGGAGAGAGGGAACACGAGCAGGGCACATGGGAGAGGGTGAGGCAGGCTTCCCACCGAGTAGGGAGCCTGATGCGGGGCTCAATCCCAGAACCTTGGGATCCTGACCTGAGCTGAAGGCAGACACTTAACGACTGAGCCACCCAGGTGCCCTAATTTTTTGCTTTTTATTTAAAGAGTTATTTATTTTTTCAGAGTGAGGAGTGTGTGCACGTGCAGACATAAGCCAGGGGAGGGGCAAAGGGAGAGGAAGAACGAGGGAGGAGCAGACTCCCCACTGAGTGTGGAACCCCACACAGGACTCGGTTCCATGACCTGGAGATCACAACCTGTGCCGTAACCAAGGGCCCGACGCTCAGCTGACTTAGACACCCAGGTGCCCCTAGAATTCTTTGCTTTTATCAACAATGCTGTGACCCACATCTTTGCACAACATTTTGTCCACGTCTGGGTGTTGTTGACAGAAATAAGGTTATGAGGTTAGAAACACTATGTCATTTTCAATTTACTGGGTTGTGTGGGAGAGCAGGCCTTTTATTCTTCTAACTTTTCTGATATACTGAAAAGCTGCAAGAATCGTACAAAGAAACCTGTATTCCTTTTATGCAGATTCACCTCTTAGTGACCTTTTGCCCCTTTTATTTAAATGCCGTTTTATTGTTTGTGTTTATGAACACTTCTTGCCTCTTGTCCTCCATCTTTCTCTATGCGTGTTTTTCTTGAACCTTCTGAGAGTAAGTTGCATACATCATGTCCCTTTGTTTCCACATACTTAGGAGGATTATTTCTAGACAATAAGAACATTTTTTAAAGACTTTATTTTTCAGAGAGAGAGAGTGAGTGAGTACACAAGCGGGGGGAGCCACTAGCAGAGGGAGAAGCAGGCTCCCTACCGAGCACGGAGCCTGATGCAGGACTTGATCCCAAGACTCTAAGATCATGACCTGAGCTGAAGGCAGATGCTTAACTGACTGAGCCACCCAGGCATCCCAAGAACTTTTTCTTATGTAACTACGATACAGTAACCAACTTCAGAAAACTTAACATTGGGGTGCCTGGGTGGCTCAGTGGGTTAAGGCCTCTGCCTTTGGCTCAGGTCGTGATCCCAGGGTCCTGGGATCAAGCCCCGCATTGGGCTCTCCGCTTGGCAGGGAACCTGCTTCCTTTTCTCTCTCTGCCTGCCTCTCTGCCTACTTGTGATCTCTCTCTGTCAAATTAATAAAAAAAATCTTAAAAAAAAAAAAAAAAGGAAACTTAACGTTGACTTAAGCTTTAATCTTCTGTTCATATTTTTGTTTGGTGAGTTGATCCGAGAGTACCCTTTAGAGCCTCCCTTCCCCCTCCAATACAGCCTCCATTCCAGGAGCACCTACTGCATTTAGTTTTGATGTCGTCTTTAATGGGGGAGCAGTTTTTCGGGCTTTGTCTTATAGGACATTGACATTTAAGAAAAAATAGTTCCCTTCCCTTCCCTTTTTTTTTTTTTTTTTTATTTTTTTTTTTTTTTTTAAATAAGAGGTCCTCATTTGGGCTTGTCTGATATTTCCTCCTAGTGAGATTAGGGCTGTATATTCCCAGCTGGAATAATAACACTTCAGTTACCTGTTCTTCTCAAGGAATTATATGGAGAGACACTTAGTGCTTTGCCCTTGGTTAGTGATCTTTGGTTATCTGGTCAAGGTGTTGTCTGATTTTTTTTTCTACTATATAGTTATTATATTTTCTCTCAGAACTAATAAGGAATCTGTAGGGACAGACACACTTTAAGAATCATGCAAGTATCTTTTCAAAAATTTCTCCTTGGATTTCATTTCTATTGACGATTCTTACACAACCTAGGCTTTTCTGTGATGATTTTGTGACTATTGCAATCAACATTTACGAGTCGGTAGTTCCTTCCATCTATTTGTCTATAAAACCATTGTCTAACATCTTTCTATTATTGGTATTGACTCATTCACTGCTTTTAATGTTTTATTATTTACTCCTTCTCTTAAATATTTTTAAGCTTAGATTCTCCTAGATTTAATCAGGGGGAGCCCTTTGAGATTGTCTTCTGTGTTCTTTGGAGATGCTGCCATCATTTTTCTGAGCTTGAGCTTTTTTTCTGATACAACATTCTGGGCTCATTTTGTTCCTTCTCTGCTGTAACCCTGTAATCGACCATTTCTCTGATGATTTCTGGCTCCATTTAAGGAGTGGTTTTAGAAACTAGTACTGGGGTGCCATGTGTGTTACTTACTAATGGCAGAGATTCCCTCGTGCGCCGCTGTAGGAATTAGCTACACACATGCATGCACACATGCCATATTTTAGAAATCCTGGATTCCCACTAGTACTTCCAAATCCAATCCATTCCCATAGGGGGCTTATCTCCATTCTATATTTAATTCTCCTTCCACAGTGAAAACCCTGGCTCCTAACACATTTACTCATTTACTCAGTCCTCTAGCACGTCTAAAAATAGGTTCCGAATTGTTTCACCCGCATGACTACAGAAAACAAACCTAAAAAATGTTCTGGATGTGTTTGCTATTTTCCCTCTCTACCTCCTGAGCATAGAGTATATAGTAAAATACTACGATCACACAAGTATTTCTCTTTTTCTCCTCTCCCTTCACAGTGGTCATGTTGTGAATTTGAAGTCCGTTTGCCTTCATTCCTTCTGTTCGCTTTCAATCTTAGGTCTTCATTTTTTTCCTCCACAGTTGTTTGTTTGATATTAAGTTTTGAATACACAAACCACGAACATGCTTCCCAAATTCCAGACTCCATACAGAGGTGTCCTGAGGGGGTCATCCATACAGGAAGTTGGTCCTTTAATGAAAGGAAATGTGGTTCATGCTTTGAAAGTCTAAAACCATCTTTCTTCGTCGTCGTCGTCATCTTCTTCTTCTTTTTAATTACACCTACTTTTCAAGAACTCAAAGGGAACAAAAGCCACACTTGAGGCTTGCAGGCAGCCTGAGTGTTGTATAGAGCAGAAAATGAGAAACGTTGCTTCACAGAAGGGGCAAGTGCCAAGTACTTCGTGACCTTGTCTTTCCTTAACCCCTTTGTCCGTGCATCCTGGGGACTGGGTCTTCTGATTCCAGGCACTATTGCCACCTGCTTGGCTTCTTTCTTTTCAGACTCCTTTGTAGGCTTACCCACGATCTTTTTCACTAGTTTTTATCTAGTCTTCTAGTTGATATCTGATAACCTCTCTGAGTGGTGGGCCTATCAGGTGTATGCATTTTTCAAGAGTCAGGCTCCCGATTAAATGTGTTTTCTTTAAAACAAGAGGGCTTAAATCTGCATTTAGTGTTCAAGGTTGACCTGTACTCCGGCTCCATGTGGGATGGGAATGTGTTCCTCCCACGCTGGGTGGTGAAGCTTGAAGCTTTCTTCAAATCTTTGGAATTTGTGGACGTTGACCATGAGCTATTCTTTTATCTTCTTACCCAAAATTACAGTTAGGTTTTGTGGCATGATGGACTCCCCAATGGTTAAAATCCCGCATGACTGAATGAACTCCACGCAGCTTCGGGGGAGATTGTGTTCCAGGACCGACCTTGATTAGTAGAATTAGGAGTACAACAGACTTCGCAATTGCTCTTTCCATTCCCGCAGATAATGCTGTTCCAGGTAGCCACGTCATCTTAACATGTGCACGGGCCCACGTCTGTGTTTTGTTCTTACATTGGGAAGATCCCAGTGCACAGCAGAGAAGCAGCTTGGATACCAAAGCACTTTAGACTGAGTGTCTGGGGGGGTTGTCAGCAAGCTTTCTTTGTGTGTTTGATACCGGGCTGTTGTGTCTGTTGTAAGTCAGAGAGTGTAAAATGGGTCTAAAAGGAGGGCGCCTTTGTTCAGCCTCTTCAACTGCTCTGCAAAGCCCTCTGAATGGCGAAGTTAACGCTTCTCTCTCCTTGTGGTGGGGAAGGATTTTCTGAGGAGCAGATGTGAAATCTTCTTGATTAAGTTAGCCTCTGGACTGATAGGTCCCAAGCTGAGGTGTGTAGGTTTTCTTTACCCCTCTTTGATTCTTCAAAGTTTCCTATACACAGTAAAAAATTTGGCTTCATATCAGCGTGACCTCCAATACATTCCAAGACAAACTTAAAAACCGTTATTTTGAATGCACACAGAAGAATTGAGATGATCGTCGCAAGTGTGTCCCCTGGTAGAGTCCTTCCAGTGACACTGCATAGCTAGACGGAGGCCTTGCTTTCCAGCCTGATTCCCCTCTGAGAAATTAATAAATGGGACCCGCGCTCAAGGTACTCACATGTGGGGAAAGCTTTGCGGTACCTTTTTTGTTTCACTCAGGAGCAGCAAATCTTATTTCTACATTTAATATTTTTTAACTTGTCCCATGGAGCTTCTCCCCCACCCCCAGATTCATTTACTGTGTCTGTCGTGTATTATCTGTTTTTGAATTTTTTTAATTGAAAGCATACCTGTTCCTTTAAAAACACACTTTCGAAAATAAATCTATGCCGTTTGGCTAGGTGGTAAAAACTAAAATGAGTATGAATGTATGTTTTCTGTAAGGGTTCTGAAAGCAATAATGGGATCTCTTTAAGCTCTACTGTATAGGAAGGCAAGCGATCCATCAAAAGCACAGTCTTGGATTCGGGTCTTCTATTTAGATTAGGAATGTTAAGAAAGATGGATGGTAAATGTCTTTTAGCTGCATTGTCCCCCAAACTTGAAATGAAATCTAAAGACTCTCAAAGAAGGTTTCAATTACACTAGCAAATGACTTGAACAAGGATTGGGTAAGGGGAGGTCACAGGCCAATGGAATGCCAGTTGTGGATTTATATTGTTTAAAATGAAAACATTATTTCCATTAACCCCTTTCCACTAACACCTCCACCAGAGTTATTTCCAGATTGTATGTTTGTAGGTGTTAGTCATATTTGATAGAAATACCTTATCACCAGTGTGAATTGCACAGCCTGTCCATGGGTGTATTTTTTTTTTTTTTCTTTTCCCGGCCCAATACACAAGCTGAGGTTTCAATTGGCTAATCCTCTAGAGAGATACTGGTATCCCTGTGTTCTCCAGACTTCATTTTAAAATGTAACAGTAAGCTACCCAGTTGCAAAGAAGCATTTGTAAACGTTTTAATTAAAAAGAGAAGGAATGGATTCTGTGTTGTGGTTTTCCACGATAACAGCTAGCCCACTGCCAAATCACACTGTGTACTTGAGTTTAGGGAGCGAAAATTCTGGGTTTCAGGGTGACTCTCAGAGATTTGCCCTTAACTGTCGATGTGGGTTTTAGTGTGGTTTTTTGCCCTCTCACTGCAAATGGAGAAGAGAGTCGGTACGCAGAAGCTGAAGCATCCTTTTAAAGAGTTGGCTGTAGCGTGCCATAGTGTGTGCTCACGGCAGACACTTTAAAAGAGCACCATTAATTTGAATAAAACAGGAGAAGGTAGGTACTTTGTACATCCATAAAGCACTGAAGGGGATAAATCCAATTATCTGTTCAATATTTAATGGCCATAAAGTTAAAAATTTTAAAGGCAGTACCTTGGAGACTGCTTAGTCAATTCTGTCCATATTATTTTTGACATTCAAAAGTCAAGGTAGAATAGCCGTATTGACGACAGCACTCATCACACCCGTATGCCCATTTAGTGGCAATGACCCTGGGATTGGTGTTGCTCAACACAGCTGAAGATCAGTTGCATTTTTCTCCGCCCCAGGAACTCTATGGAATCCTCGGAGTCTACCGAGCTCCTGACTTTTCTTTTCAGTTCTTTGCTGTTGGTTCTTATGAAAGGTAATCAGGAATGTTTGCCTAAAATAGCGGAAAACAGAAGAACCAGAAGAAAGATCAGCTGTTTGAACTGAAAAACGGCTGTTAAAGAAAACAGTTTTTTAAAAATATATTTCAAAACTTATCTAAGAAATTCTCTTCAATCCCAAACCTGTTTTTACAGATTTTTTTTTTTTAACATCATGCCTATTTCCTAAGCAAGTTGCGAAGGAAAGATAATTTATTAATTTCGCCACCTCTCTCCATTCTTTTCTGCAGCCTGGTTTAGCTAGTGAGGCAAGTGGGCACTGCTC
Organism: Enhydra lutris kenyoni; assembly: GCF_002288905.1. Lineage (NCBI taxonomy): Eukaryota > Metazoa > Chordata > Mammalia > Carnivora > Mustelidae > Enhydra > Enhydra lutris. Next base: position 18,419,180 of record NW_019154118.1, read on the forward strand.
TGTGGTTCAAAGGCAGCTGGACCATAAAGCTTCGAAGAAAATCGATGCGCTAGCGACAGTTGGAATGAATGTCAGTATGACAGTGATTTCGTGATAGGGTGAAGCTTTATTCTTCTTGCCTATTAGCCAGTGTAGGATCCTAATTAGTCATTAACATCCTCTCACCTTGTATGGCCCGAACTATGGAAGCATAACTGATATTTCAGAGGGTCAGTGTAGCTGTCTTTCTACTCACTCCCTTCTGCTTTACATATTTCCTCTTGCAGGGCATGATGCCCTTTTGTACATTTCTGCCATAGAACTGTGTGCTCCCTGGGCATTAGATCTCTTTCAACATGGCTATGGTCGCCTGTAGCTCTTTATGTTTTTATTAAGCCGCAGCCCCCTCCTTTTTTTAAACTAATACTATGTGACATGGAGGGTTACTATTAAAATATTTTAAGAGGAATCGTGGGGCACCTGGGTGGCTCAGTGGGTTAAGCCTCTGCCTTCGGCTCAGGTCATGATCTCTGGGTCCTGGGATCGAGCCCCGCATCAGGCTCCCTGCTTAGTGGGGAGCCTGCTTTCCCCTCTCTCTGCCTGCCTCTCTGCCCACTTGTGATCTCTGTCAAATAAATAAATAAAATCTTAAAAAAGAAATGTTGTAAGAGGAATCGTGCAGGAAGACCACTTCAACAGAGATTAAGAAGCAAAAGTTAATCTATTATGAGAATTAGGAGAGGGTGATGGGACACTTCCTTTTGTTCTGTTTTGTTTGGTTTTCCGATAAGAATTTCATGCTGTTGTGCATGCTTTTCAGGAGTCTGGTTTTCCTTGGGAACGCTCATCAAGTCCTTTATCTTTTTCTTATTTTGCTACCCTTTTGCCTTGAAAAGGACACTCAGTGTGTTTCACTGGATTTTCAAATGCAAATTTAGCTTATTCCTGTCACATGGATGGTCTCTAAGGATGGTACTCACTGAAATCTACAACCATTTAGTGTTCTTGGATCTTAAGAGTTTTAAGTGGATTGTTCCCTGTTTTGTTCCAAGTGTCTTGAGTGATTTGGCTGTTAAACCCGCAGAAACCATTGTTTCCTTAGTGTTGTATGAGGAGAATAGAGGTAAGGAAATGATTTCCTGGATAATTCAAAGAGAAGATTTAACATCCAAATCCCTACCATGCTACTACACAGGGACTTCCAAATCAGCTTATGTTGCAACTCAGCATGACAATTGTTCAACTCATTTATTTTTAAAGAGCTTTTATATGTGATACATGTTAAAAGAGCCCAGAAGAGAGGGACTTTTAACACCATTCTTCCTGACTGCCTCTGAACTTGAAACACGTGGGCACTTCATATGTGTTTGCTCCCTTGTGACCACCCAGCCCTTACGCCGAAAACTTGTTGAGGACAGAAACCCTTTCTTATGTAAGTATATTTCTAAAGCAGTGTTTTCTTCCTTGTATGACTTTAGGCCCTATCTTTATATTGCCAATATTATTATTTACATGTTATTTCTTTCTAAGTTGACTTTTATTTTCTAAGTCAACCTCATCCAGATCAGTATTTGCCATGAAATTACAGGTTTGTGTGCGCTTTATTTTCTTTTAATATGTTTAAGTTAAAATCTCAAATGTTAAAACCGAAAATGTTTTATTTCTGTACCACTTAAGATCGATCCGCGTAGCACACTTGAGAACCGGTGTCTTAGCATTGCCTTGCACATTCTCAAATTCAGTGAGTACTTAATTGTGTAGGGCAGAAAACAGGGTTATTACATACTTGGTGTGTCAAGTACTGTTTGCAATACTTCATATAGGTTTTCCCATTTAATCTTTTTAACAACCCACTGCATAAGATGTCCCCGTTTTGGGGGCGCCTGGGTGGCTCAGTGCCTTCAGCTCAGGTCATGATCTCAGGGTCCTGGGATCGAGTCCCGCATTGGGCTCTCTGCTCAGCGGGGAGCCTGCTTCCCCCTCTCTCTCTGCCTGCCTCTGTGCCTACTTGTGATCTCTCTCTGTCAAATAAATAAATAAAATCTTAAAAAAAAAAAAAAAAGATGTCCCCGTTTTGCAAATGAGAGGACAGGCTTGGTGACACTCCCATGGTCAAATGGCTTAGCGAAAATCAGAACTGAGATAGGAACCAGGCCCCTCAGATTCCAAAGTCTGTCTTTGCTACATGTTGCTGACTCCCAGTGATTAATGAATGGACCTCGTGTGTCCTCTGCTTTCCCATTGTTACTCCTCTGTGGATTGAAAGGGTTTTCTCAGTGGTATTTATAGTTTGTGATTTTCCTCTGGAACTGTAGTTTGCATGACTCTGAAAGTTACTACCTTCCTTTTAAAAGGGCTTGTGTGAAGGGGAGCCTCTCCACACTTCCTTGATTCTTTAGAAGTTTCATTAGTTAAAAATATAAAGCAATTAAGTTCCTCACTTAAGTTCACGCTGGTCTCTCTGTGTGTAATCTTTATTTCTTATGGCCTGAATCACTGCAACACTTTGGGGATGAAGCTTGGAGACAGTCCTACCCAATTCCCCATCCTTATCCAAGACGACACACATGTAATCACCTAAACCTTTGCTTGATTACAGCCAGTTACACAGTCTCACTACTCGGGTAACTGTTGTAAAACTGAGAGGGCTTAGGGTAATCAGTCTCCCAAGACTAGTTTCCTAGTACTTAAAGGTTGCAATGTAGTCTGATGCTTGCTTACTTAACTTTTTTTTGGTGGTGGAAAAGAAAAAAAAAAAACTCAGAAAACATTTTATATTTCCCCTTAAGTCATTTGGTTGCCATTTCAGATAATCATTAGGGTTCTCTCTTCATTCACCTGATGGTATACCCCATGTTTAACGGGATCGCTTACACTGGTGGATGGTTTAATGTTTTGAAGCTAGCACACAGTAGCACTTTGCAGAGAAAAATCGAAACTGACATGTGAGGGATGTGCCTGGCTTGACATGGACATGAGATCCAGTGTGGTTTTGTGAAACTTCTCTTTAGCTGCTAACTGAGCATTTTATATTTCTTTTTCTAGCTTGTACTCCTCTTGGTTTCCTGTCTGACTTACTTGCCATATTCATATTACATATTATAAATTAAGGGCAATGGGGAAATGGCGGAACTGGAGGTTTCCCTTTCTGAGCGCAGTCAGGCTGTTCCGGTTCCGAGTGGGATGGGGCTGTTGAACCACAGGAATCCGTGTTGGAACTGGTGCATCTGCAAATCGGCTATTTTCACCCCCCATCGATTTGGCCTCTATCTGTTGATTTCACTATATGGTCTACACTGAAGGGGGAGGAAGAGGCTGCTCTCTTGTTACTTTCTCATAAAATTAATTGGTGCTTGAAACAAATATTATTAAAAATACTGTATTTTATAACCCACCAAGTTGATGGATAGTTTCAGTACCGAGCTGATTTCTGTGTGTTTATGTCCGTCAACTCATAAAATTGAGAGTAAGTCGTAATTTTTAGTTTTAGTCTCCCGAGCTAAAGTTGATCAGGGATGGTGACCACATCGTTTTCCTATGACTCAAACACGCACATAATGCAATGAGCCCACAAAAAGCTTTGCTCGTTTCAGGGAACGGAGTCACCACTCTTTCCGTTGTCCACACACAGAATCTGAGTTTTACAATGCAGACAAAAATCTAGTGCAGCAGTTTGTCAGAGAATATTTTAAGCTTCTGTGTTTTGCCTGTTGTTTCCCCCCCTCCCCCACAAATGTGTGAAACGTTGGTATCACAAGACACGCAGGCTATTTTTGGTCGTCTAGAATGGAACTCCACCGACCCCATACCAGACCGAATCCTTCCATGATGTGCTGTTTTCTCCAATCTAACCTTTCTGGAGGGAGGAGTAGTAATACGTTTATTGTCAGTATTGTGAATATTTTAATTGAAGATAAACGAGTTTTCTTTTTAAATGTCTTCAATATTACATATCTTCAGTTTTATTACCCTAATTTCAGTAGATTGGCAAAGCCAGATAAGCCCGGCGACCCTAACCTGATTCAGCATTCATTACTGCTGCTAAATCAAATAAGACCTGGCTAATAGAAACATGGCTTGTGCAGCCATTCTTCAATTTAATTAGAATATTGTACATTGTATTGCACTTATATGTGTATACCAGAGACAGAATTTTATAATCAATTTGGAGACACTCCTGCTGTACCCTCTAGCTAGAGAGATTTATCACTCATTGTGAAATCTCCTCTTTGTGGGGGAAAACTGTAAATTATTAAATATCAGGATTGCTTGGAGGAATGGAGCTAGGGCAAGCTCACTTGGATCTGCTGTCAAAGGCTAGGAGTTTTCATTCTCATGAGGTGGGCAAAGATTTTCTGCAAAGGGCAAGTTAGTCAATATGTTAGGCTTCGCGGACCATACGGCGCCTTTCACAACCCCTCAACTCTGCCGCTGCGGTGCCCCAAAGCTGCCACACACAGTATGTAAACGAACTAGCAAGGCTGTGTGCCAATAAAACTTTATTTATGGGCACTGAAATTTGAATTTTCTATAACTTTCATGAGTTATGATCTATTAGTCTTAAAAAAAAAATGTTTTTCCCCATCGATTTAAAAATGTGAAAATGAGGGGCCCTTGGCTGGCTTAGTCAGTAGAGCTCTTGTGACTTTTGATCACGGATCATGAGTTCAAGCCTCATGTTGGGCATAGAGCCTACTTAAAAAAGGGGTGGGGGGGAAGAGATAATTCTTACCTCGGGTCTACAGAATAGTGGACAGTGGGCTGTCTTTTATTCATGAACCTTAGTTTGCTGACCCCTGTGCCATCACGTTCCATTTCCAGTATATTTTTATTTTAGTTACACAATTGTATATTTATTTTCTTAGAGGGTTCACTCTGTGTCTTTGCTCAGTTTTCCATGGCTGCTTCCTGTCCTCCTGTTTGCTCATCTCCGCTTGATGTGGCAAAGGAAAATCAGGGTTCAGCCTCCAATGAGGAGAATTTCTGTTATATCCGTTGGTAGTTGCTGTTTAATTCTCGAAGTGCAGGCAATGCAGTGCAAACAACTTGCCTCATTTTCACATTCTGGGAGCTGATCTGTTAGTTCTGAGGGTGCTATCAGTTTCCTGGTGTTACTCTCGGCGCGTGGTCATTAACAACAGCGGAGCCCATAAATCGATGCTAGGTTTGCACTGTAACTTCTTGGCCCTGCAAACCTGGTGGACGGACTTGCTGTCAGCGTTTGTGTCGATGGAACGAGGCTGAGTTTGGTTGGCTTCCTGACTGTCCCCTAACCAGCTAATACCGGTCTCCAATTTTTAGGTTGGGTTGTAAGTGGATTCTTGTTCCAGAAACTTGCTTTAAGACCCGTTCACCCCAGATTTTTACGAGACCATGAATCATTCAAACTTAAGGTTGGCATTGTCTTTTTAAAATGGTTTGTAAGAGGGACTGGATTAATTTATAAGATCCAGATCTTGAGAAATTCTTTTCTCCTACAGTGAAAGTTCAGTCTTCTAATAAATCGGAGAGGACTCTGTCATTTGACATTATAGATGCTTGTCTCTTTATAAATATAGAATTAGTCATTTAATTCTAGATGCTGTTGGCATCTCTTGCAGGAGTGGACATACTCTTGTCTTTCTGGAAGACGCCTTCTGGATTCATTCAGAAAAAAGAAAAGCAAGACTGCACGTTTCTCTCTTGAACAGGGAACTTGAAGGATAGGTTGAGGTATATGAAGGTATATGAATTATTATTGCCCATTGTGATTGAGGACCGTTCGGCTCTGAAGATTGCAAGCAGCTTATTTATCGAATTACTTATTAAATGAGAAACTTAACGAGCTGTGCCGTTCGTGAGTTCAGCTCAGCCCTGATCAGATTACCCTGTGGTCTCCTGCAAAAGTACTGGATCAGTCATTGTTCAGCATCCTCGTGGAAGAAAACTTAAAAAGGACAAGTGCTCGCTTTTCCGCTGCATTTTCTTTATTCACCTCTTTGTTGTTGCGTAGTCTCTGTAAAGTGAACGGAATACCCCAGACGTCTCCAAAAATGTTCGTCTGTTTCCTTCCCCTCCATAAGCCGATCATTTGCAAATGGGTTGGAAAGTCGCTCTAAGTATCAGAGAGCTTTCTGAGCAACCTCTGCTGGCAGTTTCTTAGGTGGTACACAAAGTTCTGTAGGTCAGCTTGAAATCATAATGCTTGCAAGGAAAAAAAAATTAAAATTGACTTCAAAGGACAACTCTGACACGGTCAATTAATAATTAAAACAGTTTTTTAATGAGCTATGCAATTACCTGTATGTCCCTGGAGATGATGGTTTATGGTATTATCACAGTGCCCTTTCTTTAGTCATGGTGCATGACATTTGTAATTTAAAGCCGGCTAGACATAAAAGTGACAGAACTTTCATTAACCTTGTCTAAAGTTTGGTGATGACAAATGGCTTATAAAACATGCTGTTGTCAAAATAGACCACATGCTTAAGTACCTTAAAATCCTATGGGCTCCGAGAGGCTTTGGAGCCTCCGAGAGAGACCACGGCCACCCGTGTCATCTGGAATTACCTGACGGGATCCCCGGTGACTGGCACGATTTCTTCATTCTCAGGTAAGTGGTACCTGCTTCCGATGAGAGCTAATGTACTTTTCATGGCTGTCTGCTTCAGGTGCGTTTCCATTGGGTTTTGTACCGTCTGACCTTGTTCTTTCAACCAGTGGTTTATGACTGTTGAATAATTTCTTCTAAATCCGCCTTGCCTTGTCAACTTTCAAGTCTACAAGCAGTTTTAATTTTTCAGCTTGAAACCATTCCAACAATTAGGTTTTGATTTTTAACTTTTCTGGTATCTTGCTTTTACATTCTTAGCCATCCGGTTGTGCTGGGTCGTAGCCATCTTGATTGTTTTGTTTTATTTAAAATAAAACATGCTTTCCTCCCTCCCCCAGAACCTGTGTTTCAGCAGCATCCTGTAGTTTGCAGTTTTCTTCATCATACTTCTTTTTAGAGAGGTGTTCTGAAAGTGCTGAAGGAGATCTTTTCTTTCATCCTTTTAGGAGGGCGGTCCTTTCCAACAGTAGTAAATACACTGTAATTTTAATGAACGGGGAGCGTATGCTGGGCACTGCACTAAAAGTTCTATCTTACTTGGTTCCTCAGAGTAACCAGAAGTGGTAATACTACTACTCTACTGACAAATGTGGAAACTAAGGGACAAACAGAGAGAGTACTTATTATTCTAGAACCTGTGGGTGAGCAAGGATTTCTGAATGACTGGTACCAAAGATCTTGCTTCCAACTGTTTAGCAACATGGCCTCTCAACTCACTTTGGCTTTTTCAATATAAATTACCTGTTTACTCGCTTTGCTTTCACCTATGTACAATATAGTAATTTCATCTTTGTACTGTACAACATGCCAATAAATGAATACCGGCTAGTCGCTCAGTAAAAATGAATGTAATTAACATTGTGAGTAGAAGTTGAAAGGATATCTTATTTGAAAGAAGAGTTAAAAAATTTATAAACATCCTGTAACTCAACTAACACAACAGGTAGTTCATAAGTATTTGCTATTAGCATATTCTGTGCATTTAATATGTATGTCCTGGTTCTGTTCTGGGTTTGGCTTATGATTGGTTCCCATAAGACTAAAGGTCACAACACAACATTTATAAAACATTGTCATCTTCCTTTTGATCAATGTCCATACATTTCTTAAACACTACGTATTATGCATTACCAGGTATTAAATACTTTTGTCCTATCCAACATATTTCCTATATTTATATAGTCTAGATTTCTACAGACTAAACTATTTTTTTGATCAAAGGTGAACACAAAATATAAATGTAAAATCAAGTAATTTTCACAAAATAAACACCCTAGTAACTGTCACTCTGGTCAAGAGATAGAATTTTGTCAATACCCAGAAGTCTCCCTCATGTCCTATCAAAATTACGACTCTTCTGTCCTCAGAAACAGCCCAGATTTGAACTTTATTGCCATAGTTTTGTATTTTTTTTAAATATATATTTTTTTTATTTGACAGAGATCACAAGCAGGCAGAGAGGCAGGCAGAGAGAGAGAGAGAGAGAGGGAGGCAGGCTCCCTGCTGAGCAGAGAGCCCAATGCAGGGCTCTATCCCAGGACCCTGAGATCATGACCTGAGCCAAATGCAGAGGCTTTAACCCACTGAGCCACCCACGTGCCCCTATATTTTTTGTTTTTGCTTGTGACATTTTAACTTACTGTGGAAAATGTCAAATATACAGGAGCAGAGGGAATAGTGTATTGGACCCTCATGTGCCCATCACTCAATTTCAATAACTAACTCATGGCCAATGTTATTTCATTTGTCACCTCACCCATTTTTCCCCCTCACCCTCAGTGGATCATTCTAAAGTAAATTGTTGACATCATATCATCTCATCCATGAAGAGTTCAGTGTGTTTCTCTAAAAGGCAGGATGACTTCTTCTTCTTCTTTCTTTTTAAGATGCTATTTTTGGATGTGAGTGCAATCTGGCTATGACATCTATCACCCTGTTGATCAGCAGGGTTGATTGGGCTGATGTGGCTGGCTGGGCGGTATTCCTTTCCTCCCTCACTGCTGCATGTGTGTCCCTCTTGAAGCTGCCTGTTTGGTTGAAGAGGACCACCTTCCCCAGTAAAGGAAGACCATTCTTTGGTCAAGGGTATGTGAGTAGCTGCACTCCCCTGCTAGAACTTTCAAACAAGCTCTCGGGGTCCATTTGTAGGAGAATATAGGGTAGTCAAGTTTCCAAGACTCCCGACACATCCAAGTGAGGCATTGAACTTGGCAGTCTGCCTTTCTAAAAACAACAACAACAACAAAAACAAAACTATTTTCATACCTAAATAAATTAACTATAATTCCTTAGGGTCAACAATACCCATCCAGTATTCAAATTCTCTAATTGTGTTATCTTTATAAAAATTTTTGTTTGTTGGAATCAAGAGCCAGATAAAGCCCATGAAAAACACCTGGGTGATTAATAGGTCAAGTCTCTCTTAACCTAGAACGTCTCCTCCATCCTTTTTGTGTTTCCCTTAAAGTTTGTTGGAGAACCTGGATTGTATGTTCCGTAGAGTTTCCTGAAACGTGATTTGGCTTATTATAGCCTTAAGATGTTGGCTCACATGATTTTTTATTTCTTGATCTCATGTAAATCAAAGTGGAAGTCTTGTCTGTTACAGGATTTACTTTCTTTGGGGGGGGTGGGGAATGGGTGTATGAAAAGCAAGAATATTTCACAGGTTGGCACATAGTGTCTGTACCTTTCTGTGTGTGAGGTAAGTACTATTCGAAGATCATTCCTTGTAGTCACTCTTTTAACAGGGTCTGCAAAGTGGGGATAACCCTATTCTGCCATTCCTTCATGAAGAGCAGCTTCCCCTCATCATTTACCTCAAGGTGCAGTAGATAGAGGGCAAGAAAGTAGGATCCATTCTTGAACTTTATTTACCAACTTTGAAAATAGTCACTTCTCTAGCATCCTTAAAAGGTTGTCTTAGAGGTTTTCTTTTGAAATCGTAGCTTTGAATATAGTTATGCTTCAATCCATTACAGTTATTCTGTTGTTGCTCATATGATCCTGTTTTTGCCACGGGAGCCTCTTCACGTTGGTTCCTGAGGCCCTTCACCATGATTCTAGAATCTTGGTTAACATACTTCTTTCCTAGTATAAGATGTTCCAGGTTCATTTTATAATGTTTGTTTTTTTTCCTCAGACCTGGAATAGGCTATTTTTTCTAGGGGCTTGTACCTTTTAATAGTAAATGTTATTTAGAAACCATAATCTGGGCACTAGAGGATGCTTATTGCTTTTGGTTAGATCATTGTTTTTAGATCTTTCTAACATACAGAGCTCAGAAATACAATTTTGCTCTTGTCTTAAAGATAAAATGCATAATGACTTCATCTTGTCTCTTCCAATTCCACTTCAGTTGATATAATTTTTACTTAAAATCAGACATTTACTTAAGTCATGCAGTTGTATTCTCATTTGCTTTTATGCCAGAAATCCTCATTCCTATGACACTTCCATTGGGGGTTCTTGAAGTGGGATTACGTCAGACATGCCCTAGCATAGTCTCTGGTGGGTACAGCTCCTTATCTGTATTCTTCAGTTACATGGGTGATTCAGGGGTTCACCAGAAGTGTGGAACCACTCCATCTATTTTGGGAACTATTTTGTTACAGAGATCCAGCTGTACCCCCTCTTTTCTGACTTGATTGAAGTTGAATTTTTTTTTCATTGTGTAACTCACTGCTCTCTCCATCTAATAGAAAAGACTACCTAGTTTTTTTGACCTTGTGAAAGCGAGGCTGCAGTTTTTTGACCCTTGGAATGCTAAAACACAGGTGAACCTCACAACTAAGGCTCTGCCCGAGGCCAGAGGGAGAAATCCTCATTGCTTTGAGCAGAATGCCTCAGACTGGAGTAGATTTGCTTAAGGGCAATGCTGCATTTGATAAAATATCAGAGCAATTTATGTCCTTGTACCCATGATCTTTTTCTTTCCTCTAATGCAGAAATATTAATTGACAATCAAAGGAATAATAAATACACATCCGAATTCACAAGACTTTGGGGACCCATCTTTAATACTTGGGCAAATGCAGGCCTGGTTTGGGTTATGCCCTTCTTCATCTGTACTCACCTGAGAGTGCCAGTGTTGTCCTTGTTCTTGTTTCTGTATTCAGAGTCCTGAAATCTGCCTGGTCATCTTACTGCTCACTTAGAGTAGACTCGGGGCTCTATGTAGGTCCATCCAACTTTTCATTGATTTTTGTTAACCTAAAAATGATCACATTTTGGTTTAAAATTTTTTCCATTAATTTTGATAATCTTTTAACTTCATTTACTATTATCCTTGATTTATGTTTTCGAATCTGCAGACTTTTACATTTTTTAAAATGTTGTCAAGGAGGCAAAGTGGCCACTGTTGTTCTCACTTAGTGGTATATATAAAATGGAACTTCAGAGCAGATGCTCACCTCTCGGATTTAATTCACATATGTTACAGGTGGTGGGGCAAATACTCATGTATGATTCGTGATATTCTTTGTTATAAAATACAACTTTTTTTTTTTTTTTTTTTGAAGAATTTATTTATTTATTTATTTAGCAAGCAGGGAGAGGGGCAGAGGGAGAAGGAGGGAAAGAATCTGAAGCCTGATGTGGGACTCAATCTCAACCCTGAGATCATGACCTTGAGCTGAATTAAAAGTCAGATGCTTAACTGACTGAGCCACCCAGGCACCCCTAAAATACAACTCTTAAAAAAAATCAAAGTAGCTTCCAATATTGCAGTGCAAGTGAAATAATTTTAGGCGAGGTCGAAAACCAATTAGAAGATGAGAGTGAGGATCCTGCTAAGTGCCTGGGATGGATTTATTTTTAGACTTTGGCACTAAGTTGAGCATTGAGCTTTCTGATTGTTAGCCAGAATGTAAAGGGAAAACTTTGGCTCATATAATACTTACCTGATTAAAGAAAGCACGTGAATTCACATTGAATGCAGACATTTTCCTGGCACTGATTTCTGTGAAGAATAAATTCTATGATCCTACTAAGAGACATTTGTAATAATGAATTATATTTTCAGTGATGATTTGGTAAAAGATATAAAAATAAACTTCAAGTGGACAGTTTTCATACGTTTCTTGACTATCACCCGAATTCATTGGCAGAGTTTTACACTTGATGTATATCAAACATTAAAAGAAAAATGCTAATGGAAAGTATTTATGCTACTGTCAGTGTGATATATGTGTTTTTCTATCTTTTTACTTTTATTTGTATCTTCATATTTAAAAGTGACTTTTTTTTTAATATAAAAGTGACTTTCTTATATAAGTTTAAAATTGGGGCTTTGTTTTTCAGAAAAAAAATATTCAGTCTGACAGTCTCTGCCTTTTATTTGGGCTGTCTATACCATTTACTCTTAGTATGGTTATGGACATACTTAAGCTAGTTCATATTGTTTGTTAGATCTGTTTTTCTTTTTCTGCCTTTTGTGTGAGTTAAGTACTTCTTGTACTTCCAGTTTATCTCCTCTTTTGGTTTATTAGTTACAACTCCTTTTAAAAACATTTTCATGATTGCTTTAGGGCTTATAGTATACATCTTTAACTCATCAAAGTCAGTCTGCAAGTGATTCTATACCATTTCATGTGTAGTATAAGGACGTCACATTCTATGCTTCTATTTTTCTCTCCTAGCCTATGTGCTCCTTTTGTCATACATTTTATTTTTACATACACTATGAAATCCACAACACATTTGTTTTTGTTTGGTTGACTCATTAGCTTTTAAAAACAATTTAAGTATTTAAAGATATCTTTTAGATAATAGAACATTTTTATACATTTATCATTTATACCTTTATACCATTTATACATTAAATGGTAACTATGTAGTTACCATTTTTATGTACTTTCTTTCTTTAGAAATTTTTTGTAAACATTTTAGAATTTTCCTAAAAATTTTTTTCTAAAAATTTTTAGAAATTTCCATCTAATATCCTTTCCCTTTTCCCTGACAACTTTTTAAATATTTCTTATAATGCAGATTTATTGATAACGAATTCTTTCAGCTTTTGTAGGTCTTAACAATTTTTTTAAAGTATTTAACTTCTTTTGCTTTTGTTTTTGGAAGTGAATTTCCCTGCTAAGTCTAGTTTGACAGATATTTTATTTACAAGCTTAAAGAGGTTTTTCCATGGCCTTTTTACTTGCAATATCTCTAGAGAGAAATCCAATATTATCCTTGTCTTTTTGTCTCTCTAGAATATGTCAGTTTTCTCTGGTCCCTTCTAAGTTTTTCTCTTTACCTAATTTTGAGCCATTTTATAATGATGTAATTAGGTATAGGTTTCTTTGTTTTTATGGTTGGAATAATTGAGCTTCTCACATCTATGGTCATCCCATAGCTTAATGATTTTGTTTTGTTTTTATTTCCTTTCTTGTCACTTTTTCACTTGGGGCTGTTTTTATTTTGTCCTCAAAGCAAACAGAATATCCATTCGGCTCTTAAATCTTATTCAGCATATTTTTCACTTCACACATGGAAGTCTACCTCCAGAAGTTCCATTTGGGCTTTAAAAAAAAACACCTTCCATGTATCTAGTTTGAATATGTAGTATACAGTTATATTCTTTTAATCTCTTTGTCTGTTAATTCCATCATTTGTGTCAATCTGAACCAGTTTTGTTTTCTTAATAAGGATTTTTTTTTTTTTCTGCTTCTTCACATGTCTACTGATCTTTGATTGGATGCTAGACATGAAATTTTCCTTGTTTGGTGCTAGATATTTTTGTATGTGCTCTTGAGTTTTATTCTGGTATGAAGTCATGTTACTTGGAAATAGTTTGATACTTCTGGTTCTGCTTTCAAGATTTATTGAACGAAAGTGGAGCAATGTTTTATCGAGGGCTAATTATTTCCATTACTGAGGCAGTACCTTTCTCAGTAATCTGATCTATGAAAATGATGAGGTTTTCATTCTGTTTGGTGGGAATAGACACTATTTCTAGACTTGTGTGTGGTACTCATTGTTTCCTTTAACATTTCAGATGGGTTTTTTTGCCCTAGCCCCGGGTAATCGTTCACATGCATGCATGGATTAGTGCTCTGTTGAATGCTTGAGAGGGGCCCTTTGCAGATCTCTGGGGTTCCCCTCGATATAGCTTTCTCCTTCTTGGTTCTTGGTCCGCAGATCCCAGCTGCTTTGTTCTCCCTGGGTGCCACCTGTTTCCCTCTCCCTTCTTGGCTGTGTCCTGGAAACTGTCCAAAAAGTAGGTTCAGGGCAGTAGGAGGGCTCACCTCATCTGTTCTGTCTCTCAGGAATTGACTGTCCTTTGTTGCTTTAGTGAAAACCAGTGTTTCTTTCTCTTTCTTCCCCCCTCTCCCCCCACCACCAGTAGAAGGGTGACTGTGTTCCTGGTTACTCCATATTGGCAGGAAGCAGAAGTCTTTATTAGTTTTTACTGTAGGTTAAATAACCGGTAATTCTGAATTATTTAATGGCCAGGATGTGGTGACACTGGACATTCACTCTGGGCGCTTCTGACTCTTCCTTTCATAGGTGGTTATATAGGGATCAGGGCAGCAAACTCTAAAACCCAAGTCGGAGATGCATCTGTACTAGTCAGCTTGGGCCGCTGTCACCAAATACCATACCCTGGGTGGCTTAAAGAACAGAAATTTATTTTTCACATGCTGGAGACTGGGAAGTCCAAGATTAAGGTGCCAGCAGTGTAGACTTCATCCTGACACCTTTTCTCTTGGCTTATAGGTGGGTCCCCTCTTACTGTGTGTTCACGTGACCTCTTGGTGCACAGAGAGAGGGCAAAGTCTCTGGTATCTCTTCAAAGGGCACTAATTCCATCGTGAGAGTCCTGCCCTTGTGACCTCACTAAACCCAGTTACCCTCCCAAAGGCCCCATCTTTAAATACCGTAACCTGGGGGGTCAGGACTCGAACATGTGGATTTTATGGGAGACACAAGCATTCAGTCCACATCAGCAGCCATGAGTGACATCCAGTGTTCTGTGGACTTGTATCTTTGTGTCACTTGTGCAGTTTGTGATTGAGGCCTCTGAACCCCACCTCTGCTCTGACCTTCCTTACTGCTCTAGGAGGCTGCACCGCAACATACGGAACGTTACCCATCAACAGGCTAGCGCCTTACCTGTACTTTTCTGGTGAGAGGATTTTTGTTCCCATAATTCTTTTTGAAGTGCCAGGAACTTACTCAGTTCCGCTGGATTAAAGAGAGCAAAATTATCTGCTTGAATCGGGAGCAACTTGTGGGAAGAGATCAGGGCTACGAAGTCTGCTGGAAGATCTGCATTTTTAGGGAGATGACTTCAGCGAGGCTAAGTCCTATCGTAACATCTTAGTCGTGAATGACAGATTTGTTGCCCAGAAAATGCAAGTGGACGGAATCAGTGCTGTGCCTTTTTTCCTGTGGCAGCATTTCAGAATAATGTATCCGAGCTCAATTTTTTTTTTTTCTCCTGCTTCTCACTTCAATTCATATCAGAGTCCAAAGCCTGATCAGACAGTGCTGCTTTTTTCTTGCTAATCAGTGCTTGTAGACAGGTGAAATCTGTAAGGATATTGATGAAATCAAAAATCTACCCTGAGCAAGATGGTTGAATTTTATTTCAGTTGTTAATGTTGTATAAATGCAAATGTATTTTTTTGTTGTTGTCAGAGATTCCAAGATGCCGTTAAATTTGTTCAGAATTTTATGTGGCGTCAGGGGATGTTGTATTTTAATTTACTCTATGAGTTGTCAGCTGTCTTTTCTCCAAACACCGGAGAATGATTTTTTTTCTTCCCAGTTTTAAAGATTAATTGAAGAATAAAATTGTGACTATGGTTTTTTGTTTTGTTTTGTTTTTTGTTTTTTGTTTTTTTTTGTGACTATGTTTTAACTAATGCATCTCCTGCCAGGTTTTTGTTGTAGCGAGCAGCATTATAAAATCTTATGTGTCTAGGTTCTATTACTTATTCCAAACAACTGTTGAACCACTCCCATAGAATCCTAGAGCAATTTAAAAATACCATCCTAGCCTCTCTAATGTTTCACAGGTTTGCCCAAGGGTTGCAAAGATGCCATAGGAAATATATGCTTGAATGGTGGAAATTGCCTTTTAGTGGCAACTTTGCTTGGAGACTGGGTCTTCGGAGACCTTGGAGGCCCTTTACAAAGGACAGTCTGCTCCTTACAGTGATTCCATGATGCCCTTACTAGGGAAAAGAGCGAGGCCTCTCTTCTTAGGACGCATTTAACAAATGCTTCCCCCAAACGAAGTAAACACCAGGCTTTGCTCACTCAGCTAGGCGCTGGGGAGCTGTAAGGAGGCCTGGCAGTCCTCTGGTGCTGTTATGAAATGGGGTAGCCACTCGCCTCCAGCAGCCATTTAGAGCTAAGGGAAGCTAACGATGCAGTTCCTTGGTCGCATTAGCCACATTACAAGTGCTCAAGAGCCACAAGTGGTTATTGGCCACAATATCAGACAGAGCAGACAAGAGCATTTCCATCATTGCAGAGAGTTCTGTTGGAAAGTATTATGCTGGAGGTCATTATACCGATTCATTTACACCCAAATTTGGTTTCTGTAGTGTTTGCAGGCTTAGTGCCACGGTATCCAAGGGACAGACAGGAAAACAAAAGCACAAACAAAAATGTGCTTTAGGGAAAATGACTGTGAGATATTGATGTGTTCTTGTCACTGTATGTGCCCCTAATATTAGGACTGCCCCCCAAATTATCTTTCAAATAAAGAAGTCATCCGATGTATTCAAATTCTTCCAAAGGCTCTCCTGTTTCGCACAGATCAGTCTCAGCTGCTGTGAACATCGGAAAGGTCTTCATGAATGCTTGCTTATGATGCTTACAAAAGTCACTTGGCAGCATTGGGGGAAAAAATGTCAAGAAATATAGTAATTTAGGTATGACCTGACAATGACAAGTGCTGGATATCATTGTAAATAAGCCTTTTAAAGAACGGATAAATTAGGATTACAATTGTCTTTATTGCAGGGATCGCAGTTATGAGCCTGTAAGATGTATGAAAACCATCCCACTGCTGAGTGAATTGGTGTTCTCGGTGGCTGTGTCCTGCATGACTGTTAAGAGTGCTGGGTCTAAATCAACCCCAAGGGAACCTGATTTGCTCGGGTGTCCTGACAAAACTGGCTCTAGTCATAATGAAGGCACTTGGGTGCCTGGGGAGCGCTTAATGAAATGTGAGAGAAAACAAAGCACTTTCCTGAACTAAACATGCTCTGGAATGCTCCATGTGCTTCTGACCGTGTACACAGAACTAACGGAAGGAAACACAGCTAGATATTTAGCTATTTGCACGTCGGTCCAGAAGAGAGTCAAGTTGTGTTTTAAAAAAAAGCAAAACAAAAAAACCCAGCAAAGCCTTATTTTTTTGAATGGATCATCTCATGGAAAATGGGAGATTTTCCATTATTTAGGAATCACTTAAATTAGGACACAGGAAATGTTTACTTCTAGGGATGGTCTTGTGTTTTTATTTTCTAAGACACTCATAGTAGTGTTCACAGAGGAGGATAGACTTAGATTTACTGAAGCGATGAAAATAGCATTCAAAGGCTGCTGAATAATCTCTTTAAAAATAATGTTAAAAATATAAAATGTATGCATATATTAATGTGCTTAAACTGCACAGAAGAATAACATGGAATGAAGGGACATGTTAACAGTGACAGGCTCCAGGCTGTGGGATCCCTCTGATCTCTTTGCTCCTTTATTTTCTACTTCATTTTCTATGATGAATATGCATCCATTTTATAACTAGAATAAAAAGAAAACTTAAATTATCACTTAAACAGAACATATTGAAGAGAATTCTTGATTTATAAGCCCATACTTGTACGTTACTTGCTCAGTAAATGAAGGAAGGAGCTTCTGTGCACAAAGACGGGTTCCGTGTGGGCACCAGATGCTTTTCTAAGGGAAAATGTATTGTCTAGCCTGTGCGTCTTATTTGAGTGCTTTAATTTTTTAACAATATTTGGAATGTCCTGCTAAAAATACATCTTGATGATTCTTATGTATCTATTGACTTTTGCTTTCTGCAGCAAATAGAGAACATGGCACGGCTCACCCAAGGTCTGAGATACCCAGATTTCAACCGTTGGGATGCCAGGATAGTGGAAGGAAGGATTGACTGCATGGGAAATAGTTTAAAAGTCCTCCGCTCTCTTGGGGCACCCGGCTGGCTCAGTCAGTGAAGGAGGTTAAGTGTGGGACTCTTGATTTCTGCTCAGGTCAGGATCTCAGCTTTGGGAGATCGGGCCCCAGGTCAGCCTCCCTGCTCAGCAGGGAGTCTGCTTGGGATTCTCTCCCTCTGATTTTCCCCCCACTCGTGGGTGTGCGCACGCGCACGCGCAAACACACACACACACACACACACACACACACACACACACACGCTCTTTCAAATAAATAAATCCTTTCTTTTAAAAAAAAGTGTTCAGCTCTTTTCAGATCATTTCACATTAATTCCTGGTGAAATAATGTAGAAAGATTACTTTGGAGGTGAAGGTAATTTAGGTCTACTTTTTGTGTGTCATTGTCTTACAATGACCTTGAGTAAGTCAAATTAGATATTTCTAATTTCCTCTGTATTACTCATTTGATACCTTACGGAGATTTTTCCTTTTTCCCTTTTTCTTCTTTTTTAACTTATTTTGACCTCTTCGCAAGAAATGCACGTTTTAAGAAATGTGACCACAGATCTGTTCTTGGGAGGCTGTTTCTTTCTCTCCTTCAGTGCCACTTGTTAAATCACACGGACTCGGGGACAAAAAGGCTCATTTCTTTGCATGTTGTCATGAGTGGAAGAAAGAAAAAGATTAGCAACTCGCTGCATTTAGAAAGGGACTTTTCCCAAGATATGCAGGGGATGTGATCTCCTAGGCTGGGGAAGACTAACCCTCTTTCCCACCTTACACGGTGTGGTACAGAAGCCCCGTGTGTAAAACGTACTGCCTGTTGCTTTGGACATCACTTGACACTAAAAAGCTATGCATTTTGTATTTTTGCATGTCAAGAATCTTAGCCAGAGGAATTAAAAATTAAATATTTAAGTAGGTTCCTGACTCTTCCTATCAAGGAGGCACCGAGACAGGCAATTTGCTTAGCATGTCTTTTTGTTCGCCTGTTTTTCGTGCTGCAGAGAAATGTGGTGTTTGCCTCTGATGATTCCAAATGCACATGCATTACATGATCAGAGCGGAGTGTAGGATACGCTGGCGCTATCTGCGGAGGGCTGGATGATAACAGGTGACCGTAGTGACAGAAAGAACTGTGTGTCCTAGGAGAAAGGAGTCCTTCATTGGGGTGAAAACAGAACCACACAGTGTGTGGTTTAATCCCGATATTTGGCTGGTAGCACCCTCCCATGTAAACCTCCTGTGTCCTCAAAAATGCCGGACGTGTAGATGGCTGCGCCATCAGCAGGGCTGTGGTGGCCACTTGAGTGAGATCCTTCTGTGTCCCTGAGACCAAATTTCTTAGTACTCTGGTCCTGGCCATTGCTTTGCGGTTTAAGCCAGACTAGTGATCTGGGCATATTAGGATTTTTGGTTGGATATTTTGAGAAGAGTCATAAATCCGGGTCTCCACAACAAAAGTTTTGCTGTGTTTGCTGTGTTTCAGGACATCTGACCTTATAGGAGGTGATTACGAAGTTAAAGAAGTCTTCCTGTCTGGTTTGACGCTAGTCGAGTGTCGAACATTTGGCTAATCAAAGTTCTAACCAATTACAATACATAATTTCAAGTTTTTATTTTAACATTTATGTCTATATCCATCCTCTATTTTTTGTTTTCTTTCTTGATATCTGATGTTGGGTCAAGGCATTTTCTTTTCTAGTGGGCAGTTATCATCTTTCTGCATAAACTGTATCACCGTGCAATCTGTGTGATTTCCAGCCCATGTCTGCTTGGACTAGTAATTTATTTTTATTTTTTAAGATTTTATTTATTTGTTTAACAGAGAGATAGCGAGAGAGGGAGCACAAGCACAGGGAGCTGGAGAGGGAGAAGCAGGCTCCCCGCTGAGCAAAGATTCCGATGTGGGGCTCGATCCCAGGATGCTGGAGTCATGACCTGAGCTGAAGGCAGGTGCTTAAGGACTGAGCCACCCAGGAGTCCCTTGGAGTAGTAATTTAAAGACCTTGTGCAACCATCTCTGTGCACAGTTCTTCTAGGCTTTTACTAAACTTCCACCTGCCCCCCAAACTCTTCAGTTCTTTAACCTACAGCTGATTCAGTGATGATTTTTAAATGACTCCTCTTTATGAAGTCCTTTCAAACATTTTGCATAATTTCAATAGAAATGACAGATCGGGGCACTTCGGTGACTCAGTCGGTTAAGCGTCCGACTCTTGACTTTGGCTTAGGACATGATTTCAGGGTCATGAGATCAAACCCTGCATCGGGGTCTGGGCTCAGTGTGGAGCCGGCTTGGGGTTTTCTGTCTTTCCTCCCTCCCTTCCTTCCTATGCCCCTCCCCCCACTCTTGTGCACCCACACATGCTTTTTCTCTCTCTAAATACAAAATCTAAAACCTGACAAATCACTTTTTTATACTCTTATTTCACTGATTTACATGACGTCCTCTGTTTACATACTGCTCAGTTACATTTTGAAATGGCACTAACAAAACTGCAAAAAACAGGCTCGGGAATAAACCCAACCGGCTCACCGGAGGCCTGCAGCTCAGCTGGTGGGACTGGCCCTGCGCGGGCATCCTGGGGAAGCCCTCACGGAGGCTTGTTGAGAATACACTGAGCCCGTCCACGTGTTATACAGAGAAATGGAGATCATGCCCGCCAGGTTTTTCTGTGAATAGCTACCAATTGCTATAGTTGAAAATTGTTGAAGAATTTAATTTTTCCCATTGTTTTCCTTTCTGTTTTCCAAATTAGAAGCCAGATACAGTTAAGTAAATACTAATGAAACTTATTAAGAGAGGTACATGTCAACATTGATACTAAGTCCAAAGTGGTTATTTTTACTACTTTGGACATGTATCATGTATGTAGTATATTAATGGATTGGTTTACAATGTTCTTTAAATTTTTCAAGAATAGAGAGGGATACACCCCCAAATGTGAAACAGAATTAGAGACGTGAAATTGTCGATGATTTCAGTCGAGTCCTGACAGTTCTAGGAGCATCGTAGATACTGGAGCACTAGGTCGGAAGTAGGATATTGGGATCTGGCCCTTAGCAGACAAATGAAAGTGTTTTTGTTTTGGTTTTGGTTTTTTCTTTTTTCTTACTGCTTTCTTTTTACTCTGCTATGGCAAATGCATGGAGGACTTTTTCAGTTGTAACATTTATGGCCGTGATAGATGTGCTTCTGCCGGATCGAGTGCAGGTATTTCCACTGGGAGTACAAGGAAGGAGTTGATTTAAGCAAATGTTTGCTTAAAAAGGAAACGGAGTAAAAGAAGGATACAAGAGAATGCTAATTGGGAGGATTTCAAGTATAAAAGAGACTTAATGATGGATGTCATGTAAATGTTAGGAACACTTTCGAAAGGAAAACTGGGCCTTAGAAAAGAGTTGATAGAAGCAAATATTTCCGGAGCTGTAGGATTTGAGGCTGAGACACACTCACTGCCAGAATAAGAATGAACATACCTGGGGCGCCTGGGTGGCTCAGTTGGTTAAGCGACTGCCTCCAGATCAGGTCATGATCCTGGAGTCCCAGGATCAAGTCCCGCATCGTGCTCCCTCCTGTGCGGGGAGTCTGCTTCTCCTGCTGACCTCTCTCCTCTCATGCTCTCACCCTCTCTCTCATTCTCTCTCTCTCTCAAATAAATAAAATCTTTAAAAAAAAAAAAAAAAAGAATGAACATACCTGAAAATTTACCGAGAAGGATCATGGATATATTCAAAATTATAAGCGATCCCAAGATCATTTGGTTCAGGCCTCCAAGAAAGCACTAGGGCAGAATAGTTCAGGATCTTAGCCTTTCCTATTAGGGAACCAAGTACATTCTTCAGCCTTTCCTAGTTGAACTGATGCAATGATCAGTGGACCTTGAATCTAAGGAAACAAATTTCTGTTTATCTTAAACCTCCTCCACTGTGCTTTTGTGTGCATTCATCTTATCCTTAACTTAGTCATCCAGATTGCTGCTTAAAGGGGAAAATTACCTTAAAACGGACTTGGCAAATAAACAAATCTATCACCGTCCAGGGTTTCTGAATCCTTCTTAACACATTTCTTTGAAGAAGAGAAGGAATAGTCCTTTTCTTTTTCTTTTTTTTTTTTTTGAATGGTCCTTTTTTTAATTAAAAAAAAAAAAAAAAAGGCACTGAGAAGTCCTTACCTGGGGGCACCCCTAATCAACCTTGGTCCACATGTTGAATGATTCAGTAGAATGTAGTGGGTTCTATCTGACATTCAGAGAACAGCAGCCAACTGTCAAAAAACGGTGGGAGATGGTGATAATGACCTCCATTTAAGGTCACTGGTGCTTGAACGCACGCAGTATTCTGGCACTGGCTAGGCCACATCCTGCTGGTCGTGGAACTGATGCCAGGTTAACTGTGTGGGGCCAAGGGAACTCTGAGTGTAGTGACAAGAGGCAAAAGAACCTGAGCTCTAGGCTTGGACAATGGATCCTTACAGGAAGATTTATCTGGACACTCAGTGTGTCTGACTGCGTTTTCTCCTGGTAGGGACTTGAAGAAATGAGCAAATGAAATAAACATGAAATTCAGATCCTTTAACACCTAATGACAGCTTTACTCCCGTGTGTCCCCTAACACCAAGTAGGTGCTTGATTGTGGAATGAAAGATCAGCTGGACTACGTTTTCTAGGTAAAAAACCACTGTGTGGACATCTAATAAAATTAGTCTCGGTGTTGGACTTGGGGAAAGAGTGATGATGTTCCGGGTACACATCTAAACAAGGAGGAATACTTCCTTGGGGGTTATAAGCATAAAAACACTCCGTGACCTCACAGTTTTATTGATGTCTATTTGTGAGGATTAAATAGTGTCTTTGCCTCTTTTATTTTGCTTTTAATCATTCATTGTTAAATAGAGGCTTAGGCCATCTGTCTCTGCCAAGATCTGCCTAGATATGGAAGACTGTATTGTAGAGATACTTAAAAAAAAAAAAATTCTAATAAATCTGTTTATACGATTACTCTTCAGGCATTTCCCTAAAACAATTTTAAGTAGATTTCCTACCAACTAAACCACACCTTTATCTGTTAATTAAAACTATTTTTGTTGACTAGGTCTCGATGCTCTGGAAGCCTGTGGGGATTGTACTTAGCTATTTTTTCTCTTGAAGATAAGATCGGAAACCTTGTCAGGTTTAAAAGGTAAACTACAAAACTGTCAGTTTTCTGATATCAAGGTATACTCTTTGGAGAATCAGCATTCCAAATGGCCAATCTAGTTAATTCTCAGTGGTACAAGATAGGGCAAAGGGGACTGGCCGTGTTTGGGCCCTTGGATTTATTTTATTTTATGCCAAGTGCTTCTTGGGCACTTCCGCCTCATCAATATTCCATAGGTGTAGGCATCATTAACCTCAGTGAAGACTTTGTTACAAACCATTGGTGGAACTTGTTTTGGCATAATATTGTTCCGTTATTTAAATGCAACAAACCACCTATATCTAAACTGAATGAACAGAGTTGAGAATTGTTCAGAATATGGAAGGAGAAGGTTTGTGTGACTGGGGCAGCGCTGCTTGCTGGTGCATGAGCGTGTGTGGGTGTAGGTGTGTGTCTGGGCTTCCCCCCCCACCCCCACGCACACACAGGTACAATCTGAACGTACGGTAGGAATTTTCCTTGACGTCAGTTTTATTCTTTGAATTGTTCCTTCTTAATCAGATGCAAAATACAGTGAAGAAGCATAAGCAATCATCAGTAATGGCTGTATCCACTGTTCAGGGTCAAGTTCAACAACACATGGGTCACTCAGTACCTTCAGAGGCTGTAGAGCCCTACTGTGCTCTGGGATTCTTTAAAATGTTTCAGCTGAGAGCAGGGAGGCCTAGGTAGGAGCTGAGTTACATGTTTCGGTTTCCTTTATGGAAAAATGCTATGCTACTACTTCATTATAATCCTACTGACCTCTTTCTGGCAAGAGCATTACCAAGATACCCAGCACTGCGTGTCCGAACACCTGTCAGTAGCTCTAGTTTATAAAGGATTATTGGTTAATGACCTTGCAGAGGTAGGCAGTACATATTGGTGGTGATTCAGTGTTGGGGGCTGTATGAATGTATTACTTGCTTGGGTGCCTTTCTGTTTTCCATTCTGGGGGCAAATTCTCACGCTCTCCCCACCCCCACCTTTTTAGAGAATTTGTGAGCCAAGAAGTAGGGCATTCTCAATTATATAGAGAGAGCATAGACGTTCTAGGGATTCTTAGTCAAAATGTAAATTACAGGTTACAGTGTAGTTTGAGCGCTTTGAAAGCAAAGTGCATTTGCACTCCGTAAATATTAGTGGTCTCTGTGAGGACCACAAATGTATCAAGGCAGCTTCATCTTGCTGCAGAATTGCAATCTTAAAAAAATAAATTCTTGTTGGATCTAGTAAGTAGACTACAGGGGTCCGGGAAGACTTTCAAGTAAGAGTGTACCTTTAGGAGGGGCTCAAGGTCACAGTCGTCTGCCGTCTTTGAGAACGTGTGAATTGTCTCCCAGACACTTTTATTTTGCCCGAGGACTGCAGCTGCGTTTGGGCTTCTGCTGACAGCATGCCCCTTTCTGTGCATCAGCACAATTAGAATTGGAGACTGCAGTGCTGCTTGTGGCCTTTAGGATTTAGTCATGGAATGTAAGGAATTTTCAACAGGAAATGTATCTGGCTTTGAAATATTTTCGTCTGCTGCCGTCCCTTAACCTGCATGCCTTTTGCGTGTCAGCGTTTGATTCTAGAATTTCATCTGGAATGTGTGTGTGTATGGTTTTCTCTCAAGTGACCCATTTGATGCTGTTCGTGTATGGTCCCCGGTATCATTAATAATTGCGTAAGCAGTGTTAGCGGGTTTTGGCAAATGCTCCATTTCATCTATGCCCAAGAACGTAAAACTCTTATCAGCAATATAATTTAATTTCACTGTACATTTTGGGTTAGGATGCAGCCGCAAGGTCAGCAAGTATACAAGTTGTTTTCAAGAGGCTGGCTTGTGTTGTGGTTGTACTTCTCTGATCTGTCTGCTTTGGGGGTCTTCAATGACAAATACAATGTCAATGTCAGCTGCTAGGTACATGGTGTCTTATTTTGTTGCCAGAGAAAATCTTACTTATACCCTCCTCTGATTAATATTCTTAGCCAGTTGCCTATAGAATTTGACCTAGCAGAACATGGCATATTGTAGGTACACAATGAATGGATGGTAGCCATTATTGTGGTGGTTTTTGAAGGTCCTCAAAATATATTTGAATGAAGGGCACCTAGGAATTGAAATATAAGGCCCTTGTGAGGGTTATTGAGGGACATCGGGTGTCACATTTTAGAGGGTCTCAAACTTAGCCCTACTTGGAGATGACTTTGAAACTGTATAAAGCCTGTGTGTGTGCGCGCGTGTTTGCCTGTGCCATTCTCTTAAACTAAAGCAATTTAGAATATTCAACAAAAACACAGTCAAGTCCATCTTATCCTTAAAATAGCCATGTTCAATGCTGGACACATAGTAAATACCCAGTAAATATTTGCTAACTAGCTCGGGGCTGAATACCTAGGAGATGGGCAGTTTTGACGAATGACTAAAAATGTGAGATTCACTGTAGTTAAGGAAGAGACCCATTTCTCTGAGGAAGTTTATAAGGTGACAGTGTTTGTCTTGGGCTGATCTTTGACCAGGGTGTTTCTCTAATGGCTGTGTTTTGTTGGGATACCTACTAGGTGCCAGCCATTGGACTTGGTGCTTGATATCTGTCATCTCCTCTTGAGATCCTGGACTAGTTAGAAATAGAAGATATTTGATACTGGAATGAAAGAATTTTTAATCCAATTTTTCTATCTCCTGAGGTTACCTAATAGGCTGGTAAAGGGAATTTCTTGCTTGCCATTTGCACTGGTTCTCCACCTGATGCTCATGCCTTTGAGCGGTGTACTTGACCACTCAGCTGGAAAATTGTCAGTCTTCATAGGAACGCTCTTTTAGATGCTAGAACATCTGTAGAACAACCTCTCAAAAATCCCCACCATCTTATCACAAGCCACACAGATGTGCCTCTCATTTTGTAGTATTTTTTTCTTAATGGTGATGCTGCGTACATGTATACAAAGCGATTCTGAGAGTCTGCTTTGATGATTGATTCAAGACTACTCATCTCAGTTTTGTTTGCTTGATGTGAGCAGCACAAAACATTTATCTTTCTGTACTGACAATAACAGTGGTCAGTATGAAATATTCAAAGGGCACGCAAAGCATTGACTGATAGGGAAATAGTATTTAGCTTGCTGTGTTTAGGAAGCCAACTCTTAGAAAGGTGGTTAATTCTAGATTTATTTGTACTCAGAGTTTGTAGGGGTGATTTTAGTGAGCGGGATGATCATTGAAGCAAATGGCGCAGGTCCGTGTGTTGGACCAGATGAGATGACACCATTGTCCACTGTGTTTTAGAATTATTGATGTAACAGGGATGAATCTCAAAATAATTCCACCAAGCGAAATAAGCCAGATAAAAAGAGCACATACTGTATGATTCCTTTTGTATAGAGTTCTAGCAAAATACACAATGACCTACAGGGAGACAAGGTAGACCGGTGACCGAGGGGAGGGGTCACAGACAGGCACACGAGAATTTTGCAGACAGTGGATATGTCCATTATGTTGATTCTGGTGGTGGTTTCACAACACTTTACTTACGTCAGATCTTAGTAAGCTGTGTGCTTTTTATACAATTAGTATGTGTCGATTATACCCCAATAAATCTGTTAGAAAAAAAAACCAAATTTTTGCGACACTTACCCGTTATGAGCAAGTCATTGTTTAGAATCTATTACACCAGACCTCAGGCTCCAAGAAGACATGCTCTTTCTGTTTCATTCCTGTGTTCTCCAGGCCTAACCTGTGAAAGGTCTCTACATAAGTCCTCACTTAAGTATGATGAATGAATAAGTAGACATATCTATGTCACGTTCAGCCACAGACGTCTCTCGCTTAACATTTGCTCTGTGACCGGCGCTATCTAAAAATACATTATTTTATTAATCTTCACAACACATTTTTTTTATTAGAGAGACCATCATTTCACCTCACTTCATAGAAAGGGAAGTAGAGCGTAGAACAGTTAAGTAACATGCCCTAGACCACTGGCTAATGAGTGGAGGGAAAGCTGAAGTGAAGGCTGTCTTGATTTAAAGTCTGTGATAACCTCTGCACTTGGATCCTCTGGCATTTCTTTACGGTTTACATGGATTTTTATGAAGCCGTGACGGAGAAATTTGCAAGAATAGAAGACAGTTCCTGCACCTCACCTTCAACACAATGGGAGCTCGGTAAACATTTATAAATGAGTGAATGAACTCAGTGCTGAAAGGTCTTCTTAGAGGAAAATCCTCTTCCTTTTGTTTATTTTTGCAGTATTAATAGAGCAAAGTTGTCATATTACACGCGGCTCTGTTTGTACTGCCTAAGACCCGAATGCAATGTGGGGTAGGTAAACAGAAGAAAACCCCTTTGTGGGGAGCATGGGTTTCTGCCAGCGAATGTAGTGGGGGTTCCTGGGGGGCCCAAGGAACATTTCTTCATTGTCACATGTGAGGTTTTGTGCCAAGAGGGGAGGAAAAGAGCATAAATTTACATTTTCTTCACAGTTGTATTATTAGGTTCCTCTAAAAGCGAGCTGATTTTTGTACGCCAACATTAAAATTCCAAAAAGGGATTCTAAAATTGTTTGCATTGTACTTTGACAACATGGTTAGAATACTGGGCCCCCCCCCCCGCCCCCCACCCCCAGCCCACTGCTTGGTTAGAATGAAATTTAACCATTTTGGTTGCCTTTCTGAAAATACCTACTTTTTTAGGGTAATTGACGTTTTTTTGTTTTGTTTTGTTTTGTTTTTTAAAGAACTGTTATAACATCAAATTTACCTTCAGGGGTGTGTGTGTGTGTGTGCGCGCATGCGTGCATGTGTCTGTTTTAATGTTAGTGGATTAAACTCAAACTGCCAAGCTTTCTGAGTTTGGCTTAGTAGGAAAAGTTCCCAAATAGTGATGTTTTTTCTCATATACTGGTAGGTAGAGGCCGCACTGGGATTTATGTAGGCTACTACTATTTTCCCTATAAGTTCCCTTAAAACAACACCACCACCATCACTATCACTACTAACAACAACAACAACAAAAACTTGGAATGCCTTATTAGCCCCATTTTTTAAAAAGATTTTATTTATTTATTTGACAGAGATTGAGAGAGCCCAAGCAAGGGGAGCGGCTGGTAGAGGGAGTGGGAGGAACAGGCTCCCCGCTGAGCAGAGAGCCCCATGTGGGGCTCCATCCCAGGACTCTGAGATCATGAATTGAACTGAAGGCAGATGCTTAACCAGCTGAGCCACCCAGCTACCTCCCCGCCGCCCTTATTAGTCCCATTTTAAAAAGAAAACAAAAAAGAAAAAATCTTGTAGGGAAATGGTAAATATGGTTGATTTCATCAGACTCATCGTCCACTGACATTCCCCTCTTTGTTTGCTTAGTCACATAAAGCAATTTATCAAGCCCACATTATGTGCCAAGGTCTGTGTTAGGTGTTGAAGGTAAATGGGGGACACTAATACATGCTTTCTGCCTTGGTGGAGAGAAGGTGTCCTCTCTGCGTTTGGTTTTGCTTTCGGAGGTATCAGTAGTACCAGAATTGTTAATACATTTTTATTTGTCAACTCTGCCAAAATCACAGGTTATTTAGGTCAAGTTGTTTGACCCTTGTGCCCTTGTTTCATATTTCATAAAATGGACATACTAACTGCTTCTCTTACATGAGTTATAGAACAAATAATGTACTTCGGGAAAAGACTTAGAAAAATCCATAAAAAATAAGAGAATAATGTAGTGAGCAACCCACTTTCCTAGTGTGCAGGAATGTGTGTGCGTGTTGCACGAGATTCGAAGTTGAACTTAATCTATTTAGTTCTTGATTTCTAGGTGGTTTCCTTATAACTTGATTTCTCTCGAGATGACTTTTAAATTAATTATTTCCTTATCTTTGTGTTTAGGATTGAAAATGTGGAAAGTTTTGGCTTTTGGAGTTGGATCATTTGCATTACTGTCTTTCTTGCAAATTAAATTTCTCCAAGATGTATAGGGGTGTTTTTGTTCAAGTACAAGGAAAATGGGCACGGATAGGATTTCTCTTTACTGGCATTGGTGGATCCATTAGAGATGTTTAGGGAAATCTTCTCTACAGTGTATTGGTGGCGCATAAAAGGAATGCATAATATCTTATAATTAAGCTAATGATCACTAATTTGTGGAGAGTCCTTCTTTGTAATGATATCAAGGAACACTCTGGAGACTGAGGTGGTTATCCTTAATTTCAGTATTACTTGAAAACTTCTAGTTATTGTACTCCCACAGTTTCCATGGAAATTTCGTATGCACATAAACTCGCTTGCTCTCATGACTTCCCATTGTTTTGTAGGGCTGAGTATACTGAATATTGTGATTTTCTGGCCACTTGCAAATCCCTTAAAGGCAAAGATGATGTCAAATTGAAATTTGTATCTCCAGTATTTTGATCGGGGCCTGCTACATGGTTGGACATAGAAACTGTTGGCTCACTTAGTAGAGGGGTCCATCACCAAGGCTCAGAAACCTCCTCATATTTTTCTTACTTTCTCTTTCTTCCTTTCCTTTCCTTTCTTTCCCTTTCTTCCTTCCTTCCTTTCCTCCTTCCTTCCTTCCTTCCTTCCTTCCTTTCTAAGATTTATTTATTTATTTGAGAGAGAGAAAGAGTACATGCGTGAGTTAGGGGAGGGGCAGAGGGAGAGAATCCTTGGGTAGGTTCCCTGATGAGCGCAGAGCCCGAAGCATGAAGAATGATGCTTGGGGCTTGATCCCACAACCCAGGAGATTCATGACCTGAACCACAGTCGAGTGGGACACGTAACCAGCTGAGCCACCTAGGTGCCCCTCTCTTTGTATTTCCTGGTACTTGGCCTGCTTCACCCAGTTGATTTCCAGGTCTTGGCAATCAGAGTCATGTGGGTGGAAAGAGCTTGCTTGGTCCTTGACCACAGATAGATCTGAGCTTGCATATCTCTTACCAGCTGTGTGACCTTTGTAAGAATGTAAGTTGTACATTCTCTGTGCCTTGTTTCTAATTTATGGACCTGAGAAGCCCAATTCCAATAATAATTAGCATAATGATGGCACGTAGTGGGTCCTCTGCGAGGGGTACGTTTCCTTGATCTTTTTACCAGTTAACCATCTTCAGTATTTTTTAAAGGTTTTCTTCACACCTGATTATGGAAATAGCCTCTTAACCGTTTTCCCTGACATTTTTCATTTTTCTTTTTCTTCTTTTTTTTTTTTTGCTTCAGGTCAGCTTAGATATTGCCACCAGATTAAATACTGACTAATTATTACAGATTAATTAATGCAGATTAATTATTTACTATGCTAGACACTAGGCTTTTTCTGTTGTGTCTGTGGTTTAAAACAAATAACAAAGAACCCATCAGTGCTTTGGCCTACAGAATAAAACTGACTTAGGTTGGTAGTCTGTCACCATAACTTGGTTTTCTAGCCTTCTCTTCCATTTCCCATCACATACTTTATAATCCTTACAAATTGACTACTCTGTTCCTCCTAGTTATTAGGAATTGGGATATCTTCAAGGACCCAGGCTCATACCTATCCTGCCAATCACCTCTTCCCACTCACCACCCTCTTCCCAGTTCAGGAAAGAGCAGAATGGAAATCTGCATTCAAGACAGCAGTGTAGACCCTCCTAGAAACTGGATCGGATCGTGGGTTGAGCCTTGAACCCAAATAATGCCTTCAGTTCTTCTGTCTATTCCAAATCTTAATCGGGGGGCATTAGTGCCGTTTGGCGAACCACACCAAAGACTTTTGAAACCGAGAAGCAGAAAGTTTGAGGAGTGCTAAAAACAGATGCTGAACCTCAAGCGTGGAGGGATCCTGCCACACGTATCCCCCATCAGCTCTGTGCTGTCATGGTAGGTTAGAGAAAACCTTTCTTGGAGCTAGGTTGGGAGGTATCTGGGAAGACAGTGGGCAAAGTTGGGTGGCCTGGAGAAAATGGGGTGAAAGTCCCATTCTCCCCACTCCTGCTACATCACCCAAGCTGGTGATTGATAACGTTTGTCATATTCTCTTAAAATTTACTGTAGTTCATGTGCCCCTCAGAATATCTTCCAAATTCACTCTTTCCGTATCAAGTGCAAAGAGTTAAGTTGTTTGTATTTATTTTTATTACTGATACATAATCCATTTGTATTACGATAACTATAATGTCCAAACTTCTGTCTTTAATTATCTTTTTTTCTTGCATTTTAGTTAGTTCAGTAAGCCTCTAGTCAGTGCCTGTTGCTTTCAAAGTACTCAACTCAGTGCTGGAGGCCTGGCTTCCGGGCCTTGAAAAAAATTGAGGTCTGGAAACAGACATGGAACACTATAAGGAGTTATTTCTCCCCAGAAAGTGCAAGTGAGTGACGAGGCTACAAAGCTTGTCGCTGGCCAAGAGATCATGGCCTTGGTGCATCGTATGGGGAGCTTACGTTTTATCTAATAAGAGTGAGAGCCCACCAAAGGATTTTAACCAGAAGTGTGCCCGGTTTCACACTTGGATTTTAGGAAGGTCACCCTGGGAGTTTTGTGGCAGATGGATTTAAATGAGGCACTACTGGAAGAAAGGAGACCAGGACTGAGACTGTTACAAAGATCCAAATGGAATGGGGCCAAATGAGCAGATCAGAAGGACCAGAGTCTACGGAGAAAGGTCTGAGAAACAGACAACAGTGACGTGATTCAAAGATGGCTTTAAATTTTTGGCATGTTTGATAAACAAGTGAGGGAAAATGATCAGCTTGTTATTAGTCTTTCCTGGATTCTAAGTTTCTTGAGAATAAGGCCTCAGCATTTATCCCTTGGTCTGTCCATCCAGTCATCCATGTATCCAACATTGATTGGGTATAAAGCACAGATACAGGCATTGTGTATAGTTCGGGAGTGTGTTTTTGTAGTACTCTTATCTGCTTATTCTCACCATAGCCTTTAGTGGATATCTTTGTTGTAGTAATGTTTGTTGAATGAATTATGTGAAAGGTTCTCTTGAAGATCATTTGAGAGCTAGGACTTAGGATGTGATAACATGAGCATACCCTACTCTTCCTCCCTCTCCACCCCCCACCTGGCATACGTGTCCCCACAGGCAAGTATGGACAAGATGAGGGTTACAAGTTATAAAACCTGGTGTGTATCAAAACACTTCTGTCACTCATGTGGCACACCAAGTAGTGACTGAACTTTGGCTTGTGAACTGATAGAAAATTACTAAGAGTTGATTTCCCAAAGAAGATACATAACAGATCTCGCATTCCGTTTGCTGAACACATGGTTAGAGGATTGAACTTAACATATAAATAGCAGCATGTGGCTGTTTACATTTAAACCTAATTAGTAAAATCAAAACTTCAGTTTTACAATTACAATCACGTTCCAAATGCTCAGTAGGTACAGGTGGCTAGTGGTTTCTGTCTTGAGTAGTGTGGTTATAGCCATTCCCATCATCATAGAACGTTCTAGCAAACAGCACTGTCCTGAGGAGTAGGATATAAGTTAAAAGCATAGATTCTCAAGCTGGACTGCTTGGGCTTGGGATCCGGCCGTGCCGGGCACTGGTTGAATGAAACTTACCTCTGTCTTAACTCCAAGATGAGTAATACGACCTTTTTCATACAGCACTGTGAGAATTAAACTAGTTAATTTGTGTGAGATACTTAGAACAGTGCCCAGCCCTGAAGAGGTGTGTTTGCCCTCCTCCTGCTCTTCTGACTTCTTAGTAGGAAATATGTTCCTTGACTACAGAGGGAAAAAGGAATTTACTTTTCTCAGTCTCTAATATATATATATATATTTTTTCTTTTTTTCTTTTTCCTGGAGATGAACTCTTAGCTGTCTTTTGGGAGAAAAAAAAAAAATATTTTCTCTACATCAGCCAGCACTCTGCATAGCGTGTGACAGGTAAATAAAGATGTCCATTAGATGTGGTAGATAGAAGGCATTTGGAAGACGAGTTTGTACAGAGCCTGCATTCGTTCACGCCACAGGTGCATGGGGAGTGCTTCTGAAGAGCAGGGCCCGCACCTGCCCTAGGGAGCCGCGTTCCCTGCTGACAAGCCCCACGCCTAGGGATGGCTGCTCTTTGTAGAAAACCAGGACGGGCTTTCCTTTACAGGTTTGTTGGGAGACTATCACCTGGGACATGGCACTGAATTCCCGTTAGCAGATTTATCCTATTTGGGATGTTTTGTTGTGGTGACTTGAGGGCCTTGAATTTGCTTTCATTAGATTCTTTCTTGGACTTTTAAGGCAGTGGCCTTTTCGGCACTGATACATATAGTTCGGTGTTTGGGGGGAACTTAGTGATGTCAAGCCTTCTATGACTATTGGGAATATTAATAAAACCTATGAAGTACTCATACAATTAGATTCTCTGACCTATGTCCCACTGAGCCATCGTTAACTGAGGACAGACTGAGGACCCTGTCTAGGGTTTAAAGGGTGGTGGGGAAGCCACTGGCTTTTCTCCTCTTTGTTTCCACTGTTCCTCTGGCTCTTTCCCTGGGAGCACAAAGAAAGGATGGCCTGGCCTGGAGCCCCAAAGCAGCGTCCAGTGGCCTGCAGACCGAGAGAGCCGATGTGGTTTTATATTAGCTTTGTGCCTAGTTTGGATTTTAAACAAAATCCAATGCTCTATCCAGAGGTTTGAGAGCCGGAGGATTTATTTTCCTTTTGGGGAGACTTTTGTGAATGCTTTCCGCCTCCAGCATCGGGCGTGTCACGGTGCCATATTTTGTGTGCATCAAGTTTGGTTTCTTTTAGGTCTTGGAAGAGTAAATTCAAAATGTTTAATTGTTCCCTGGTTGCGATCTTACGGATACTGGGCCTTTGGATCTGCTTGCCCGGAATAGAAAAACCATCTTTAATGACACCAGGTACTGTCTGTGTCCCACTGTGGGACTCCAAGGGGCCGTGAAACACTTGGGTTTGATATTGGTACCATGTACTATCAACCACCGGTCTGTTGTGAAATCCTTCTGTTTTCAGATTTGTAGTTTCCTTTTCAGATAATAGAACATCTGATTTCGAGCATGAAGGTACATCTTCCTAAGTTTCTATGACGGAAAGATATTGAGGAGGAGGAGGGAGAAAAGCCAGATACCGGAGACCAGACAAGCTGGCAGGAAATTGCAAACATGGTGGAATTTCCAGCGCCTTCCATTTATTTATTTTTTTTAAGTCCTGGATAATTTAAAAAGTACTCGCTTTTACTTTTGTTTGTTTCTTTGCTTGCAACCACGTCTATCTGCCAACCTTTCTAAAATGTCATGATGTAATTATTTTAACAGGCACTGTATGCTCCTTTATTTGGGGGATATTAACCTTTCTAAACAAAAGGAATGTTAATATACACTGGAGACACAACTAATGGGATTTCATTTTTCTTGTTAGGCAAGAAGCTTGATTTTCTCTCTCTCTCTCTTTTTTTTTTTTTTAACTTCTTGTGAAAGAATGCGGCTAGTGAAGTAATTGCCTTAAGCTAATCCATGATAGCGATTTTAAAACGTGACTTTCCAGATCACTTTTATATGGCTTAGAAAGAATAATGTGATTTTCTTGTTTTTGTTTGCTTTAGCTAAACAGTGTTGAAGGATGATATAAATTCAATGAATTCAAAACAAAGAAAATGCTAATTGGTAAAGTGCTGAGTTCTTTTAAGGCATGAAATATAGTGTTTAATTCATAAGCATTGTTTAATTTTATATAGATTTAGTTAATTTTTTGAAAGTTGGTATAGGACAGACTCAGAATAAATTAGCTGGCTAGCCATTTTCTTAATCACCATGTATTCCTTTTTGCTGTTCAAATATATATGACCCAGATATGTTGTCCTTGCCATACGAGGATGGTGGTCATAGGATTAGACATGAAGACAGCATGCTTCTAAGATTCTCACAGGACCCTTCTCGCTCTGCTTCTCTTCCTCCCTCCTTCCTTTCTTCTCCCCCTCCCTTCCATGCTGGGTAGCCACTGAACCATTTTCATGCACTTCCTGTATCACCTTCTGACCGACAGAGTACATTCATGATGGGGTAGCGAGCCTCAGAGCTGGTGAGGCAATGAAACAGATTAGAACTGATTGGTCCACGTGGGTGTCAGGCCCATGACTTTGGCCTTATTATCAAGGAATCTCAGACCCTGAACTGCCCAGCCACACAGTTCTGCCGACGTGCTCAGTTTGGATGAAGTATGCGTCACTAATCCCTTTGCTGATGGGGGCCTTAGAACAACGGGGCCGGCGAGAGAGGAGAGAACACTATTGAATTGAACCGTGATCATCTCTGCCAAGCTCTCAAACAGCTTTCCCTTTAAGCAACAGAGATGACAAGTTTTTGCTATTTTGGATTAGTGAGACAGTATGAAATGGTTTCCCTTTCCTTCCAGGCAAAAATACCAACAGAATCTGCCTTTGGAATGAAAGTGCTAATTTCATTTGGTGACTTTCAGACTTGAAATCTGGGCTCGAACGGGAGCGGTGCATTAGTCAGCTGAGACAGTGGGGGTTATTTTTACAGTGCTAATTATTATTTCATGACAGTGATTTACTTTGTGTTGTCTACCCTTTACACCCCCAAACTAGCCATTGTTTGGGGAGTCGAATCGCCAGGCTGTCGTGTTCTCTTTCAAAGGCAGATCTTACTATTTTATGGGTGGAGGCACTTTGCTGCAAGAAAAAAGTGTGGTTTATTGAAAAGAGTCTTGCATATGAAATGTAATCTGGATATTCAAAACTAATAGGTTTATATTTTGGTCTTGATTTTTAAAGTATATTTTTCTGACACCATAATCGTCTTGCTTTATCTGCATTAAACTTCATCTGTTTACTAGGATGCGGCTAAATTTTTGTTGCTCACATTGAACTTAGGAAGGAGCGACACATATAGTTAACAAATAAATGCGAAATGAAATTTAATATAACCCCTTGATGCGTAAAGGAAGATGAGTGGAAGACAGAGTTGATTGCATGTCTAGAAGCATATCTGCCTGATTTATGCTCTAATTTTAGTACTGAGTTTCCTTTGTAATAGTAAAATGTCACATTAGCATGTCCCTTTTAATAACCTAATATGCTACCAGTGACAATAAATACATGCATCGAGTCTAGCTCAGGGTGTCTCAAACTTCAGAGGCCTGTGACCCTTCCCAGTGTAGTTAAATTGCCCAGATGACCCTCCTGTCATATATTTTTAATTGTAAAGCACTTGAAATCAATCATGTTTTATTTCTTTTTAAATAAGCACCTCAAGATCAGTGGTGAGCAGTTTTGCTCACGGTACTTATCCACTCTTAAAGGAAATTAAAGATCGGAAGGGGCCCTGAGTCTCCGTGGCTCCAGAGCCATCTACATGGGGGAAAACCGAGCAGGCAAGAACTGCATTTACTGCTAGTCTCCACACTCTCCTGCCTGCGCGCCCGGGGAAAGTTGGCATCAGTGAATATAACAAAGTAAAAGCATTTAGAATTGTTCCCGCAGATCTTCAAGTCGTCCTAGCCTGAGATCTCAAGCATCTTCACGAAGGCCAGGGTTTTCTACAATTTGTATGGTAACTGAGTGCCTTTAATTTAAACTACGCTGAGCTAATCTTTAGGAGAATTGGAATCTGCCTCTGAACTAATTATGATTTACAGAAATTGATAATTTGTCTTCTGCATGTGTCTGCAGGAAGAAATTACTATTACATTTGATTAACGAATGACAGATTTCAGCCCTGTGATTTACCATCTTTATTAGCAAACTTAGAAAACTTCTAAGAGTCCTCTTTTCACACAAATCAACTTTATTCTGGTAAAGTTTACCTGGAAATGACAGACGTGTGTGGCTTTCGAATGACCTGCCTTACCCACAACAAATAAATCTTGGTGTGGTTTGTCTTCTCAATCTTCAAGCACAACCTAAGCACTGAAACTGATTTCCCATGATACTCGGAACTTAATAATATGTAATTAACTTCCAAAAATGAATGCCCGTTCTCCTGAATACATTCCTGAAGAATTTCCTCGAAATATGTATAATTGTATAAAAGGAAGCAGAGCGTTATATTAACTTTCGTTTTCACGCACCCCTCTGCAAATGTTTTCCTTTCTCTTTGAACAGGTTATAGTTGTGTGGAATGGACAGTACTTTTGGTGTGAGCCGAGCTGTAATATATTATTGACAGTGTGAGTGATTCTGAAACCCACTTTGGATATACATAACTGAGATGTAAAACCATTGTAGCATGGCAGGGAGAGGAAGGGCATTATATTTTCTTCCCATGAGTAATGTGGTGCGGTTTTAAAAAATATTTTATTTGTACGTGTTTTTATATAGTTGAAAAAAAAAATAATCCTCCAGTACTCAACAGCCTCGTAGAATTGTCACGCTGGTTAAAAATGCCCTTTCGTATTTTTGTGTCAGGAGAATCTTACTTCCTGCGTGTCAAAAAGGGAAGTTGAACTATTAGCCTTGTAAAGACCCAGAGGTAAAGTTTAATTTTATAATGACATGAAATAAATGTTCTATTATCTAAGTAATAGTTCACCAAAAAGTCTGAAATGGCCTTTCTCAAGGATGCAGCGTGCGTGTGATGCTAATATTAAAATGGGCCTGCCAGATTGAGTGATGGGCGGTGCTAATAATTCCAAATGGGGAGATGAAAACAGCATCTCACACACGTGCTCTTTGCCCTCTGTAGTCCCGCTCCCTTACTGAATGGGTGAGCCTCATGGTGAGAGAGTGGAATGAATCACCAAGAGGTGTGGGCCTCAGGCCCTCCGCATGGCGAGTAAGCTGGACATTCCGTGTGTAGGAGGTCTGAGGTTCATCCTTGACCTTCAACTTGAAGTTTAGATGATTAACAGCAGTCTGTCATGGGCAGTTGTATTGGCGGTGAGGACTGTTTTATTCACCCCCGCCTTAGTTCTTTGGTGTGCTGCATTGCAAATGCACGTTTGTATGCTCATTTTGTTGAAATGCCCTCCATTTCAATCTGTCTCCAACTTTTTCAATAAATCAACAGGTATTTCTTTCTTGACAATATGGTATTCTTCAGAAGGACCATACTTCATCTCATTGGGTAGAAGGAATTAATTCAGGCCATTCCCTAGCAGGCGTTGCTAGAAACAGTCATTGTTCTTGACTGGAACGATTTAACAAAAAACGAAACAGAAAGCTAGTAACTGAATTGTGGGACAAGCCCTCTGCCACACATGAGGTATTCTGGGAGCAGTCCGTCTCTGTTTGGCCCAGTCTAGGCCTTTCCCTGGCATTTGTTTATCCCAAAAAAGCCAGGAAAAGTTGAGTTCCAAAAAGAATGCTGGTCAGCTTTCTCTTACTCACCCTAATGGAAAAAGCTTTATGAAAGGTCTCTCAACAGTAGGTCCCTAAAATTATTTAGAGTTGGTTTTGTAATGTATCAGAAAGTTTTACCCCTGTGGGTTACTCTGATTCTGTTTTGCTTAGTCTCACATTGCTATATCCTCATGTTGACATTCCTTCACATAATTCCTTCACATAATAATAATAATATAACACAGTATACCAATATCTATAACATAGTATAACAAGCACATAACTGGTGAATACGAGTCAGGCCATGCAGCGAATGGAGACTTGGGATTAAAAGGCTACCAGGGATGGTGCCTAACCGCCTGTGGGCATTTGCTGAGAACTACATCTGCTGTTCCCGGGACAGGGGGCAAGCTGCGGCTCTCTGAGAGGCAGAACTTTTAAAAATAGGAGGCCTCCCGTGAACGGAAGGGCCCATTAGGGGTTGTCTGGTTTCAGTGGTCATGATCAAGAGATAACATAACTGAGGGGCGCCTGGGTGGCTCAGTGGGTTAAGCCTCTGCCTTCGGCTCAGGTCATGATCCCAGGGTCCTGGGATTGAGCCCCACATGGGGCTCTCTGCTCCAGGGAGCCTGCTTCCTCCTCTCTCTCTCTCTCTCTGCCTGCCTCTCTGCCTGCCTCTCTGCCTACTTGTGATCTCTGCCTGTCAAATAAATAAATAAAATAAAATTTAAAAAAAGATAACATAACTGAATGACTAGGTCGATGTGGTCCAAAAAAAGACCATCTGGAGAACCTCGTGAAAATGACAATTTCAGCTTGTGTTTTCAGAGAAACCGGTAGCTGTGGGTACCTTTCCCTGTGTAACTTAGAATTAAAAAAAAAAAAAAAAAAAAAAAAGGAAATGCAAACTAAAATAATTGAGTGATGGAATGCTTGCACATCTGGGAGGCGAAGCAAGAGGGTTCCTGGTTGGGTAAGGAGCACCACGGTTAAGCTCTGACAAATGGCACCCCTGCCCCTCGCCTCTGTCAACAAAAGTGCTTCCTGGAAACGAACAATAAAACATGTGGGATGTAAACATCAGCAACTTAAGTGCTTGCCAGCTCAGTTGTTAGGAATAGAGGTAAAGCGAAAGATTAAAGACAGCTTGACAAAATCCTACACACCATCCAGCTGGGCCGTGCGCGTTATGAAATGTGGTAGGACAGAATGAGGGTGTTTAAAAAAACTTACCGCTATTATGCAGCTGGAGGGCACTGGGCTGAGTTGGGAATATGCCAAGAGGCCTTGTGCTGCTTCTGTAGATAAACTTGCAGGACTTTAGCTTTCAACTCCATCCAGTCCTTTCTGTCAGATTCTCTTAACCTTGTCCTGTCCCTTGCTGAGCACTGACATTTTCAGAGCAGAGGAAAATCATGGTAAATTTATGTATGATGGGGGGATGTCTCTGTGTATCTCTGGACTCTGCTTCTAAGTGTTTGCGCTCTTTTGATTAGTTCTTCCCTTGGTTTGTTTTGTAGTCTCAGAAGAGCTCAGAACCCCGTGCTGTTTAGGAGTCACATTTAGAGTCCCGTGTTCTCCGGTCTGCGTGGTGGCGGGAGGTCCTTCCCGGCGCTTCTGCGGGAGAGCCTCAGCCCCTCCTGAGGACCTGAGGGGCCCCAGAGCAGGGCACATCACCGCTGAACCGCCTAAGCCTGTTTGTGTCAGTTTAATTTATTGGGAGTTTTGTCTAAGATTTTGTTGGGTGAAAGGATGTTAAAACTGAGAAATCTGAAAAGCTCCTATGTTGGAGGATTGTGATTCAGGCCAAGTTGTAGAGGCTTTTGAACACCTGACCAAGGGAAAGCTCTCTTTATTTTACCCATAGACAGGTGACGGGGAACCACTAAGGGTGAGTGAGGTGGAGACAGTGGAGAGAGAGCGAGAGACCATGAGAAGGATGGACCGGAGAGGTTTGTACCAGAGTCTAGTTACAGGGCTCTGTGGCTAGTCCAGTCATGGCACAAGCAACAGTTTGTACTGGAGTGACGGGAGAAGTCATGGTTAACTGACTGGGGCACCAAGGGGCACCAAGGATGGGAGTTGGGTTTCATCTTGCATCCCAGCTCCCGGTCATTGGCTAGGGCCCCTGGAGTGTTGGGATGAGGATTGTGAAGTTGTGTCTGGTCTCTGTGGGAGGCGTTCCGTGGTCACTCAGTGATGTCTCTCATGCATGAAAGGATAGAGGATGGCGCATCTCTTCTGTGGGGTGTTGCCCCAGGACTCATCATCTACAGTGCAATCAGATATGTTAGAATTAGTGACACACCGAAGGTGGAAAATGAGGGTGTCAGATGAATGCGTGGTGACTGATACTTACGCCTGGCTGAGCTGACTTAGATAAGTGCCAAGCGAAGAAGAAATATCTAGTAAACAGAGCCATGACATTGAAGGATGGGATTGTGATCAGGGCCAGAGCTTTGGACTGGAGATGATTCACGTAGATGCGATAATTGACTTGGCTCTTGCTGTTGGCTAGGGGTGAGAAGCAGGAGAAGACTGGGGCGAATTTGTAGAGGTCAGGTTGAGTTGATATGTCCATGTTGGTGGTGAACTCTGAATGTGGACATGTTTACAACTTGAGTCATGTTGCCAGACAAGACCAAGAAGTGAATCTGGTATAAGCCGTTGGAAGCGGGTGAGTATTTTGGATGCTCTATCTGAACAACATTTATAGTTTACCCAAACTCCACTGATGCTTTTTGTTTTTTAAAGTGTTACCTAGACTCTATGTTGTTTATTAATGGGTAGGTTTCAGGGTTGGCGTGAATAAAAGGTCTCTTTTTGCAATCTTGAGATGATATAGAATAAGGATGCTAGAAGAAATTCAGTCTGAACTCCTGTTACAGAAGAAAAAAACAGGACTCAGGGAAAGCCAAAAACGCGTTAAGGTTTTGCCCAACACCACAGAGAGAGTAGGTAGTACAGTTGGGTTTGAGACTCAGGTCTTGTGACTTTTCTTCTAAATGCTTTCTTTGTTACTCTATCCTGGCTTTTCTAGAATATATAGGATACAGATGGGAACTTTACATATAAAAATAAAGGATTAATGATGTACGTAATCTGATGGAATAATTTAGAGAGATGAAGATACAGCACTTCCCAGCTTTTTGCCCTTCACGTTTTGCTGTTTCATTCATATGTTCATAAATATATTTAAACCATTCTTGAATATTTAGGTCATTTCTAGTCGTTTGCTCTTTTAAGTAGGAAAAGACAGTTAAAGGTAGCTAGACTACCTAGGTTTAAATCTAGGGTTTACCATTTCTTACTTAGGGGATTTTTAGTCGCATTCTTAAACTCCGTGCCCCAGTTTCCTTATCTCTAAATTGGGGATGATAATAGTGCTTACCTCAGAGGGTTCTTGTGAGGGTTCCATGGGGATGATGGGAAAGGAAAGTATTTAGAACGTGCTTTGGTGCCTGGCAGTTTTTATCTAGGAAGAGTGCAGACTTTGGAGTCAGATCTTTTGGGTTCAGAGTCCGGCCCCATCTCTTACTAGTTGTTTGACCTTGGAATCACCTTACCTTCTCTGAGCTTAGATGATAATATCTACCTTCCAGGGCAGCTACGAGAATTAAGTAAGCTAAGACAAAGTGCTTTCATAGTGCTTGACTTAAAATACGGACACAATACATGATAATTGTTTTTATTATTACCATCATAATCATTACAATTATGAATAATGCTATAATGAACATCTATACACATAAACCTTTGTAGGTCTTTATGAATGCTTCCTTAGGGTAAATTCTTAGAAGTGGAATTACTATGCCTCCTCTTAACTTTCTAAAATGTCTTTAATAAAGTTTTCTTTACATAAAAAAAAAGACACTTTCATTTAGCTTACTGTAGGTGCAATTTACCAATCTAGGCAAAGTAGGTTATACAAGGCTGGATATTCCCTTACCTGTCATGAGCTCATAATCTGGTGTGAGAAATAAGAGATAAAGGGTAACCACAACAGAGTATACAACGTGACGCATGTCTTTGAAAAGGAGCGGAGTCCTAGGGAAACCGCAGTTGGAGAGGTTAATTTTGGCTAAGGGAAATCAAAGACGTCACAAAAGAGATGACGGAAGTGGATATTGGGGATGCTAGTTTGTTGATAGGTGGGGAGAGGGAAGGTTATTGACACGGCCTCGTAGGATTGTTTCTGTCTTTGGGGCCATAGGGTTTAAGCACGTGTACTAGCCATTGGCTTTGAAGACTTTGGACACTAGTAAGGAGCTTAGTTTCTCTCTACTCACTCTTCTCCACCTAGATTCTCTTCGTCTTCCTTTAGTCTCCTTCAGGAGACAGTCAATTTTCTTTGGATTTCCTAGATTCTCTTAGAAACCTGATAGTACATCATGTATTACTTAAGACTGATTCGGGCCAGAATACACCGGCAACGTGTTAGTGCACCAAATTGGAACTCAGTTTCTGGGTTCTATATGATTACTTTAATCTGACTTCTCTGAAGAAATGTTAATCTCTTGTTAGAGTACGATAGCAAGGCTTTGCAAGTATAGACATTTTAATGTAGGCACAATTCTTAAGTTAAAGCCTTTTTAGCTGTTACTTATTTTTCAGTGACAGTTATGACTAACGGCTGGCATAATTTATTTCTGCTTTGTAGATGGGCATAACTAGGGATCTTCTGTATTGGCTAGACATTTTTTCATGAATTCATAAAGTTTCAATCTAGAACATTGGATTAGATGTTAAGGCATTTATGTTGACAAGCAAGAAGTAAATCGTATTCTGATCCAGTTTGTATAATAACGTGCAACCCAATCGGCAAGGTTCATGTTGGTAATTTCGCATTGCTCTGAGACTCAAGTTACATATATAAGAGTTGACAGTCATTTCAGCATGTGTTAGCCTTGAACTTCAGAAGGTAAAGGAGTTCTGCTACTTCATTTCTGTTCAAAAACAGTCAAAAATCATGGAAGAAAGGATCCTCCTATAATTCTCTGCCTCACACTGGTAAGTACACAGTCGAACTGAATCCACCATTAACCAATGCTGTGAGCTGCATAGTTTGGCTTGTTTCCTTAAAGCTTTCATGTGACAGATTTATAATTTCATGTTATTTCTAGGTCAACAGTTAGATTAATGTTTTATCTCCTGAGCAAAAGCACAGGGTTTCTTTGTAAACTTTATTATCTTACTCAAACTGAACATTGCAAAACAAAGAATTTTCTTGCTCTCACATTCCTCAGTGGAGAGCTTTGTTTATACAGAGGTTATCTTGTGGTTATTTTATATTCTACTTTACTCTAAATTTTCTGCAGATGGAATAAGTATCCTCTTTAAGGCTTTCAAGTCCTATTAATTAAAGCTAGTTAGTTGTCATTACTGATCATTTACTAGCTTTTATTTATTTTTTGCTTTGTTAGAGCCCAGCAGGAGGCCTCTTAATTGATCAGAATACAAGCCTGTCCTGCTCCCTAAGACCTACCTAGTGCCTAACTACAGAAAAATCCTCCAGAAATATTGGCTGAATGAATACATGATTGTCCCTGACCTGGGAGGGTATAAATCTCAAAAAAAGTACTTTGGAGCATGCAGATCTCTCCACCAGTCTGAAAGCTGGTAACATTGGACATTTTCTGTTTGAGCTAGTATGACTTTTTTATTTTCCTTTCCTTTCCTTTCCTTTCCTTTCTTTTTTGTAAGTACTGATATGTTATCTGTTCTTAAGTAGGCATGGGGACTCGTATTAATGTTATTTTTTGAAATAAATTACATTTTACAGGCTTCATACCACTGTTTTCTTCTATTTGCCTGATTGAAATTTTACTTTGTTCTTTGACTCTCAGACAATGGGAAATTTGATTTTCATGATACCATGTGTATTATGATTTTTTTTTTCCTCTCCACAATTCCGCCCTGAAATCCTATTACATTTCAGTGGCTACGTTAGCCTCATCATTAAAAACTCTTTTGTCTGGCCAGTTCTAGCTGTTAGAGAGTTCCTAGAAAGACACATTGTAAAAGGGACTGTCATAAAGGGCTTTGCACCTCTTCCCAGGAACAGTGCAACTTGCGTTTGTTGTAAGATAATCCTAGATGTGACCCAAATGCCATAAAAGCAAAAATAAACCATAACTCTATATATGATTTTATCTTTGTTTTTATTTAATAAACATTTGAGGTATGTCAGATACGAATCTTAAGTAGTCACTCTGCTCCAGAGAATTTTTTGGTCATTGAGGAGGGAGAAAGACCCCATCTGAGTGGACTCAGGAAGAACCATGCGTGAAGCCAGCCAGGGTTCCGCAGACACATGGGAGCACTGCTGTTATGGCAACTGGGTAGTCTGGAATCCCATTTTTATCATTTGGAGAACCTTGGCTTGGGAGGCAGAGCAGACCTCATTGTTGGAAATACAGATAAAACTTTAGAGTACTTAGAGGGATTAAGATTTTTTTCTGTACCGCCTTTTAATTAAAATATTATGACTCTTAGTTGGATTGGATAGGTAGCAGACTGCGGAGGGATCAGTGCCCAAGTTCTCTAGTAAAAGCTTCCACGCACTTTCTGTGTGTGGTGGAGTGAAAGGAACCACGTTCTCTCGGTTGATGCTTGAGAGACTTACCAAATGAGAGTTGCCCAACTGGCTACTGACTTTGGGTCTAATGCTCTTTCCTCCACTTCCTTCTATGCTGATATGAGCCAGCTGCTTAAACAGCCATATGTCACTGAATAATTAAAGGTGTTAAAAATGAAAACTGAATTCTGAAGTAAAATTAGGGAAGAGGTGAAAGGTAAGGGCAGCCTC
Organism: Enhydra lutris kenyoni; assembly: GCF_002288905.1. Lineage (NCBI taxonomy): Eukaryota > Metazoa > Chordata > Mammalia > Carnivora > Mustelidae > Enhydra > Enhydra lutris. The sequence goes on from NW_019154118.1 coordinate 18,464,099, forward strand.
TGAAGCAGGGGTGACAGAAGCTCCATGAAACGGTGATTAGATTTGTTTGCTTTTAGTCAACAACCTTCCTCAGATGGTCAGAAAGATGGACCCCAACCAGTACCAGATTTTAGGAAGAGGCCATCACTCGTAGTCAACTCCCCGCTCTATTTTATGCCAAGGAAAGATTAAGGAATCTGGATGTTCGGCGAGAAAGCAGAATGAGACGTAATTGTGTGGTATTTAAGGAGAGTTGCACCGTGGCACAGACCAGAGGAGGGATGCTGTGACCAATTATGGCAGCAGGCAGAGACCGTGGTTCCTGCACAGCGTGACTCCTACTCGGGAACAGCTGCCATTGGTCACTAGGAACCTTCAAAGGGCTTAAGTGATTATGGTAACTGAAAGCATGTTGGGTTCAAGGATTTATAAAATTCTTTAAAAGGACGATGAATTCAAGGTTAAACAGAGAGAATGTACTAGTATGTGCCTAGATAGTAGGGGTTCTTTAAATCTTTCCCCAAATGGTAATTTCTCTAAAAGTTGAGACCTAAACATTAGGTGATTGAGTGTCAGGCAATATTTAAACTGTTTGAATGAATTGATTGCATCCTAGCCCTACTACTTACTAGCTGTGTAACATTAGGCAATTACTTAAATTTTTCTGTGACTTAATTTTCTCATCTATAAAACACAGTTAAGAATGGGTCCTACCTCTTAGGGTTTTTGTGAGTGTGAAACGAGTTAACCTAAGTGCTTAGAATAGTGTCAGGCTGATAGGAACGAGGTACGTGGGTTAGCGGCGATGATGGCAGTGTCCATGTTGTCCTTCCTCCACCTCCTCCTCCTTCCTCCAGTATTTGTACAAGTGTGAGCTTTCTCCCAGTTTAGCCATTTACTCCTTCAGGAGGATCATTCTTCCAGATCTGTGATTTATAACCCAAGATATTACAATGCATTCATGGCTGGTCGGTGTACACCTACCTAAGCTCTGTGCTTACGTTATTCCCAACCAATCTCTTGAAGCAGAACTTCCAAGTTCACCCTCAGTTCAGTAATGGTAATTATTTTCCCCAGTTATCCCTGAGCTGATGTATTACCAGAAGCACCGGGATGACCCTCTTAGAACATGTTTATCTGTTACAAGTTCCTTAAGAAATAGATTTTTAATAAATCATTATCACAACTCCATGGAGTGTTACGAACGACATTTGTGGGCATTTTGTTTATATATAGTATCGCATTAGAAGTTGTAGGGAAGAATGCAAAAAGAAATTACAGCTTAGTTGGGAGGTTGTAACAAATGCCCATGGAAGGCTGAGTGGCATTAAGAAAGAACATGAGTAAAGAGCCAAGGGGGGTGAGGATAAGGAGACAGAATGCCCGCCTGCAGTCCTGCGGGAACAGTTCATAGATGTATGAAAGGCAGGTCCTCACAAGACAGTTGGTGTTAAGAAATAATTGAATAGCAAGTTGGTAAGCTAGAAAGAGAAACAATTGTATGGAAGGAATGAAATTCGTTAGCTGTGAGGTTGAATGTCTCCAGCACATCAAATTAACTTTATGTTTTAGGCATTGATTCCACCAACTCAGTCCCAACAGGAAGCTAACGAACTGGAGAACATCATCAAGGCTCTGGTCGCATGGTGCCAATCAAAGCTCTGGGCCTGGAAATCTCTGGAAAAAGGGCAGGAACCAAGAGCTTCCCCATCAAGTCAGTCAAGCTTGGACAAACTTGGTTTTAAACTCTGCTACTTACTAGTTGTATTAGTGCACAAGTTCACTCTCGGCACCTCGGTGGCCTCATCTGTAAAATGTTGGTAATACGAAGGAGGCATCTTTGAAATTTGAGGACTGAGATGGAGAATATATGTAAAAGTCTTAGAAATTCAAACACATGGGATGCCTGGCTGGCTCAGTCGGAACAGCGTATGACTCTTGATCTTGGGGTCGTGAGTTTGAGCCCCACGTTGAATGTAGGGATTACTAAATAATAATAATAATAATAATAATAATAATAATATTAACTTTAAAAAAAATTCAAACATATAGTGTAAGTGAATACTTAGTGGTAATAATATTAGCAACATAGTGTTGCAACCAAATAGAGGAACTTCCATTTTTATCCCCTCTATGGAGATGCCATGTAAAATATTAACTATTTAGTGCTCTGCTTTTTTTTTTTTTTTGTGCTCTGCTTTTTAAGAGAAAGTTGAAAAAACACTTGTACACTTAGTTGTCACCTCACTACTATGAAATGATAGTGCTTCTAGTTAAGGTTTTGAGAGCTCTAGCAATCCTTCTATAAAAGGACTAAATCGTGAGCATATATATCGGGAGAGGACTTAAATTTGATGTCTGTGGAATTTGTGTTTTGGTCCCAATTACTGTATTTAAAAATTTTAAGAACAGAAGCCCAAAGACTAGGTCAATGAGAAAACTGAATAGGGCCTTAACCAAGTGCTTTGAGAATAAAAGTTTTCCTGAGGGGCCTGGGTGGCTCAGTTGTTAGGCATCTTCCTTCAGCTCGGGTCATGATCCCAGAGTCCTGGGATCGAGTCCCTCATCAGGCTCTCCGCTCAGTGGGGAACTGCTTTTCCCTCTCCTACCCTCCTGCTTATGTTCCTTCTCTCCCTGTCTCTTTCTCTCTGTCAAATAAATAAATAGAATCTTTAAATAAACAAAGGAAGAAAGAAAGAAAGAAAGAAAAAGAAAGAAAGAAAGAAAGAAAGAAAGAAAGAAAGAAAGAAAGAAAAGAAGGAAGGTTGGTTTTCCTGACCCAGGAACCTATACCTCCTTTTCCTCCAAATCTGCACTTAGTGTTATTTTTAAATGTGGACACAAATCCATTTCAATTTTTCATGCAGTGTAATATACTGGGAAGAATACAGACCCAACAAAACCCCAAGATCAATTTCCTCTGTGCCGTTTGCTAACTCGTGTGTCTTAAGTAAATGATTTCATATTCTTGAGTCTTACTTTCTATAAGATGGGGCAAGTTAAGGTGCTTACCCTATGTATTTCCCAAGTATTTAGGACTGATTAAAATACTTTTATTTTTATATTTGAAAATCTTTGAAGTCCAAAGTATGATTCTCAAAGTGCGGTTGATGGGTACCTGGGGATCTCCAAGATTCAGGAAATGCATGAATGGAAACTCTTCTCTTAGTACTAAGATGTCCTTTTTCAGTGTGTTTCCACTGGTGACACAAAAGCAGTGGATAAAATTGTTGGCACCTTAGCCTGAATTAAGTCAGTTGGCACCAAATTGTCCTAGAAATTGTGTTCCATGTACTTGGAATAAGGCCCTGATGAAGCAGTAGAAACTGTTCAGTTGATTCAGTCTTGACCTGAGTACACATCATTTGAATAGTCTGTGTGATGAAAGGGGAAGTACACATTAAGTACTTCTCCACCAACCAAAGTATGACGATTTCAAAGATGAGGCCTTGTGACATTGAATTGCAAGCTGAACTATTTGAATGCTTCATGGGCCGCCATTTTTACTTAACAGAATAATTAAGAAACTAAAGTTATTCAGACTTGGGCATTAAGCTTTTTTTTTTTTTTTTAAATAAAGTGAGCCTGTAATTTTAAGAGAAACAAGCGACAGTGTGTGTTGTCAATGATTCAGTTCTTTGAATGAATATAAGAATTTGAGAAAACGTGTGTTCTCCACTATGAACTTAACAGCTTTCTTAATACTTTAAGATTTTCTGATAAAATTGGTGGTGATACTAATGAATGTGATTTATTTATCTTTGTAATGAGATGTGACCACATTCAGAAAGTCTCCAGAACCCAGTGAACTGTTTTCCAACTAACCGATACATGATATAGATAGATAGATAGATAGATAGATAGATAGGTATAGATAGATAGATAAAATCAGGCATCAACATCCATTCAAAGTGCGAGGCAGGCAAGTGGGTTTTCATGTAGCAGAGTATGAAAGTTTTTTGATATGGCTTCCAATGCCACATTCTAACTTAGCATGAAGAAACCACATCTTGGGTGCTTTGGGCAGCTGAGTGGGTTAGCCTCTGCCTTCAACTCGGGTCATGATCTCAGGGCCCTTAGATCGAGTCCCGAATCGGGCTCCCTGCTCAGGAGGGAGTCTGTTTCTTCCTCTCCCTCTCCCCCTCCCCCTGCTCTCTCTCTCTCAAATGAATAAATAAGATCTTTAAAACACACACATACACACACACACACACACACACACACACACACACACACACATCTTGTTGAGTTTTGGTATAATATCAAAGAAGAATATCCATAATTATCTGAAAACACCATTAAAATACTTCTCCCTTTCCAACTACGTATCTCCATGAGGCTGGATTTTCTTCATAGGCTTCAAACAGAATATTATCACAACAGACTGAATGAAGAAGCAGAAGAATCCAGGTGTCTTTTATTAAGCCAAACATTAAAGAGATTTGCAGAAATCTCTCAGTAATCTTTTTGCCTTGGAAACTGTAGTTTTCACAAAAATAGGCTATTTAGGTTCAGGTGTAATGGATTTATTATTATTTTAAGTAGATTAATAAAAATATGAAAGATTTCAGTTTTCATTTCTGATATAAACGTTAACAGATGTAACCCATATAAACAGAAGCTTTTTGGGGTCCTCAGTAATTTTTAAGAGTTTTTAAAGGGTCCTGACATCAAGAAGTTTGAGAACTTCACTTCTAAAGGTAGGAATGGAGACCTAAGGATTTTTATGGTTTACCAGTGCATGATATTGCCATCTCGTGACAAAAATAGGGAAATGCAGGTATTTTTTAAAAGCTCGGCTGTAAGGCCTTCGCAGTGATTTAGAATGACTGCTTTTTGGAAATTGATCAAAAGTGAAGACCTAAGTTCCTATTTCCAGGGGATACATGTCTTAAGATATGTGTGCCCGAAACACTAGTTGTCAGGAGACAAGCAAAGAACAGCCAAGAAAGTGGTTATTTTTAAAGGCTAGCGTTGGTTTTAGTCTTACGTTCTCATAGTAAGAACACATTTAGTTTTTGGTTTCAATATGCATGTTTCCTAATACACAGAGCCCACTTGGATGTGATGTTATAGTCTGTAGAAGACGTCTTTACTGTTTGCAATGCTGGTAAAAGTTGATGGTGGTGTTGTATACTCCGGTGGCAAATCCTTATCACCTGTAATTAGGGTTTAATAATTGGTCAGGAAAACAAACTCTGGTTATTTGTCTCCTGAAGGCCAATGTGATCATTTGGGGTTTATGTTTTCTGGGTTTTGTTGTTGCTTTTTTTTGTTTTTTGGTTTTTGGTTTTTTTTTAAGATTTTATTTATTTATTTGACAGACAGAGATCACAAGTAGGCAGAGAGGCAGGCAGAGAGAGAGGAGGAAGCAGGCTCCCCGCTGAGCAGAGAGCCCGATGCGGGGCTCGATCCCTGAACCCTGGAATCATGACCTGAGCTGAAGGCAGAGGCTTTAACCCACTGAGCCACCCAGGCGCCCCGTTTTTGTTTGTTTTCATTTTGGTTTTTGGTGAGGATTTTAGGCCCACATTCTGGGGACAAATTTGGATTGGCTGTTCTCAGATACTACCTTCTGGCAGGATCTGATGCGATGTGTTCCGTGCAAACAGGCAGAGAGAGCAGCGTTCTTTACCTTCTAGTTCCCCGAGAATGTAAATCCACAATGTAAATACGCCCAAACATGTACAAGGACATATAGACAAATAGGGCCTGAGCCCAGCGCTGGAAGACGCAGCTGCAGAAGACAGGCTCATGAATAATGGACATTTATGCCTATGGAATAGCTTCAGTGGGTCTGTTTTTGCATTGATGAACTATGTGAAAAGGAAGGAACCTCGCTTCATTTTCATTCAGTTAGAGGAAGGCCCACTGGCCAGTTGTGGGTTTTTTGTTATGTTTTTTTTTTCTTTAACTCAATTCAGCTGATTGTATTCAAAATAACCTGTTCTTTTCAAACAGTTGTGTGTGGAGGGACAGCTGCGCTCCGATGAAATGACGGAGCCCTCCACTCTAACTACTGTACTAATTTTCTGCCTAGATTCGCCATGTGCCCAGTGACCCTGCTGATGAATATTTTAGACATCTGCATGAATAATCAGACTGCCCACAGGAGAGCCACTCGCTTGTTTGTGATGCTGGAAATGCTAGCTGGGTGATGCTGACTCTGGTTCTGTGCACCAACATGAAAATAATAAATACCGAAGGAAATGCTCAATCGGGATCGTCTCTGAGCATTCACGGGTGCTCTCAGACTGGTTACGTGTATGTAGATGTGTGTGTGTTGGGTTTTGGAGAATACTCTAGAGCTTTTTCAGACTCTCCAAAGGAGCTGTGACACTATAAAGGGTAAGAAGTGCTGGGTGCTGCTTTATAGTCTTCAAATTGTCTTTACATACATTTTTATTTGTTCCTCCCAATAGTTCTGAGGGAGACAGGGCAGAGATTCTCTCTCTCTCTCTCTCTCTTTCTATCCTGCCCTCCCTGTCTCTCTCTCTCCTTCCCTCCCCCCCTCCCTTTTTTTGTCAAGAAGAGCAGGACTGGGAGCCGAAGTGGTTTTGGGTTTCATCCTGTAGGCATAGGGAGCCATTGAAGGTTTTAACTCGGGATGTGTTCAGATCGGATCTGTTACAGAGACTGCATTGGTGATGGCATCGACGATGTCTCAGAGGAGTGGGGAGCCAGTTAGGAGGCCGTTTGGAAGATCAGGGGAGAAAAGATGGTCTGAGTCCATGGCAGGCAGACTGGGAAAGAGCCAGTGGATTTTCAAGAGTTGAAATTCTTTTGGTTTGTTCACCAGTTGGTGTTGGAGGGAGGGGATGAGAGGAAGAGAAGGGAGAAAAAAGGACGTTTTTGAAAATGACTTTCTGGCTTGGTTGACTAAGTGAATGGAAGCAGGAACTTTATAAGCTTAGTTTTCTGCGTTTTCCAGAAGTACTTAGTTTTCTGGATTTTCCACAAGTACTATTGTCACTCAGAGGGAAAGACCGGTAAGAATCAGATGTGTGCGCTGCTCCAGGACCGGTGCTTGGTAGGCAGGGTGAGGAGGGAAGAGCGCTGGCCACCCTGGACCGCACCACTTTGACATGTGGATATTAGATAGTCAGGGACCTAGGGGACCCAGAAGGAGCTTCTTGCTTCACTTTTAATCGCCTCTCGGAATTTCTTAGAGGGCCCAGTGTGGGAACAGAGCCTTGAGCAGACATAACTACGAAGACTCCAGGCCACGTATGGCGAGCTGGGGAGTGCTGCAGGCCTGTTTGTGTGAAGTCCTCTCTGGTCCCAGTGTCTCTATTCCAGTGAGGAGCTTTCGTGTACCAAACGTTTGCTCTTTTCATCTTCCTATGAATTGCCTTCCTCCTACTTGAGCCCCAGACCCCATCCCCCTTCCCCCTTGTCCTTAGCTCAAGATGCTTCTAAGCCTCAGTTGTTTGGGAAGAAGCCTTATGTCTTTGGGGTTCCTGTAGGTATGAAATTAAATTTTTCTCCTGTAAATCTGTTTTATGTCAACTTAATTATTAGGCCAGCCAAAAGAACCCAGAAGGGAAAAGTGCGCCTTTCCCTACAAGGACTCATGTAGAACATCACGGAGATTTCCAGCCAGTGTTCAGCTAGCTGGAGTGATGGTCTTAGGGAACCCAGGGAAATCTGAGGGTGGCCAAGGAATATTCACTTATTAAAAAATTCTCTCTATTCCAGAGTAGAGAAGTAGGGATCAAATGTATCTCTTGGCTTTCTTCACACTCAGATTATCCCCATTATTTCATGGTGACCTCAAATTCATGAAATTGACACAAATCAGACGCCACTGTAATCTGCCTTCAAGTCAGTGGGGGCACCAGACCAAGGATGTCTAATCTCTCCGCTTCTTAGAAATGGGAATTGATGCTTTTCTGAGCATGTGTAAACGCCAACCGAACTTTAGTCCCTGTCCCCTGTCCCGGCCCCACCTCACCTCCACGGTTGCCTCAAGAGAGTCTCACGCTTTTCCTCGGCGCTGCTACTCAGCATCCTCCCGAAGTATAGCATCATTCCTTTTGATGACTTTGCTAATACCCAGATCTCACAGCTCCCCTCCCTCAACTGAGATGACCTTCATCTTCATTCCACTTCAGCCATGCACACACATGCCACACCTAATAGATCTGCTCCACTTTCAATATTTCAAACTCTATTAGTCTCCTCTTTAAAGTCCCTACTTCTCCCTGCCTGCCTCCTGCTTTTCTCTTGAGCCTGCTCTTTTGTCTCCTCCTTGGTGCCATCCCTTGTTCTGTTCTTGTTTCCATGGTGGGGGGAGATGGAGAGAGAGGAGGAGGGTACTCCCTTCAGAGATCCTGCTTGCGTGCCCAGCTCAGAAATAGTAAGATGGCTCAGTAATGTGGATTTCCTGTAGATTTCCTCACTGTGCTCTTGGATAATTCCCAGCCAGGTTCTTCCTATCGTGGGTCTCCCCCCACCCTCCACCCCCTCCCTGGTCCCGTTTTCTGTCAGCTGGGCATTGTCAGAAAACCTCACAAAAACTGGAGCAATTGGATCAATAAATGTATGTTGAATAAAGGAACCTATCAAATAACCCTTCCCCTCCCTGCTAGGGAGAAGCTTAGAATTGTGCTGAAGAAAAACGGATCAGTATTTCATTTCTATTTCATCGGATCATCTCTTACGTAAATATTCATTATGTGTATCCACAGAGTAGCTCAGAAATCTGAGATCATGGGGTGCCTGGGTGGCTCAGTGGAATAAAGCCTCTGCCTTCAGCTCAGGTCGTGATCCCAGAATCCTGGGATCGAGCCCCCCATCAGGCTCTGCTCAGCGGGGAGCCTGCTTCCCCCTCTCTCTCTGCCTGCTTCTGCCTACTTGTGATCTCTCTAACAAATAAATAAGTAAAATCTTAAAAAAAAAGAAAAGAAGAAAAGAAGAAAGAAAGTAATCTGGAGTCTTCCTAACTTGGTGTGCTTTTTATGGGAAAACCAGACTTTGCACCCCAGGTTTTTTCCTTATAGGTTATAGAAGTGCTGAAATTCTTGCTGAGAAATTTCCCCCAGATATTTATTTATACTCTGCAAGTTAGGAATTGGAAATAGGAAAATAGAAATAGGAAAAAGCAAATGCTTTTTCTTCTGAGCTGTGAGTGATATTTATTTATTTTATTTTTGTCAGGTGGTTCCATGGTTCATGAATTCTTTATTGTAGTAGGAGTCATCAATTGGATGGAGAACTATTGAAATCGTAAGTTTAGGACATTAGTTGGAATAACCTAAACAATGCGTTTACCTTTTGGGCCCTTAATTTAATTCAAAATTAAATGAGTCTTATGATGGTAAGCTTCACAGATACGCCTGTGGGGCCTTCGGGATGGAAATGTGAGTCTGTGGTGCAAGGAGGCTCTTTTGCTTACTTGGATGGGCTAGGAAATATTTGCCTAAAAACACTCATTATTTAGAGGGTGTAAATAACCGAACATAATGTTAGCGAGAAGTTTCATTTGAGATTGAACCACACTCCCAAGAATGTAGGAAAGTGACTGGAAGGGCTGTGAACAGTGTCTTCTTTATTTCCTTTAAAATACGCATGAAATTGTCTGAAAAGGAAACAAATCCCCAGAAGGAACTACAATGAGCATCAGGGGTTGAGCCCATTGTTGTTTTTGGAAGTTTTTGTTCTTCCCTGTGGTTGAAACCAGATTAAGAGTTGCCCCTTCAGGGTGCCTGGGTGTCACAGTCAGTTAAGCAACGACTCTTGGTTACGGCACAGGTCATGATCTCAGGGCCCTGATCACAGTGTCCTGAGATGGATCCCCATGTGGGGCTCTGCACTCAGCCTGGAGGCTGCTGGAGATTATCTCCCCCTGCTTATGCTCTCTTTCTAAAATAAATAAATAATCTTAAAAAAGAGTTGCCCCTTCATCAGCAGCCCCCTCCCAATGTGACATGATCCTTAACCCCCGCCCCCCAGCCATCTTCTACCTCTAGTCATGGTTGGAATCCTGCTGTCCTTATAATGTCCTCTATTCTCTTTGTTGTTCTTCAGCGCTGCTAATTTCTTTTGTTGGTTTGGCAAATACCTGCTCCTTCTCTGATATACTCTTTTTTTTTTTTTTTTTTCTTTCTGGTGGGGCACAAGGCAGTGGATGGGGGTTGTTCTCATTGAACAAACTCCAGGCTTCCCACCGCCTCCAGGTTCTGGTTTGGTCTGTGACCTTGGGTGCTTGGAAGTCAAGCACCAGGATTTGTGCCTGATGTCAGTCATCCTTTTACCCCCTTTCTTGTCATTAGTGTAGGCTTTGTCTCCCCCAAATAAGAGGCTCCATGAGGGCAGAGAAGGAAGAGATGTGGGGGGGGTGTGTTCCTTTGCATTAACTCTCCAGCGTTTTATGCAGTGGCTAACACACAGTAAGCATGGAAGAGATTTGTCAGATTGTTAATGAGACTTAATTACTGGTAAGGGCTTTAAAGCAGACCTCAAGTGTGGTAAGCATTGAAGACCAAGGTCAACAAACCAAGCTCAAGGATGTGAGAAAGGAACCAAACCACCTATTACAGATGCATAATGAAAACAAAAATCAACTGCTCCAAAGCCAAGAAGTTGTAGGAATCTGCAGCAAAATCATAAACAGATTTGCTTTATGAAACAAACTGTAAGCAAAGCTCTTCGTAAACTCAATGAGATACATAAAGAGGGTGCATCTAGTAAATGAGAATTTTAGAACGGGTATAATGAAATGGAAACCATAATAAGTAAAATAAATTGTCATTGTAAATAATAAAAAGCAGACTTTACTTAGAAAACGCAGCCAGTGATAGAGAATAAATTTCAGGGAAATGCCCAAAATGTAACAGAGAAGCCTTGAAAGGCACAGATCCAGCCTAGCCATGAGATTATTGAGAAAGACTGAGCAAAACAAATGGACTAAATGTGATATAAAATTATTGGAGGGACATTTTTCAGATCTAAGATTCCTGATCTTAGGTCCTGATACGCCATACGGCATTCTGGGCAGAGTTTCTGATTACAAATCAACACACACAAAAAAATACTTTGAGTTGTTTTTCTTCTTTAACTTAAAAGAAAACCACAGCCCAAAATGATATCACTTAGGTTACATGGTAAGTTTTGGTTTACTGACTTGGGCATTAACCTAACTATAGTTCCAACCTCCCTGAAATGACCCTTTATCAGGCCACATGAGGATTTCCTGGCCAGCACTAGGAAATTTACTGATAGCCCCTTCAGCTCAACTTTGCCTAAAACAATGGATTCTTTGCTAATAATTTCCTTCCCCTACCCCCACCTTTAAAAATCTTTACCTTCCTGTAGCCCTTTGGAGCTCTCCTCTACTTGCTAGACAGGATGTTGTCTGATTCATGAATGGATTAATAAAAGCCGGTGTGATCTTTAAAATCTACTTTTGAATTTTTGTTACTTAACAAAGTGGAAAACTGGTAGGTAGAATAAAGGAAGTAAAAGTGCTAAATTATTAATTTTTCATTAAAGGGAGACTAATCTTTTGAGGTTGCATTGAGAGCAGATACATAGTGCTTTTAGATTTATTAAAACTTTTAGTAGAAAAAACAGGATACCTATAAAAATCAGTACAAAAACAGAATAAAAAAGAATCCCATCTAGCTATAGATAAACAGTAGTTCCATATTTTTTTCCATTGTCCGCAGTCTCACATTTATCTCATTTTGCAGAGAGATTAAATTTGGAAATGGCAATATCTATGTATAATATGTAATTAATTTGACTTTTAAAAATCTTAAATATTCCTTTCAAGCAACTTGTGTGACCTAGGCGAACAACAGCATCTACACCTAAATTAATACCATTTTGTCATTGCAAAAGTGTATGACTCATGTAATATGACACAAGGAAATATTTCTCGAAGGGGTGAATGAAGACCTATAAACATTAACTAAGTATATACTTGGAAAATGTAATTTCAAATACAACAACTTTAGAAGTAATTGCACCATTTCTCCCTTGTAATAAGAGAGGGAGATAACAAAAACATACTGTGAAATCTGGACAAACCTCTGTCATGAAGGAAGACATGGAGGAAACGTTGAGATTAGCATGCAGTAATGAACATGTTGATAAGTGCCGGGGAAGGCATAAATCAGAATTTAAATAAGTCCTAATTTGGGGGCTCTCCAAAGTTTAATTCAGATTGTTCTAGATGTCATCCTATCAGAGAGATTTGCCCAATCTGGTAAAAAATCAGAGGTCAACAGAAGTGATTAGCAGCTAGAAAAATCAGCTCACAAAGAAGATCTTAGTATATAATTTTGAAAAAGAATTTGAATTTCTCTAAGTCCAGGGAAACCAGAAGGATAATTTAGAATGATTTGGAGAGCTATGGAGCTGATGACGTACAATTGAGTAGAAAAAATACTTATTGAGTGTAAGACAGTTCTTAATAGACAAATTAAACAACCATGGAGCATCCAAGGAAAGGAGGAGAGAGATTTTGATAAAATCTGACACCCCAAAGAAAGACAACAGCTACCATTTATTGAGTACCCTACGTCTAAGACTCTAGATGCATCATTTCATTTAATCTTCGTAATCTACAAACTAGGTCCTAATGTCTTCATTTCACGAAGGAGGGCATGAAGGCTCGGTCACATGGGTGCTCAGCGGGCCGGTGGTGGGGGCTCTGTGAACCCTTCCTACAGAGCCCAATACTGATCACCATTTCATGTCTGCCTTCAAGGCTGGACAGTTGGGTGAGAACAGGTTTGTTGTGAAGAGATTTGACAGGGTAAACTAGCTAGTTTTCTAGTGCTACTCAAGTGATCCCAACAAGCCATTTTCCATTAAATTAATAATCTCTTCTGTACTCCAATCAAGGTACAGTTTTGTTCAGTCTTCTGGATGAATGAGTCCTTGTGGAAACAAGAATTGTATATGAGAAGACTGAATACCGGTGTAGAATAAATAGGTAATGAATCCCTGAGTAAGCAGTGTCCAGCAAATGTCAGCCCTTCAGGAGGCTTTATAGGCCAGAAAATTGGCTACAGAGTAGGGTATGGTGGATTGGCACAGGAGACCTGGGTTGGAGTTCCTGTTCTACATTTCACTGGCTTATGCTTTACAGGGGAGGAAAACTTTTCCTTCTTCCCTTCTACGTTCTTTGGCCTAATAATGAAACTGACTAGAGGCAGATTAAGAGGAGGTGGGGGGAATCCCCAATTTTAATTTTGCATGTCTGGGAACTCAGGGAAATAGGAGTCTCAAAGAAGTGACCAAAGCAGGCAGCTCTTTTATACCTTTTAAACGAAGCAACAATGAACTCGTGAAAAATTGGCAAGAGGTTTGCGCCTGGGGTAGTAAATTAGTGAATTAACAGCGTTTATTTCTATAGCTTTCCCAGCCCTGAATTTACTATCTGGTGATAAGGATGTCTTTTTCCCTCCTGCACAGAGAGGGTACCGTTGGTGCACGAGATTCATTTTCTGCTTTCAAGGGGGAGAGAGGAGGGTCAGAGTGTCCTTCGTGCACTGGCTGTTTAAGTGACTTTAATACAAAGTAATCAGTGTGCCAGATGGCATATTTTGGGGCAGCCTGCCCTGAACCCCGTCACTCCTCTCTAAAACTTCCTGGAAGTTTCATGTATTAAAAGCTGAGCTGATGGCTGTAAAGAGCAGAATCAGGTTAGCTGCTGAGTGGTAGAGCACTTCATATGTCATTGAACTTCTTTCTTAGTCCTGAGAACAGCTCTGACTCATTTCAGGAGGCAGTGATCCAGGTAGGCTCCCAAAGTTAGGCCTACATTATGTAACCCCCCTCCCCGGTGTCTAATAAGACGCATTTCGAGAGAAAAGAAAAGCAGTGGGTAATGATTGAAGCAAACTATAAACCAGTTTAAGTTCTTTTTTTCCTTTTTTTAAGATTTTATTTATTTTTGTGAGAGGGGCAGAGGAAGCTGCAGACTCTGCACTGAGCAGGGTGCCTGATGTAGGGCTCGATCCCGGGACCCTGGGATCATCACCTGAGCCAAAGGCAGATGCTTCACTGAATGAGCCAGCCAGGCGCCCTAAACCAGTTTAAGTTCTGAGGGTGCACAGTGGGGATTTGTAGATGCCAGACTCAGAGCATCTTCAGACGGAGTGAGGGCAGGTGGTGGCAATCTGATGGATTTTCCTGGTTTGTGGTTTGAGTGTCTCTGCTGATCTGGGGGCGTATATAGCAACAGGCATGAAAAACGTCTACACATGAGCTGTTGTGCTGATTTTCATGAAGGTAATATTAAGTTCAACTTCACCGTGCCTGGCTTCAGGGGGGGAAAAAAAAAGGTAGTATTAGTTTTCAGTGACTCCGAGTCAGAAGAGTGGGACAAAAATTGGAAGCGTTTGGAGAGCTGGCACCCAACATTGGACGAAACTAGAAGAATGCAGGTTCTAGTTTCGCTTCCAGGTAGAAAGTACAACATGTAAGACAACAAACAGGACTAAAATCTGATATCCACAAAAATGTGTTACAGATTTTTTGCTTCGTACATTTACCCCCATTTTTACCAGAGGTAAAATAAGTCTACAAAATAACTCTAGTCTCAAACAGCAAGATTAGTGATTTACCGGGCATCTGGGTGGCTCAGTCAGTTAAGCATCTGCCTCTGGCTCAGGTCATGATCCCAGGGTCTTGGGATCGAGTTCCACATCAGGCTCCCTGCTCAGCGAGGAGCCTGCTTCTCCCTTTCCTTCTGCCTCTCCCCCTGCTTGTGTGTTTTCTCTCTCTCTCTCAAATAAATAAATAAATAAAAATAATAAAATCGTAAGAAAAAAAGAGCAGAGATTGGACCATATGGAATCTTTTCATCTGCTTTGTTGAAACTTTTTTATAAGGAATCTCTGGTTGGGCTTTTAAGAGGCTCTTAAGTCTAGGAGCCAAGTCAAGTTCTAGCCATCAGACTTTACCTGCAAGACTTATATATTTGAGTTCATTCTTTTTCTCGAGGTCTCCATTATATCCTGAGGTTCTTGTGCCTGCCAGGAAGTGACCATCATTACTCACCTGGTAATGCTGCTGGGAACCCTGTATGTAAGGTACCAGGCCTGTTTCTCCAAGGGGCTTTTTTGGCTCCATTAAGTCAACCATAGTTCCTTAAAACTGGTCATTTCTGAGTCTTTGTACATCTTGACAGAATGACATTCCAATCAGAGCCTTGGTAATATAAACAGTGTTTCCAGTTATATACTGTTACAAGAATAGATTCTTAGTTAACTTATGTAAATACCTATATTGCCATGAAAATTAGAATGCTCACTGTGAGTTTCTAAATTCTAGAGGGATCACGTAGAGAGAAAAAGATAAAGGCTTTGCATTTGTACACAAAGGCATATTTTATCAGATTGCTCTAAGTCATAGGTAGCTTAAGAGAAAAGAGGAAAAAAGGCTTCCTTAAATCTGGAAAAATACTTAAAAAATCTATGTTTTAAAAAAATTAAAAAAATATAATCATCCTCCATTTATTTAGTTCCATGTAATTAATATTTGTTTTGCTTAGTTTTTCCATTAGTTCAGAAAATTCTTACCCAGTTCAGTGGGTTTTTTTTTTTAATTTGATTTTGAATTTAAAATTATTAGGAACATGTATTCTATAGTATTTTCCATGAGTCTCTTGAAAGATGAGGCACTTTTGCAAACACTCTTGCAGGAGCATGAGAGGAGAATAATAACCATTCGTGAGTGACAAAAATCTTAAAAATAGCCATGATTAAAGATCTGATGGGAGTTCATTACAATGCAATTGACAAGGAGATTTGTTTATTTCTGCAACACATAACATTTTGAGATAATAACTAGAATTGTGACTGATAACTTTATACCAGTACATATTAGATTTCTAGGAATTGCATACAATTTATAGAACACTTACATACCTCAATACAACATGAAGAAGGCTTAGTGTTACCTTTCATCTGACAACATTTTCCATGTAATTGAACTCCTCAAAGAAGCCTAATTAGTTTAAAAAAAATTTTTTTTTTTTTTTTTTTTAAGGGAGAAAGAACACATCTTTTGAAATGTTCCAGGGACCCTCTGGAGCATCCTAAAGTTAGTTTGAGGTCAAAAAGACTATCTAGAATTTGGTTTTAGGAACTTAGTCAAAACCATCAAAGAGGTTTTAAAATATGCGGTCAAATAGGATCATAGGTCACTGTGAAACTGTAGTTGGTTATCTCTTTGACCACAGTGACAGAAACTTTGCAGGCAAATAAAGGTAAGTAGTTACTTTAAAAAATGGAATAAACCAACAGCACTTTTAATAAAGAAGACTCCTTTTTTTTTTCTTAAGTAATCAAAGACCTGATAAAGACAGAGGGAATCATTATGACAAAACACAAATTCTTTTATAGGCAGATGACTTTAAAAGGTAAAGAAAAACCTTTTATAATCTCTTAACAAGAGCAGACCAGTGGTTCAAGAAAATTTTGTCCTAAATTTTAACAGAAAACTACATTCTAATTTTACACCAGCTTATTTTTGATATTAAAATTCATTTAACTTAATTAGATTTATTCTAATCTTAGCTAGCTTGACTACACATTAAAATTCCTTTCCAAAGATTCCTTTTTCATAAACCCACAACTTTATTTTTTACATTCAGATTTTGTCCTGTGTGTTTGTTTGTTTTTTTTTTTTTCTCTTTCCCATTTTGAAGTAATTTGCCACTCTTCAGGACAAACCCTCCTTCCCCAGCAAAATGCATTCTCATTTCTTATTCTTTTTTTTTTTTCTTAACCCCCCACTAAAACCTACATCCTGCTTTCCTTGCATTTGGAGTTGTTTCCCTCATTTCTTACTGCTTTAATTCCATACAGTAGAATTTTTAACCCTTAAGAACCTTAATTTTTAGTAAAAATAATGAAGTAAATAATTATGAACTGTCTTTTATGTTCTCATTCTCTGACTTGGCAAATTTAGCAATACTCTTTTTTAATTAAGTCCGTCCTCTCGCCTCCCTGGGGATAACAATAGCCCATGGGGTAGAAACTTTGTATATAAGGATAACATGCATGTATGCCAATAACATTGTATGCATATAAAGATGGCACGGGAGGATGGATAGGCTAGCATGTATATCACAACAGCACGGTGTGTGTATGTCAGATGCTTAGCTCAGTGCCCATACAGAATGCCTGTTCAATTAATACTTGTTGGCATTGTTGTTCATTGTTCAGATGCAGTCCTCAAGTCATATTTTAGGAAGCATAGCCAAGTGATAGCATAGGGTGGTAAGTTTTTAAAAAAGATTTTAATTTTAGGCATTCCTCTCAGCTGATGCATTTAATAATAAAAGTTCACCCTCCGTGTCCCCTTTTCACAATTTGGGAATTTGCACAATGCTCTGGTGTTTTAAAGGCAATAGTTCACTGAAAACACAGCGTATGACAAAGGCGGTGGTTGCCAAGTTCTAATACGTTAGCAGGCAGAAGCATGCTTTTAATATTCATCACCTTTAAGTGCTACCAACTGACATTCAGCACTAAATGTGCAGATATGAGTGCTGAGCAAAACAGAGCTAGGAAGAGGACTTGCTAATTTGTATTCTAGATGGAAATCTTAAATTAGTTTCCAAGATTTTTAAATGGATTTTTAAATGCTGAGCACATAGGAGATGGAGTTCATATTAATATTTATAAGGTTTGAGAAGATATTTAGTGAAATATTTGTATAATTTAATTTTGGTCATAATCAAGTAGGAAACCATAACAAGAAGGACATTGTACTTTACTTCAGTGACTGTGTCGTGGCTCATAGTCAGAAATGGCCTTCTGGAAGCACCCCAGACAACATACACAGGCTGAAAAAGTGCTTCTTTATAATAAGCCATATGTCAGAGGTCATTTGTGTATAAATTCCTTGGGTTGGATGGTTCTAGGTTAATTCCATTTATGTTAATTAATTTAGAAATAAGTATTGATAATGACCTTTTAAAAGCATTTATTGTCAGATTTGCGGAACTCCGTAATCTAGCAGCCTTCACATTCTTTATTATACAAAACAGCTCTGTTGCTTCACAGAAAATCTGCTTCCTGCAGTTTTGCTTAGGGCTAATTGAGTTTAATGTAGTTTTGTGTGCAGAAGGTATTGACTTGTGCATAGTATTTAATTTGTGTAAATATGTGTGTATGTAATGTTTTGCCCCTCTGAGTTTTATTTTCAATGTAACCCTTAAAACGGGGATAATAGAAATTCTTAGTTTGGGCCTGCTAGCGAGTGCAGGTGCCAACGGTTTAAACTGCTGGAGAAGTACAATTATGAGCAACCAAGAGCAAATCTTGTTTTAAGGTCCATGTGTAATGAATGCCTGTTAGTATCCTAGAATACAATTAAAAAGAGGTTTACCTCTCCTGAACCGTGATTGGTTCTTTCTGATGGAAGTGTGGAGTCCCAGGAGTAGAATGTGTATTCAGCTCTTGGTGATTTAGACCGCAATGAGCCTGGCATACTGCAGGCTTGGATAAATTCAGGGCAGTTATAGCCGAGCAGAGATGGGAAAAGACTGAAAGATTAATGAGCGAGCTTAAAACAAAGCCCCAAAAAGGAGAGCAGTGCCCTGCTTGGTCTTATGTAATTGTGCCGAATGGAAGTCAGTCTTGGCTGCCGTTGTTTAAAAATTTTAGGAGGTTGGCAGGAAATGTTTGTTTGTGATAAAAATTGGGTCTAGAGAATGAATGCTCATGAAAACCTGCGACAAAATATCTAATTCTCACTTGCTTGTGGCTTCCTTCAGAGACACACCCTCCCGCCCATTCTCCTTTTGTTCCAGTTTGACCCGCCCACCTGTCTGCACCCGACCTCTGCCCCACGCGAGCCTCCCCCGACCCCCTTTTTGGGCCCGGGACCCTCAAGGAGAGCTCTGATCGATCCTCCCAGTCAGCCTGGCAGAGCGGGGTCAGCAGGAGATGCACATCTGAGATGTGTTCCTGGAAGTGACCCTCTTCCATCCCAAGGCCTGAGAGATCCAGACGGTACAGAGCCGTGAGGGACCTCAGAAGGGACCCCGAGTTCCCGTCGGTTCCCTGGGGCTGCTGCTGGGCGCCAGCAGCCGTGTTCTCTCCAGGGGACAGCTGTAGGTGGCCGTTCTGTCGCAGTCCTTCCTGTGGCTCTTAACTTAAGGGATCCTAATGGCCTTAAAATGCTATTTTACCTTTGAAAATCCTTTTAATAGATGCTGTAACGAACCTTCCATTTAAGTGATGGACACAGCTGCGTGGTGCCGTGAAGGCGGCCCGACCGTTAATGCGAGGCTGGGCACTTAGAGGGGAAGGAGAGAAGCTCATAAGTACCGCGGTGCAGGTGAATCACTTCTGAAATTTAAAGCTTGCCAACACCGGTGACGAAAAGCTGCCTCGAAAGCGAAATTGCCAACTCACACGCAGACTCTGCAGCTTCAGTGGACTCGCACACCGGGCTTTTAACGCCGCTCTGTGTCCTCTTCAAGGAGTTTGGCGCCACCTGCAGGACGCAGGAAGCACAGAAACCTGCGCAGCCTGTCCGCAGCACCTGGTTCTCCCATCCGTCAGCCCACAGCTTTACTTTTTGTAAGTTCCATCGCTTGGTCGTTCTGTAGCATCGATCAGCCTTCCTCTTGGCCACGAATTGAGCTCTGTAGATGGAAAGGCTGCATCTGTACTAGCCGTTTGGCTGGAAGTCCTCACCCTTCACTGCTTTTTCCGGCCTCTGGCTATTTCCGCCGTCATGCACCTTCTCCACCGACACCCCAACCCTGAGAACAGAGTTACCCATTGAGGGCCTAAGTCTGTAAAAGTCCCACTGATCCTTCACTGTTGTGCCTTCTTTTGTTTTTTGCCCAGAAACCATGTGGCCTCCAAATCACCATGCCTATTGTTGAGGTCGGTCCTTTGTTTTGTTTTGTTTTGTTTTTGCCTTATTTGGAGAGAAATGTTAGGAAGTTTAAAAACCCACACAGAGGAGAAAAAGTTTAGGGTGTATGATACGGTTCAGAGAAGCCTGAGGGGAGACACGTGATGGCTTGTACAGGTGCATTAAGGAGGAAGGGTTATTTTCATTCATCAGCTCATAACTACATCACTGAATAAAGTTCTTCATTGTTTCAAACTAGAATGAATCGGCTTGAAAGGCATTAAGAACAATGTGGAGCTTTTCTCTTTGCCAAATGAACTGATTGCAGCTCTTCCTCTCCCCACCCCCACCGCACCCTGTGACATCTCTAATCCCAACCTTCTGAACTCCCTGTTTGTGCTTTCTGCTAGGTTCTTTGCATGGCTCCCCACTCCCCGTCCTGGAGCACCAGTTCCCTTATCCCAGCCCAAAATAATGGTGGCCCCATGAATTCTATTCCCTTTGAAAAGCAACAAAACCCATTACCACTTAACTAGTCCTCCTTCAATGGGTCTGTGTTTTGTCAACCCCCCCCCATCTTATTCTAGGATAATGACACCAAAATTCATTCCCTTACCTAGCAAATAACTGTTATCTTCAAAACCTCTGTGCTACCAGAGACCACGTCTGTCAAGTCCCATTGCTTTTCCTCTAGAAGATTGCTTGAATCTCTGTTTGGAAGTAGAATCCATGCTTCATTCTTCCGGAACTTCCCATAACTCTGCCACTCCCAAATCACTTACCTTCCTCAGAAGTTCTTATTAGTTGCCTTCCAGTAGATCTGGAAAATGGGCTAGAAAGAACAAACTAGTCAAGGGGAATTTTACCTCCTAACTGACAAACATATCCCATTCCCAGCAAAATTATGCTATAGATTCTCAAAACTTGTCTGTTTTTGGACATTTGTGCTTTGATTTAAATATCAGAGAGCCTTTAGAAAGAGGAAAATATACTGGTGGTTTGAGAAATGTCACACAGAGGTGCTGGCAGATTGCCAATGTAGCCCTTCCTATATTTCTACCAAATGGTTGATTAAAAATTGCTCAGAATGTAGAGTTCATCTCTCCACGTGGCCAATAAGCACATAAAAAGGTGCTCAACTTTATGAGTGACTAGAGAAATTCAAACAAAACCACAGTGAGGTACTGCTTCACATCCACTGGGATGGCTAAAGTAAAGAACAGATATTAAGAAGTGTCGACATAGATGTAGAGAAGTTTGGATCTTTGTCCCTTCCTTGTGTTAATGTAAAATAGTCCAACCGGTAATGTAAAATGGTGCCACTTGGCACTTTTCTGTACAAGTTAAACATAGTAAGATTTGATCTATCAGTTCCACTCCTGGCTGTATACCCAAGAGAGCGAAATCCACGCACAAACATGTACGTGAATGTTTATAGCAGCATTACTCATAATAACCAGAAAATGGAAACAGCTCAGATGCCCATCAACTGCTAAATAATGTGGTATACCCATACAATAAAATACTATTCATCTCCAAGAAATAATGAGGTACTGAGATGTCCTGGAACATAGATTAGTATTGAAAACATGCTATATGGAAGTGCTCCAAAGGTCACATATTATATGATTCCATTTATATGAAATGTCTTGAATAGGCAAATCTAGAGTGACAGAAAGTAGAGGAGTGGTCTGCTAGGGGCTGGGGTTGGAGAAGGAGAACATCAGTGACTACTAATGGGTATGAAATTACTTTTGGAGTGAAGACAAAGTTCTGAAATTAGGTAGTGGTGATAATTGTACAACTCCGCAAATATACTAAAAAAAAATTGATTTGCACACTTTAAAATGGATGAACTGCATGGTATGTAAATCATCTCAATAAAACTAGTGCGTATGTGCCATACACACGCGCGTGCGCACACACACACACAGTGGGATTATCAGGAGCTGCACGTTCTTAGAATTTGTGTCTGATTCATCTTCACATCATCCAAAGTACTAAGCACAAGGCATTGCATTTGGAAGCCTTTGATAAATGGTTAAAGAAATGAGTGCATGATCGATCAAGCGAATTCATAAGTAGTCTTCTTAGAATGTATGGAAGAATTTTTTTGGCAAGCGCCGTAGGAGAGAGGTGAAGAACAAAGACTGAAGACTGAACCTTCTGTTGACTCAGGCTGACAGTTCAGTGGCACCGTCACCGATCTGATATCCGAGTGATAGAATCTTGCCATGCTTTGGTGTCAGCTAGATGGTGTATTCCTTTTTTGAGTGATAGGTTGGCAAAATATACTTTAGCAACTGTATGTTATGTAGATGATGCACGATGCTAATACTCTGTTGTGACCTTTATTTTTATGAGCTGTGAGAATTAAGAACCTACCAGTTTTAGTTTAATTAAGCAGTAAGCCACAGCAGATGGTGCATTTGTGGGTGATGATTGCATTCCTCTGGTTCCCTCCAGCAGTGCTCTAACCCTACGGAACGCTTTGCCTGGAGTGTCACACCACTGTTGCAAAATTGCTAGGAAGACAACCATGTGGTGTTGATGTAGTCAGGAAGTCTTGGAGGACAATTTACAACAGACCCTGAATACCACAGGAAGTTCTAGTAGTTAGCCGCTGTTGGAACTAGGGTATTAGGAAGAAGAATCCATGACGTTATGGTGGTGGTAGTTTACTGCCCATCTTTACTCTCCCAATATTTGCAAGTAGAGCACATGAAGATTTTTATTGCCCTGATATTCTTTTGTGTAATCTGGGTCAAACATTAAGCATGCATTGGAATATGATTTGCATGTTTTAAAGTGCTCGGAGAAGAATAGGTAAATGGAGAAGCACAGAATTTATGGCAGATTGTTTTATTATGTTTGCTTTTAGTCACTACGGAGAGCCTAAAGAGTGTCCTACAGTAGGCATTTTTTCCCCAAGTACTATGTGCTTACTGCTAAAGTATTGACTCCCGAGGATGTTAAAAACATATATAAGCAGAGAGAACACGGAATTAATCCAGTGTTTCTCAATGATCATCACACAGCTCTTCAGGGAGAACACCAAAATTGTTAAGTTGAATTGCTTTCTCTCATTGTTAAGGGAGAGACTATATGTCTAGCCCAGATTCTTTTCCCTTTGCTATCTTTGAAAAACTGAATTACTTGAAAGCTGGCATAAAACTTGTAATTACACAATATTTTAGATCCTAAGATAATATGTCCCAATTTTTCTCATTAATGCAATATATGAAATCATCAAAATGAAATACATTCACTTACTGGCCATAATGTTGTTAAAAGTTTGAACTATGTGGGTATCTTAAAATATTGCCTTATATAGAAGAATCCATTTGTCTCGTCTCCTTGCTACAAAGACTAGATTTGGAATTCTAGTTAAATCATGAACCTCAAAAATAATATTTTAAAAAGAGAATATAATTTCTCTTTGGGAAAGCCCATAGTTTATGTCGAATTTTTTTCTAAATTATATAAAGAAACAATTTCTTTTGATTTTTAAGGGGGCTGTCATCATGGAACCCCTAACTCCATCATCCTTTCACATGTTCTGCCTGGGAAAGTACAAACGTTAATTTTGCAGTTCTTCTTGTGGGAATAACAGATTATTAACCTTTCAGTTAATATTCACCAGCGCATAATATAGGGAAATATCTATAAACATTTACCTGCAAAGGAAATCTAACATAATAACTGATTGTAGCCTATAAATTATTAATGACTTTGACAGGAGAAATTGCAGATTCTTTTTATATGGAAACCTACTTTTATTGCAAAATCATTGATATTGTTTCTTTACAGAACTTGGCGTTCATCTAATTAAAATTTAGGAAAGAAGGAACTAGGCTATTTCCCATTTATTCAGTATAGAGGTACTTGCCATTTCTTTTGTAGCTCTGTTTAACAAAAATATTCTCTGGGACCCCCCAAATAAGACCTCAGTGGGAAGATAAACTTGTGCCTGGTGATTTTAAGGATATTGGAATTATTGATTGTCATTCTCTCAAATTAGTAATGTATTAATTCCCTATCATCGGATTGTGTATGTGATGCCAGAACTTTCCCTTTACGAAGATGCTGAGTATTTTGCATTTTTTGTGTTAGAGTTAGTATCAGAATCTATCAAGATGTGCATGCCCAATATTTGACAGTCAATACTTGCAGCCTCGATCTCTCCTGATCCTTCTAGCCCTTTTGTTACAAGCATAGGAATTAGAATCAGGGTGACTTGTCTTCACATCCTGACCACTACTTATTACCTGTGTGACTGAATCATTTAGGAATTTCCTTTTGACTTTCAAGGAGACACCCCCCCACACACACAAACACACAAATAGTGGCTTAAATACTAGTTCATTTTGTCACCTACAAGAAGTCCTAGAGATGGGCAGACAATACAGAACCTCCATCCAGATTTTTAGGAACTCAGCCTCCATCTTTCTTTCTGCTTCCCCATCCCCAGCTGGTGACTTGTACCCCAGAGGTCAGAGTCCAAGATGATTGCTGGAGCTTTAGGTGATGCAGCTGCCTCTTGGACACCAAGAAAGACAAGAGCCCCTTCCAGCAGAACCAGTTGGTTTTTTGTTTTTTGATTTGTTTGTTGGCTTGTTTGTTTTACCCCTCATCCCACAGAAGACTTCCACCAGCACCTGACCTAGATGTTTGGGAAGGAGGGAGGAAATGTTATCCTTACCATGGACAGCTAAAAAAGAAGGGTTCTGTTACCAAGGGCAAAGGGAAGAGTGAATATAGCATTTTCTGACGTGGTGACCTTGGGCAATTTAATACCGTTCAGCCTCAGCTTCCTTGTCTTTAAAAATGGTTATAAAAATAGGATCTAATCCATAGATCTTACTGTTTTGAGTATCAAGTGAGCTTATATATCTAATGCATTTAGCACTGTACCTAGCATATAATAAGCAATAAATGTTAATTATGCTTTCTAGCTACTTCCTTGAATATCTGTAGGTCGATATCCTATAGGTACCTAAAGCTTAAAATGTTCAAATGCGTTACAGATCTTTATTACATTCCCTAGCTCACCATCTGCCCATTCTCCCAGGCTAGAAATTTCCGAGCAATCTCTTAATAGCTCTTTATTATTGCCTGTACCCAACAATCACCAAATGGGATTCTACCTGGAAAACTGTGGGTTTCTCAACCTTGTTGCTCGATATGTCCATTGCCAGTCTTTGAATTCAAGCTGTCTTGATCCCTTACCTTCAACAGGTCTTTGTGATCTACTAGATCCCATCCAAACTCCTTGGAATAGTATTCGAGTGTTC
Organism: Enhydra lutris kenyoni; assembly: GCF_002288905.1. Classification (NCBI taxonomy): domain Eukaryota; kingdom Metazoa; phylum Chordata; class Mammalia; order Carnivora; family Mustelidae; genus Enhydra; species Enhydra lutris. Next base: position 18,489,208 of record NW_019154118.1, read on the forward strand.
CTATAGTCTGACTGCCGTATTCACAGTTTATTCTCATTCACCTGTATCTCCCTTCTCTCCACACGTTGCTTGTTCTCTGACTTCCTTGAAAACCTCAAATAGGACACTGTGACTATAGTTCCATCTTCAGGATAAATGTTGAAGAATTCTCAAGTTGAAACATGAGGAAACTAATAAGCATAGAGGTATTTCAGTCTATAATCTTAAATATCAAGGTGTGATTTCTGGAAACTTTTGTGTGACTCGGTTTATGGAGCCAACAGATAGACAGGTATACCAGCACTCCTTATCATAGCTGGGTATCTAAGTGTATACCTGTGAAAGAACAAAGAACTCTTCGATGAAAGGAGTGGCTGTGGGATGCGGGTTGGAGTTGATGTCTCTCTACCAGGTGGGTTAGTGTGTTTGGCAATTCTCAAAGTATAGGTGTAGATCTAGAAACTCCTTATTTTTATTTTGCTGGGCAATAGCATTAGTCTACATACTTAATGGGAATGTTACAAATGCACTTCGCTTTCATATTAAAGAAGTAGAGAAGCCTAGCTTTATTTGTGGGAGCATGTGTGTGCGTTTGTGTGTGTGTGTATGGAGTGCTGTAATGGGATGTGTAATATAATTTCAAAGCCCTCTGATGCAATATTTTGAAACCAAGTTTGTAGTACAATTAAAACATATCTTTGGTCATAGATTACTTGGCCTTTTGCCATTTTCGTAGGCAATGTCCTACTTAAATAGCCTGGATTGGCTGAGAAAATAATTGCTGCTATGAAATAATTTTGCAATTACCGCTGTAATTAAGGGCAGTTTGTTAATGAAAGTGCTTGGTGAATAATGACTGCAGGGCACTCCATCTTGCGGCTTCATGCCAGATGATTGGTTCGCGTCGTGGAGGTAGTTAGGGAATTAGTGACACAGCTGTCATGGTTACAGGATGGATGTAAATATCCTTTGCAGTTGATGATGAGGAATAGTCATTAGCCTCCGGCCCCTTGGGAACTGGTCAGAAGAACAAAAATAAACTAAACACGGGATGGTGAAAGCCATTCCTTATGGCTCCTTTCCTTCAGTTTGAACAATTAACATTCGAATAGAAACTGCGGAGAGCACGTGCAAGAGCCCTCTCCACTTTACGGGCGTGTTAGTGTGATAAATGTCCCTCCCGATAGGGCATTGCTTGTTCACAGTTTATATCCACTCTTATTAGCTTATGGGCCAGTTAAAAACTGCTCTTTGGAGACCCACAGGCACATTTAAATTTTTCTTGTTCATCTCCAGGTGTTTGTGTGTTCACTTGGACAGTCCGAAGCCGGCCCACGGATGGATTTTGGCATGCTGTCTGCTTGGCTGTGGGGGCGATTGAAGATCAATTTTCTGTGGTTGGGCTTCTTTGTGTCTGTAAAATATATATTGTTATGAGGATGACCTGGACACTTGTTTGATCTCGCTTCGTGGTTCGAAAAAGTCATTGTTGAAGGTTGTGCATCTTTTTTTTTTCTTTTTTTCCCCTTTCTTAAAATAAGACAGCCTAGGTGTTCTAAGTGGGCTTCGTGTTTATATTCATTCCACTTCCTTGGTGTTTTGATGTTGTTTTTCATTGTAAATTTGCTTAAGCAATCTTTTGTAGAGTAATTTCATAACATGCACACACTGTGGTTTTACACTGAGGTGCTCGTGATCTGCAAGTCATTAACTTGGCTGTCTGGGAAGTTAGGGTAGCATGTGGCATTTCTCTTGCTCTATCATGCCGTATCATCAGTTTTATTCTCATAAACGACGTTAGTAGAACGCTTCTAGGGATCCTCTCCATGTCTAGTATGCTAAATCTTCTCCTCCGGGCCCCAAGGCTAGATATTAGAGCTTGTGTCATCATATCAGGGTCAACCCAGTGTCCTCACTAAAGGGACATAACCATTTACTGGGTTTCAGCTCAAAATGGCCATTCGTGGCAGCACTGTCCAGTTTCGGGGTGAGTGTGTTGTTCCTTGCGTCTGGGTAAGATCCCCTACATTTGCTTAATGCTCCTCTTGATGCCAGTGTCTTCTCTTGGCTTTAGCAAGACCGATGCCAGATGGAAGGGATGGACATTCTGTCTCGAAACTAGGACGCACGGTGGTCCAAACCTCTGCCTCTTCCTTCTCCCTTCCTTGGCTGTCAAAGAGAAGGAAAAGCGTCCGCAAGTTCAGGTGTGAACAAGAGCCTTATTCTGATGTTGAAGTGCCTCCTTTGTCTACGGAGTCATTGACTCTTCCACCACGAGCTCCCTTTCTCACTACCCAGAGATAAGTCACTGTAGAGATTGTTCTAGCAAACTTAATTGTGATCAGATGTTCAAGGATACAAGTGAGCTTGCCAGTCTTGAAGGGTAGAGGTGAGTCCCTAAAGGCCAAATCTCTTGGAAAACCTCACATGTTGAACATTTATATGTCTGTCTCTCTGAGTCCCAATAAATGACAGCTTCCCTTTAGAAGGTTAAGGTTACTCTTGGGCATAGCCATAGTTGGCAAAAGGGTTTGGTTTCTAGTGGGATGTGACTTCCCAGGCTTTCTCTTCATGGAATGCCCAAGTGCAGGAGGACCTGGTAATGGCTTTGCATTAAATCAACATTGGGAAGCAGGTAAAGAGACCTATGCTAGAACACATCGCCCCAGCCAAATGAAAATTGCATGGCATTGTATTATTACTTCTTCTGTTTCTATGATAGGTCAAGATAAGTACAGTAGGAAAGAGAAAAACAATTGTCTTTAATTGGTGTGGCTCAAGGTGGGGGGAGAGGCGACAAACTACAGTGTTTAGACATTCAGTGTGTGTTCCGTTTTTGTTTGGTGGCGTTTTGATTGATTATTTATTCTTTTGGCTAAACATAGGAGACTTGAGTTTAATTGAATTTCCAAGCAACTCTCCAAGCCCTTGTCTCATAAAGTGTATTTAAAAATGCACTGCAGATTTTAAAGAGAGGTGTCCATATGAATTTGATAATGTACAAGGAGAGGGGACTAAAGATCATTTCTGAGTTTGGGTGAGTGGTTGAAATTCCCGAGTAAAAGAGAGTTGATTTCCATGGACTTTTCTGGTTTGGTTTGGATAGGAGTTGGAGTCCCACCTTTTTTTTTTTTTTTTTTTTTTTAAACATAATCGCTCTTGTGGGTTTCCCTCCTTTCCCCAGGACAAGTCAAATACTTGAGAGTTCTCCACAATGAAAATGGATCGTGTCCCATCTCGTCCCATTGCCATCCTTTCTATCAAAGCAACACTAATTATAAAAAATGAACATAAATTTGGACTGTTTAATAGGTTTGGGTTTAATTTTGCCTCAGTGGGAAGACATTCGATTAAAAGAATCTTCACCCCTCCCTCCTCCTCCCCCCTTTTTCTTTTGGTGGAACAGTTAGTAAAGGCGGAGGAAATTGATTTGAGTGTCACAAAGGACATTTCTGACAGGAACGTACTTTGAAATGATTCAGGGCATCTGTTTCTCTTGCAGATGCCCAGCACTGCTGAGAGCTGAACCGAAATTAAACTGTTTCACGTGTCAGCTCAGAACCTGGTCACAATTTACATCCCAGTTGCTTGGTTGGAATTTCTAACGTTTTGTGAACCTCCTCCCCTCATTGACGAAACAAGTTCTCAGTCAAAGTGACCATTTGTTCTCGATGCCAATATGTCACGGTCAAAATTGATTTAGCCTGAGCGTCATTTGTTTCTGTACGGTCACTTTGCCTATGAAACAAAATCCTCTTCCCAGTCTGTATTTGGGCACTTCTGGAAGGGTCTGTGGATGGCTGCGTGGTGCGTGTTCCTGTGACGGTTCCTCTTCCCCTGGTGCTGTGTCTGTCGTCCGAGCTGGCTCTGGGAGTGCCACTGTTAATGGTTCCCCAGCACAGGAGTTTTGTGCCCTCTGTTTACTACCATATCTGTGACATCCAGCAATATACTGGGAGGCACTGAAAATCAGTCTTGCATAAATGAGTGGGGAACGAACACTTGCCACGTGATCTTACTATAGTCTTAGGCTCTCGACTCTGACTACTACTTGTCTACCCTGCTCATGTTTCTTAGAAATTAGTAAGGCTCACCCGTATCAATTATAGTGAGGCATGTCCTTTGAAATTGAAGGGCAGGGGCAATTATTTTGTGTATGTGAACTTTTTGCATTCATAGAAGAAATAATTTACTGGGGATGAGAAAGAAAAGTGACTATGCTGGTACATTAATAGGGACCTGGGCTCATTAACTTAATTACTTAGTGGTTCCTGACAATTCTTTTCTCCCCAGTGTTCAGCCGCTTACCTTTCCACAGTATTTACTGGTGACTTTTGACCAAGGAATCCAGAGAATAGCTTCTATTCCTGCCCTTCTCTATGCTTACTGGTCCAAAGCCAACTGAGGTAGTAGTGGTGTTTATACTGGCGTACCCTTGGTCCAGTGGACACTCTTGGTTGACCATATAGATTAACTGGTCAGCCCATGGTGAGTCCGTTGAGGACCTTATCCGTAATATTGTTATCAGTACTCTTGCATCTTTATTAGTAATTCTGAGACTATATTAGTGAGGACAGAAAGCTTAAAATCTGCAGTGAATTGAACATTTAGAAATTTATTTAATAGGCTAGGGTGGGTGTTCCAGGTCCATGGCTAGCCTGATTCCACCGAATCATCCAGTGACATAGGCGAATTGTGGCTCTGCCTCCTTCTATGTGTAGTTCCTAGAATCATGGTGGTGCTACCGTTGCAGCCCCTGGGAAGGGGGAAGGGGGAAGGGGAAAGTGGAGGAGGGGCAGCCCACTCTTCAGGCACTAGGCTAGAATTGGCCCATGTCCCTTCTGCTCACCCTGGGAAGAACTTAGCCACCTGGTCAGCTAGCTGTAAGGGAGACTGGGAAACGCAGAGTGGCAGGTCAGCCTGGCGTCAGGATGCACGGAAGAAGTTCACAGGCTCTTGGAACTTGGGATTTTCCTAACTGGTCAACTGCCTATCCACTCTGTTTGGCAAAGTCCCACAGTCAATCTTAGACTTGAGATGATCGCTAATACTATCTACAATCATCATTTCCCCCTTTAGTTTCTTAGGTCCCAAGCTATTTATAAAGATGACTCTAACAACTGGCTCACCTCCTTTGGTTAATATCAAGAGCTCAGTGCTTTGCACAGACACATTTTAACACTGTGAAATCATCACGTAAGTCTTTCTGACAAATGCTTGCCATTTGCCAACATTTGAATGCTTACTTGCTTCATTTCCTTTTTCTTTTTTTCCTTCTCTCGGAAGCATGGTAGGATAGGGACATTTTGGTAGGCTTATAATTACGTTTTGTTGATTTGGGAAGATCCTGTACATACCGCTGACATGCTGATCATTATGCAGGAAAACACAGAAAGCATCATCACTGTTGTTGGCGAATATTACTCTGTATACATACAGATGGTCACGGCCTAATGTAAAATTGGGTTTTCATTCAGGATCTGTGTCAGAAACCATTCCTGAATTGACATGAGAAATTGCTGCCACTATCACTGCTTTTGACTTTTCTAGTATATTTCCTCCAAGGGTCTACAGCACACTCTCCCCTACCTTGATTCAATTTTAGAAGCGATGTTGGATTTTCTGCTCACACTGTTTAGAAAAATTATACTCCCGACATCTCCTGATGCATTAGGATGAGCTGGATCTTTGAGATGTCTGAGGGGTTGAGGTTGGCTTTGGCCCCCTTCTCCTTTTCCACAAGCAAGGGGTTGTTAGAATTCTGGCGGTATAATTAGTGTTATTGTTCAGACACGATTTAGGTGAGAGTCATCTGACTTTGTATTAGCACAACCAGACAGTTTTGGTTTTGTGCAGACACAGACCAATTTTGGTTTGCCTTTTAGTGAGGGAGGGGCAAGAAATAAGTTAGACATAGTCTAAGCCATGGGCAAAATATGCTCTTTGTTTTATGTAGAAAGTAGTCATTTTTAAATATACTATTCTCCTATCTTGTTGCTGTAGTATTGGTACTGGGTAAAACAGTAGATATTTTTTGAAGTGTTTTCTGAATGTGATTCACTATAATCTCTCAGTCCTGTGATTTCAACTATATTTAGGCTACTGTTAATATATTAGTAGATTTCACTAGTATATTTACATAGCATCCTACCCTCCAGTGATCAAAACCTGAGATGCTGGGGTATAGAATTGCTTGCTAAAGGTGGTGGGGAGAAAATGTACCTATCTCATAGGGATATTAATCTGTTTTCAATGTGGTTGTTTTTTTTTTTAAGATTTTATTTATTTATTTGACAGACAGAGATCACAAGTAGGCAAAGAGGCAGGCAGAGAGAGAGAGGAGGAAGCAGGCTCCCCACTGAGCAGAGAGCCCAAGGTGGGGCTCGATCCCAGGATCCTGGGCTCCTAACCTGAGCTGAAGGCAGAGGCTTTAACCCACTGAGCCAACCAGGCGCCCCTGTTTTCAATGTCTTATGAATGCGCTTAATGTCTAGGGCATTTTAAATTGGAGTAACCAAAACCCAGAGTCTTATAATTTAAGCGAAGTAGCATTAGAGCAGAAAACATTTTTCCCCCTGACGGTTAACCAATTGCCAGCTTGCCCGGCTCACTTCTTACAGCATCTCGTATGGTTGTCCCTGTGTTGTCACGTTTTTCTGTGATTCAGTGGTTACATTTCCATCTTCCATCCTAGACTGTGAGCTTCTTGGAGGTAGGGAACATGTTCTATTCATGTTTGCACGGCTCGTTGCCATAAGTGGCGGATGAATGAATGGAAAACCTATCTTAAAGTAGGGAAGTATCGTTCCTATACCGGTAGGTGGAGATTAACCTCAAGATGCCCCCTCCGAGTTTGGAAAAGCTGGTTATTTACATGTTCTGTCTATAGGGCATCTTTTCATTGGCCTTTCTCTGCCCATCTGATTCCTTAATCTTAAAAACCAAGAGAAAATACACACCAGGGATATGGATGAAGCTGTTGTTTTATTTACCTCCTTGGAAAAACAAAAGCTTTCATGAGGAAAGGAGGGATTTTCTCCCATGATATGGGTCTGAACTCACTGGCCACCTCCTTGCCCATCTTGAGCCTGTTTACTCATCTGGGAAAATGAAATGGTAATGGGATTTCCCTCACCGGTGCCCCGCTGAACAAGGACTGAACAAGAGAATTTTTTAGCCTGTTGGCACACACCTCGTAAGCGCCCAACAAATGTTAGGCTTGAAGATAATGATGGTGATGATGGTTTGTTCTTTCCCTCAGAGGTCTTCCTTGATTAAATATTTATAGTTTCTGTTACCTATTTGTTGTTGTTTTACCCCATCATGCTTTTAAATAAATCTGGTTCCACAGAAGGCGTTGGGCAGCATCCTCCATCACTGTGAATAGGGCTTAGGGAAGGTTGGGTGTAGCTCTACAGTCATGGAAAACAGGATATAATAAGATCATCTTTCTCCCTGCTTTATAGAGGTGTCATATCATGAATTGGTTCAACTATGTAAAGTGGCACTTGTTTGTTTTTCCAGCATATAATGCATGTAACTAATAGAATCCTCTGCTATCAGATGGTTCTGAAAGCTCGCTCAAAGCACAGTGAAATGATAAGATGCCACAGACTTTTGTGTTACCTACAATATCCCTTTTCTTTTTTCATTTTATTTCTTTATTTTTTTATTTTTTTTTTGCTTTCATTGTAAAGAGTGGATTTCTAGGTCAGAAACTGAAATGTGTTCCAGGAATCTCTCCCTCTCCTCGCCCCATCCCCGCCCCTTTTATCAAAGGGAGTATTTTTTTTTTTTCTAGGAGCTGGTGTTGTGGCCTCTGCAGTGCTACCCCACTGGTCTGGAGGCCATGGATCGGATAACCTCAGCTATCTAGAACATACCAGAAGGCTAGGGCAAAGGCCTCTTGAGCTGCCATAAAATAGGTCTGCGTATTTCTTCAAAATTTTAGGCAAAAGCCTCAAAAGCCCCCCAGGGTTTCACCAAAACCAAATTATTTCTCAATTTTATAATCCTATAGAACTTGTACAGTTTCCCCCCCCCCCTTAGGTCTCTTCTCCAACCGCCCCCCACCCAACACATACACACTGGAGCCAGAAAACTTAGTTTGACAGGTACAGGGGGTGCGAGTGTGGTGGGGGTGGGGAGATCAGAGGCACAGAATCAAGTAGCCTCAGGGAGCAGGACAAGTTCATTGATGTCTCTGAGGATGAAACCAGTATGACCTGAATCTGCAATACAGGTGAAATTCTTTTCATTTTCCTCGTTTAGGAGGGCAGGCACTATAAAACTTCTAGAACATTCTCATCAGTAAAATTTAAGAAAGAAACCATGAGTATGGAATGCTTCATCATGAGTCCAGATATGGGAATTCTTGCCTTTTTTTTTTTTTTTTTTTTTTTTGGGCGTTTTCAGCTACCTGTGGAGTGCCTGGGGCATAAATCTTGGCTTTTTCATTTTGAATGTTTCTTCTTCTGCCTTTCCCCATTGTGAATGGGTGACTCTCCTCTTATTTTTCACCTTAAAGGAATTTAAAACAAACATCTAGATATTAAAATTAAAGATATCTGGAGTATTGAATTAACCAAAGGTTGGGGGGGGTTGTTTTGTTGTAAGCATCCTGCCCTCCATTAATACCCTCATCCCAAGCACTCGGTAATAACCCCAGCCACAAAAGGCAACTGTATCAGCATTTATTTCCCTTCCTTAACTGTGTTTATAAACTTAAAGCTGGGGATTATTCTCCACAGAGTATCGCTAGAAACGCACACCATACCGTGCACATAGAAAGTGCTCAGTAAACCTCAAAGCGATCGTTGGGGGTAGATAAGATTTTTATCCCCGTTTACAGATAAGCATATGGGAGTTCAGAGAGACTGAGTGGCTTGCCTCGAGTCACAGCAGCGGAGGGAAGAGGTGGAGCTAGCCTGGCCCGTGGGCCACGGTGCCGACTCTCTGGGAGGCTCGCTTGGTCTTTCTGACCCCCCATTCCACTTCTTTGTAATATATGAGCATTAGATTTCCTGTTTCATAATTGACAAAAAAGTAAAAAGAAAAAAAAAGGATTGATTGAAATCTTTTATTAAAGTTCTCTGGTTGATTGAGTTGGCATAACTGTCTAGCTCCAAGAAAATGAACTATTTTAAAAAGCACTGAGATTTCACGATCGCTCCCCCCCGCCCCCGTTCACCTACTCTTATTTTTTTCAGTTTGACAGAATTCTTAGGTTGTATACTGAAAAGCCTATGGGTTAAAGCTAATCTGTATGTTTAAAATGATGCAGTGACAATCCTTCTTTTGGTTTTCCTTTTTTAACTTTTTAGAGGGTTGACAATTCTAAAAGAAATGGCATGTTTCTTTAACCCCAAGAACATTTTATTTAAATTTAGTCACTGGTTTGGAGAAAGAATAAACAGAACCTTCACTTAAATGTTCCCATGTCTTAGAAGAATGAATGGGTAGTGATATGATTTATAGCTGGCGTAAGAATAAAGAAGATAAAAGAAAATTGAAACCCAAAATTATTGGTTTCAGCAGAGTATTTCTGATTTAATTCTGAACTGTGAATACAGTTTATGCCTTGCTTAAATGTTTCTTGCCAGGTTGGGGAAGCAAATCTCTACCTTCTGTATGACATGTAGCTTAATTGAATGCTCATTGTCTATATAGAAAACTTAAACCACATTTACATCTGGCACAGTGCCTCAGTATCTGTTGATTGAATAAATAGAAGAATGAATGAATGAAAGTCATTCAAAAAGGAAGACATTGATGTGTTAGCATTTATATCATGTGGAGTGGCTATATTTTATAAAAGTTAGTAATGAGAGGAACCGTGCAAACTATAAGAAATCTTTTGCTGTCACGGACAGCAGCATCTTGCTACAAGAAGATCCGCGCACGAAAAGTGGAATAGGTCAGGTTAATGAATTCACCCTAGGAATCTAATATTTTCCTTAGGGGCCCCAAAGGTCAGCTTTGCATTGAATGCAGATTATTTTTCATGGTCTTCATTTAAATGCTTTGTATATATTTTGTAAGTGAAAACGCAGATTTTGGATGAACAGTGGTTTCACATTCTGTATGTATGAGTGCATATACTGTTGTTCTCAACTTAACCCTTCTTAGGCCTGAATTCCAGACACGGATTTACCAAAGGTTACTTCTAGAAAACTGAGTTGGATTTCTTCAGCTGATAACACGATGTTTTGCTCCAGAGTATTGAAACCTTCTGCTGTGATGTTTAAAACTTTCACCTGTTAAGAATAAAAACCTTGGGACGCCTGGGTGGCTCAGTTGGTTAGGCGGCTGCCTTCGGCTCAGGTCATGATCCCAGCGTCCTGGGATCGAGTCCCACATCGGGCTCCTTGCTCAGCAGGGAGCCTGCTTCTCCCTCTGCCTCTGCCTGCCACTCTGTCTGCCTGGGCTCATGCTCTCTCTAACAAATAAATAAATAAAATCTTAAAAAAAAAAAAAAAGAATAAAAACCTTGTTGTGGGTTTAAAAACACACGCACACCCTTTGTGTTTTTTACAATAATCATCATAAAAGGTCACACAGACTTACTTCATTGAGGTTGCTACTGAGCAAAACCTTTTTTCTGTTTCTCTTCATGAATTTTATTTGTATTATTTGGGTCTTCCCAGTGGTAGCAGATCTTCATCCTTTGGGACAATTTGATTTACTTGAAACCAGCCCGGAGTCATTTGGAATCACATTATTGAGGTGGACTTTGCAGTTGTGGCTTCTAAAAAAAAAAAAAAAAAGAAAGAAAAGAAAAGAAAAGAAAAAGAAAACCTAAGTCGCTTTAAAACCCTAGGAGCAGGAGTGTGACCCAGTGGCTGTCATGGAAAGGAAGGGTCAAAGGGATAGTTCAGACAACATGGGAGTAACGGTAGCATTACTTGGACAAGTATATGGCCTTTCAATTTTAGAGGATGATATACATTTAAGTTTTAAATCTCTAAATTCCAGTGATTTTTCTTTAAAATTTTCACCTCATTGATGAAAAAGCTCACCTTACACAGACCTAGAGGCTTGGGTACAATGCTAGAATAGGAGGAAGCTGGGTGCTCAGCCCCTCGTTGGTTTTCAATTGCTGAAGAACACAAAGGTCAAAGTCAGCCTTGTCATTAGGTGATGCTAGTCACTGTGCCTTAGCATTGTGTGTGTGTGTGTGTGTGTGTGTGTGTGTGTGTGTGTGTGTTAGCTTAAATAGTTGAAAAGCCATTTAAAAATCTTTTTCGGATCTTATTCTTCTGTGTTTATGTTTCTTTGTCATCTCATCTCATTGGAAACAGAGTTACTGCTTTGTTGACCTTCCTACTGATGGAAGGTAGGGCCGTATTACGAACATATTTCCTGATTTGCAGAACCTGGCCACCTGGGACATTTTCCCTTTACAAGTTGCTTTTTGCAAAGAAAATGACGTTGTCAAAAAATTATTCAGGCTCTAGTTATCATACATGCTTACTTCCGCTTGACGTTTTTACCAAGTGAGCATGACCAGCAAATACTTTAAGTGGGTCGGAGGCATGTCTATAACAAATATGTCTGCAACATGGGAAATTAAATTTGTCCTCAAGTATGAAAATCCAGATTATGAGAAATGAAAGCATTTAAAATACGTGTTATAAATAATCTCGTAATGAGTGTTTGGCCTGATGACTTTACTGTTTTAGCAACAGCGTGACGCCAGCTCTCACATTGACTCTCTGTCACTCACTCAGGGGTTCTGAGTTGCTATTCTGCATGAAGGTACTGATGGACAACTTAAATGCTTCTCATTTTTGAAAAATGAAAGCATGAGTAATTAAGTGATGCATCCCTAAGTTAGATACCAGGTTTTAACTGAGGCGCAGTAATGAATAAGGAGTGCATTAACCAAATTAAAACTCTCGCTCGTCTATATATTGGCCAGTGGTGCATCTTTGTGAATTTCATTAGCGTGTAGTGAAGCCGTGCTCATCGAAGAGCTTCCCCAGGAATTCCTCTTGTTTTAAAGCTTTGGTGCACTGCTAAATTGGTTAAGGGAGATAAACCTGTGGTGGTTCGCCTTGCTCAATAATGTATGTAAGATAATCCTAATTCTCAATTACTTGGAAATCTAGAAAACATAAAATAGGCCTTTCCGCCCCCCCGCCAAACTGTGTTCAGTACACGAATGTTCTCGCAGTTCTGTATCAGTGATACAGTGACTGTGGGAATCTTTTAAAATGGTGAACTGCCAGAGTGGATAACTACAATGTGTATGTATCTTGTGTTTCCCCCACAGATCAACCTTGGAAGTTGTGAGGTTAAATACCGCCTATTGCTAGAAGTGGTTTAATGCATAGAAAAGTGCTTCAGAATAATATGTAATTGAATTCAGATATGATGCTGCCTGAAAGTTTACACTGCATAGACTTTTTATTTCCTATGTAACAGAACTTGATCAGAACTAAATATCCTGATATGAGTGACCAGTCTGTTTCCAGCTCTAAAATGAGTCACCATGATAAACCATTGAGGGTAACCCACGATGCTTCAACTCTTTGGAAGCTTCAGAATTGAACTGTTGCCCAACACCCCCCACCCCCCACCCCAAAAAAAGAAGAAGAAGAAAGGAAGAAATCTGCTGTCAAGATGCCAGGTCCCTATTAGCCACAGAAAATACAAAAGGGTAGGAGCTTGTGGGGGTGGAAGGAGCTAAGTTTTAATGGAACTTCATAGAATCCCTCTTCCATTGTGGCCAGCCAGTGCTCTATTTATCCTTTACTCCATTGTGCTATATGACTCTCCAAGCTAGAGAGGAGAGAAAAGATTGAGAATCAAAGTATGGATAAGAAGCAGAGACCAAAAGGACAAAAAAGCCAAAGCTGACTAGAGGAAGCAGAGGACTGCAAACACAGAGAACAAGCGGAATTTCAAAGAGAATCGGATGGACACATGTTGAAACCAGTCAGAGGAAAGTTCATTCTGGTAATGCAAACTGGGTTGAGGTCTGTATCCGTAATCAGAGACTTGTCTGAGCTGGGGGGAGCCCCGAAGCAGGGAGTCAAGATAGTCTTCTGGCCCTTCTGGGGTTTGGATGGCAGGTGAGGCTAGGATCTAATTTTTCTTTCTGTCTCGACATCATCTCCATTAAGCACTCGTCAGGCAGTGACTTGAGGGCTCTGAGTATTTGGCTCCCTGTGCATTTCTCAGAAGCCGGCTTCTCAGGCTGTTGAATGAGTTCTCATTTCACCAGCGTGAGCTTCGGTGTCTCCTCTCTTTAAGTTTCTGTTCCTCACGTGGTGAGACCGTCTCTGCGGTCTCAGATTGCAGCACCGAGTAACAGGAGTGGTTATTCCTTTCGGTCTTGGAGGAGAGATGGTGGGGTTGGTAGGTTTCTCCGTCATTGATGTAATTATCGTGCAGAACTGTAAACACACAGGCAGTCATCTCCTACTACCAGGTGACCTGACTCCTCCAAAAAACAAGGACAAAAGCTCTCTGTGAAAATCAGCACTTAATAAAGTGGAGCTTGTCACTTGTTTTGTTGTCCTTATTTGAGTTGTGAATTTAAATATATTTGTTCGTTATCCATTTTATTAATATTTATATGGGCATGTAACAGGGTTTTATCTTAGGCAGTTTTAATTCTTTGTATGTCTGAGTACCTGTTTGAAGTAGGATATCCAATCAGATTCTTTCTTTGATAATTCAGAGATGAAATTCACAGGTGGCAGATGTGTCCTCTTTAGCGCAATGTCTCCATTTAAGTGTTCTTTGAAGCCTAGAAGTTTGGACATAAGCTGTTTATTATGCCATAGTTCTAGCTCTTCCTAAAGAAAACCACCATTGAATTAACTTTTGCATAGTGTATTTCTATCAAAGCATTTGATCCTTGTTTCTGCAAGATAATCCTAAAAACTTTTTATTTTGAGAATAGAAAACCATGATGGATTTAATTCATAAAGGGAGGCTGCTGCAAGGAATGTAAATGGAAGCGCTTGATAAGGTAGGATTTCTTAGTTGCTATGGCAACCTGTGGGTCATGAGCCTGAGAAAATATAAAGTAAGTCCTGAAGCTGTGAAGATGATTATAAAATTTAACTGTCATTCTTCATTTAGAGTTGATGGCAAACCTTATTTACTTAAGTTTATCTCAAGGCAAGCGAGGATCCGTTTTTTAAAAAATCTGAGACTCAGATCACAAATGAATCCATGTTGCACATGTCTAACATTATAAAGCCCATGCAGCGTTTATTATTCTAACCAGACTATTTGTACATAATATCCCTGTAGATTTGGTCACCTTCCTATGGAAGCCAACAGTTGTCATCTCTTGAATTCTTAATGAAAACTGTAGAATTCAGCTATATACACTGAGTAATTTTGCAAAAATGTGTGTGTGCTTCCCATGCCAAAAAGAAGGCCTAGGGGACTGTGTAGGGAAGAGGACTTTGTGCCTTCTTTTCAGGTTCAAATAGAAATAGTAAACTGATTAGGGTAGATGGGTGCCAGGAAGGGATGTTAATACAGTTGTACATTTTCAAAATGTACCGGACCCTGGAGATTAAAGAGGTGAGTTAAAATCTCTTTCATGAATGCTTCCCCCTTTCCCTGCTAAGGGTTGGTGGTGGTGAAATCCACTTTTTCTACTACAGAAAAACGCACGAGAGGTCAGATTCCTAAATTGAAATATAATGCTCAACCGTGCAGTATGACAAAGTATCCGTTTTTCTTGCTTTATCTTTTACAGAATGTTGTTAATTTGCACTAATGACCTATGAGACCCATTGCAAATTACCCAATCTTGCAAATTAGTGCATATGTGAACAAACACTATAAAACTATCAGATACCACATCACACAAATGTAGTTTATTGCAAGAAGAAAAATAGACTTGCATATTGAGAGGGAACATATTTTTACAGCCAAATAAGTGCTTTCCTTTCGTGAGCTTGCCCATCGGGGAGCGTCAACACATTATATGGTCTGTGGCATCCAATGGCTTACTGGCTCTTGAGCAAAAACATCATTTTTTAAAATGCAAGCATAGAAAATCTCAGCGATTACATGCATACTGTTATCTGATATTGAATTTTTCCCATATCCTTTGCCTCCTTAAAAAAAAAAATTCTCTTTCCAACTTTGTATGCTGAACCTTTACACTAAAAAGGAGAACAGTATTTAAGCTTATTGAGAATAGAATGTATATTTGGCTGGCTTTTCTGTACTGCACCTGTTGGAGCCTCAACCTGCGGGATTATTCCCCCCCTCCCTCCTGGATGATGAGGTAGAATCCAGCCCACACACCCAGCAGCGTATATTCCACTCATCAAAGCACTTTTCTCAGTTGGTTTGTTTTCATGTCTGGCTGCAGAAATAGCTGCTCTTTTTTTTTTTTTTTTTCTTCTGACATCTTGTAATTGCAGCTGGTAATGTGTCTTCTTGCTAACCTGGGAGTGGTCCTCCCCACCACCCCCCACTTACCCAGCCTGGCTCCCAGCCGGAGCCCAGTGACAGCTCGGCATCACACCACCTTTCCCCTTCCTGTCGGCCCGTCCGCCCCCCTTCTCAGGTGGACCCCACTTGGGTCTACCAGGGGCCCCTTCACACTTGCCACTCCCAGTTACACATCTTCTACCTGGCTTGCTAATAACCACAGCTGCAAAAACCCACCTCCACATGAGCTTTTTTAAGTGCTTATTCTGTGCTAAGCGCCCTGATAAGTTCTGTATTGTTCTTGTGTTTATTGAACCCTTGACCCAATATAATTGAAATGCATACATACATATATATTTTTAATTTTATTTAAAAGTTATCATACAGTGAAATTTCCCTTTTTCTTTTTTGTACAATTCTATAAATGTTAACAAATTAACATATGTAATCAACATCTTAAAGAGTTCCATCCCTCCCCCACCCCCCCCAAAAAAAACCCTTGTGTGTGATAAGTATTTTGAATGTATTTGTGACCTAATCCTTCAATGTTATTGGGTATGTATTAATATCTTTTTTTTCCTTTTACTTTATTTTCTGATGAGGAAAGTGAGACTCAGAAATTTGGTAACTTGGTCAAGCTTGTACACCTAATTAGCATTGAAACTAGGAGTGGACTAGTTGGAGAACTCGAGGTTTTTATGCACTATTCTGTATCGCCACTCACAAAACATGGCTCGGGGCTCTGTTCTCAGCAAAGCACAGAGGTCTACATGTGAGTTTTAAATAATAGAATGTGACATTGCATCTCGGAAAGGATCACGGGTATTTTTATGTGACGCAAAAGAGCCCAGTAGAGAGGCGTTTTTGTTTGTGAGTTTCATTTTGTTTTGACTTCAGTAAAGCCTGGTAAGATGACGGAGTTGAACATTTGGTTCAGCTAGGAACGGTGAATACTTTTCTGGATGAAACTTCCCAACACCCACGTGTCATTACTGTCGTGATTGTGTTCCCCCGCCCCCACCCCTCCAGGCTGTGTCATCCAGCCACACTCGGAACCTGAAGCTGGGCTCTCCCATTAGCCATGGTCAGCTCACGCCATCCTCTCTCTCTTTTCAAAACTAAAACCCTTTGCAGTAGCTGTGGGCTGTTCTGTGAGGGTGAGTCAGCTTCAGGAATAATAACCAGAATCTTTCATCCATGCTTTCACTTTAATGTGCTGATGCTGAAATCATCCTAAATATCAATACAGAATTTGCTTTAGACTAGGGATTCTACTGCCATCATTCAGTGCAAATTCCCTGAAGTGCAAAGGAAACTCTGAGCCATAAAAGACGTGCTAAAGTTCATGTGGAGTGGGGGAAAGGGCAAAATGTTTTTGTTCAGGGAAAAGCGAGGGCTTCCGAGATGGTGAGAGAATTTCTGCTCTCAGAATGTGTGCAGCCTGGAGCGTGCCACCTTCAGTTGAACTTGGTGTGGATAAACATGATCTCGTGACCAGAGCCTACACACATGTTGAACGGTTTTGGGTTTTTTTGTTTTTTGTTTTTTTTTTAAGATTTTATTTATGCATTTATTTGACAGAGAGATCACAAGTAGGCAGAGAGGCAGGCAGAGAGACGGGGGAAGCAGGCTCCCCGCTGAGCAAAGAGCCCGATGCGGGGCTCCATCCCAGGACACTGAGATCATGACCCAAGCCAAAGGCAGAGGCTTAACCCACTGAGCCACCCAGGCGCCCCATGTTGAATGGTTTTAAATCCTGTATTCGCATCATTGGGATGGCCGAGATCCATGATGATCATGAAGGCACCGTGAGGAAGCTGCCCTAAGGGTTCTCCCTCTCTCATTCTCTTTCCTTCTCATAGCTTTGCTTCCAGTGTAATCCCAATAGGCTGTTAATAAACTGATAAATTGTGAGAGATATGAGCATCCCCTTTAAACAAGTTCAAGAATATTACTCCTGAAAATTTTGTTTCAAGCGTTCTTTTTCAGGACAGAATGTGGGTAGCCCTTCCTTTGGGTTTTATATGCGCTTAAGAATCCACCTTGTATTGGTATAGAAAACGAGGAAGGAGATCAGATATATATTTTTTTTTAAGATTTTATTTATTATTTATTTGACAGAGAGAGATCACAAGTAGACGGAGAGGCAGGCAGAGAGAGAGAGAGAGAGAGAGAGAAGCAGGCTCCCTGCTGAGCAGAGAGCCTGATGCGGGACTCGATCCCAGGACCCTGAGATCATGACCTGAGCCGAAGGCAGCGGCTTAACCCACTGAGCCACCCAGGTGCCCCCAGATATATATATTTTTTAAAGATTTTATTTACTTATTTGACAGAGATCACAAGTAGGCAGAGAGGCAGGCAGAGAGGGAGGAGGAAGCAGATTCCCTGCCCAGCAGAGAGCCCGATGCGGGGCTCAATCCCAGGACCCTGGGATCATGACCTGAGCCAAGGGCAGAGGCTTTAACCCACGGAGCCACCCAGGCTCCCTGGAAGTCAGGTATTAACATGATGCCCTAGCTTGGATTCTTTGATCCCTAATTTGATCCTTCTCAAAGCAGCATCTTAGACCTACACCCTCCCCCCATTGAAGATGGCATTCCTGTCTGAGGACAGATGACAGGGTCTATTTGCAAAGTAAGGATGGGAGTTTTAAAGCCTAAAAGCCAGAAAAAGTTCTTCTATCAGTAACCATGCTTGATGGGGAGGGTAAGAATTATTGCCATGATTTAGCTAAGGGAGCCCCCTGAAAATTCTTATCTTGCAATAACTTGTTTCCAGGAATGTTATCCATGATTATGATTGAGCTGCTAACGGTACCGTGAGTTGCATGAACGTATTTAGGTTCTCTTAAATTTATTTTAATATTTTTTCTTCCATGTTTGTAGCCTTATTTAGGCTGGATCAACTGAAAATTCTGTTGCATTTGCCTTTTATAATACATTTAGAGGAGCTAATCTGAAATCACAGTTTTCAATCAGAAGGGAATATTGGATGCCTTTATGGAAAGATTACCACAAACGAAGTTTTCTTTCCTTTTTTCTGATTTAGATTCCTTGAGTGTACTTTGTTAATGTTTGAACATTGAATCAAAGAGTGTATTTCTCCCATTTTTAAACATTGCAAATTCAAGGCAGGGTCCTCTGCTTCTGTCTTCAAATGAACGAGAATATCATTTTAAGGGAAAATGGCGGCTACAGTGTCAGTGCTCTGTATCACCTCTATCAGAGAGACTGATTACAATGTTGATGGTGATTTTCAAGGCCATCTCTGTCCTGCTTCTGCTTCTTAAGAATGTATAATGCAGTCCAACCTTAAGACAAATAGGTCAAACTGCAAAACTCCGCAGGAATATAAGAATGAATTTCAAGATAATAAAGCAGTCTAACTTTGAAATTCTATGTACTGTATAAATATCTCCTAACTTAGAGGAAATACCTTTTAAACACTTTTCCGTGATGATGCGCACCGGTGTCTAGGCTTGCCTTTCTCCCTCATTTACAGCCATTGTTTCTAGAATTTATTAAGACTTACTTGTGTTTCATCTTTCCTGATGGTTGAAGGCAGGAGGGGGAGGACATTGCAGTGTCCACCAATTCTTGCTGCTAATGAACCCTGGTGGGGGAGAGAGGGGTGGTGGGAATTGTTCTCCTGCGGGGCAGGAAGAGATATTTTTGAGAATATCCCATCTGCAGATAAAGTAAGTGGCCATTTCTGGACCTGTCAAAGATAAAAATAAGTTCAGTGTTCGACTGTATTAAACACCCGTATTGAGCATAAGGGAGGGCGCATTCGTCTGCTTTCCTTTGTCTTCCCAGCCTGTGCCCGTTTAGCACCGCGGTGGCAGTGAACTTCACGGGCAGTCAAGCCTGCTCTCTCATGTTTCCTTCCAGTTCTAAATTGAAAATATTTTTTTGAAAAGAACTATGACAAAAGCAATTTGAGTTAGTGATATCTTGAAAGAGAACCCAATTTAAGATTACCTTTATGGTTGGTCATTGTTACCTACAGTAGGCAGGTGTCATGGTGATCTTCTTAATATCAGTATTCCAAGAGAGTCTGACCTGACCGTGTTCAGGTAACATCACAGATTGGGCTCTAATATTGAGATTTCAGGTGGTGGTGCAAAGGGCTGCTCGTGGAAATCGAGGGCTGGGAGAACTTCTAACCAGGGAGTGCCGCCATGTGCCTCCTTGGGCTGGTGCTCTGAGACCTGCTTCTGTTTTTAGCCAACGCCACGTGATTGCCCGTAGCCAATTAAAACGTGTCACGAATGGGCTTTATAGTGGTAAAATGCAGAGATGGAAACGGGAAAACACCAGTGTCTGGGCAGATTTTCCAACCTGTAACTTGAAATGCTGTCTTTCCCTTTTCTCATCAAGACCCACCATGCTGGTGTAGTGCCATCCAATCTTTCCACGTCGCGCCATTGCAGTTGGGGCAGGATCAATGACTCATGGGCGTATGCAGCTCCACTCTTCCACCAGACGGAGCAAGGACTCTAGAAGGGGACCGCGTGGTTACAGAGGACTCATCTGTCTTTGAAATGTGACTTACTGGGGCGTCCACCTCTGCTCCAAGCCATAAGAATCGGCCTGGTGTTTGGATCTCTTCATGTGCACATGCTCTCTGCCTTGTTCCCTTTCTCTTCCTCACCCTAACCCTAGAGCCAGCATCAGTCAACAGACCGCAGGAAGAAATGATGCTCTCACGAGCATCTTCTTCTCACTTGCTTCTTCTAAAAAGGAATGCAATACACTGGTGTCTTGTGCTACCAAAAATCCTGCCCCTAAAACCACTAAGTGTTACAGCTGCCTGGGGGTGCCGGGAGGAGCCCAGGACGGGGGGATGAATTGATATGCCTTAGATAGAAGAGTGTCAGTAACCATGCCAAGACCTGTGCTCGGGTCTCTACGATGTGGATTATTCACAGCAACTATTATTCCCCAAAGAATCCCTAGAATCCCTAATTACCACCTGCATCCCTGTCAGCTGGTGTGTGATCCGGGAATCTACTCTCACTTTCCACGATGCAGAAATGAAATGAGAAGCCAGCACCCCTTCTAAGGCACCACGCGGTACATTCCAGAGGCAAATGTGACTGACATTTAGCTCTATGACTTTGCCGACGCACACTAGTGCAGCCCTCTGCTCGTCTAACCCACCAAGACCTAGATATCCTCAAGCCCCAGTGTCCTGCCTACTTGTTGACAATTTGCCTTCATTTTCCAAATTTACCATTGTATGGTTTGTTTGCCTTTTAAATCCATTTTGGTGCTCACAGTTTGTGTCATGTTCTGGCCCTTGGGGATGTTTTGGATCGCATAGGATAGTCTATTGAATATATATTAGTTTCTTGATCTCAGCAGAGTAATGGATGCTGAAATATTTCAGGAAGATGTATTCTGCTAAGATACACGGGCTGCATACCCGGCCTCTGTTCGAAGCACAACATGCATGGTTTTATTTGTGGCTTAATCAACAGGAAAAAATGCCAAGCAGCTCTGACTCGCTGGCAATGGATCTGTTTGTGTTTGCCTTATTTTTTCTAGAAGACACCTGCTGGAGATGAGAGCCGGCAGAAACACCAAGGAGGTATCCAGGGTTTCATTATAGCAGTATCTCTAATGATCAAAGAAGCCTTTTTATACAATCTTGTTCCTGATCATCAGCTGAACATCTGTCTACCTGTCTGTCCACCTTTTAATTGCATCATCCAGGCCTCCCTGATCCCAGACAGTTCTGTCAGTGCAGCTCCATTTTCTTCCTCTTCTGATCACAGTTAACACAAAATTCTCTGCAAAGCAACCCAGTAAAACTGAGAGCTTTCTAATAAACTTGGACTAAACCATTTTATGAGAAGTTAATTTTCTATCGCATATCCAGGGAAGCCCTTGTGCTAATTTATTCTTCAAAGCCCAATACTGGGTAGCAAGAGGGGAGGGTGCTTTAGGAATACTTGAAGCCTTCTATCTGTTGGGTACAAAAGGAACGTGTTCTACCTAGATGCTACAACCTGCCGAACACTGATTCGTTGGGGGAAAAAATCGGCAGTAAGAAGTCAGGAATTTAATTCACTGATTTATTCATTAATTCACTTGTCAAATACTTACGAAGTCAAACCCATTATGTGTAGGGCTGTGTGTGTGATTCAGTAGTGAGATGCACTGTTCCTCCTCTAAAAAGAGATGAGCTATGTATAGATTAATTATAAGGAAAACCTAGATTGATCTCAATAAAAAAACACTCGGAAAGTAGCATAGTATGCCAGTGGAGGAAGAACGCCTTTCTGGTTGGGCTGATCAAAACCGGGGCTCTGTGAAAGGAGGATGCCCTTACAATGGGCATTGACAAATGGGAAAGATGTGTGATATTGTAAGAATGCAGTAGAGGGACCAGCATGAGACAGAGCATGGAAGCAGAAGACCCCAAGTCATGTTGAGAGAATGGTGTGTGGTATAGTAGTCGGAAACCTGGGGAGAGTAACCGTGATCCCTAATGCTGGAAGAACGGATTGTAGTCCATCCTTCCAAGGTTTTTCAATCTCATGTTAGGAACTTTGCATTGTCTTCAGTAGAGAGCTGGCAGGTCATCGAAGACCTTTAAGAAGGGGAGATAGTGGAAGTATGTAAGGATTGCAGAAGGGAGAGACTGAAGACAGGTGCTCACAGTACAGCCAAGGGCCACTGAAGCTTTAACTGGGGCAGACACGTTGAGAAATAGATAGGAAGCCCTCCAGAATGTACAAAGTCAGGACAATTGATGGCAAATGAAAGGAGCCAGAATGACTACAGAAGATGCCCTTAACAGTGATGGAGGTCCAGGAGGAGGGGCAGTGCATGGATTGGTGTGATGGATTTTGTCGCAGATCTACTGAACGCTCATTGATCCAGGTGGAAATGTCCAGAACTCTCTTATCAGAAGGGACATTAGGTGGATGACGTGCGTTTGAGTGTTGGAGAGCGATGTTGGGAGTTTCTATAGACAATTAATAGTTGAATTCATAGCAAATCTGTAAGAAAATGCATCTAAGCAAATTATATTTAAATAATGTGCATTATATCTCAGTGACACATTGAGCTGATAAAATTCTATGCAAAACTTTGGAGCTTTATCACAAGTACTTTTTGAAAGTCCTACAGCTGCCTGAGACCCCTCTCTCCACTTTGTTATTTATAAGGACCCTCCGAGGAATCAACACATTTAATGAGCAGGGAGAAGAGGAATTGAGGGTGGGGTCCAACAGCCAGAAAGTTGGCCGGCATGATGGGGGCTCCCCAAGTTGAAGGGGAGAGTTTCGGGATGGCAGTGGGGTCAGCGTGTTGTCAACTACTGGTGGAGATAGAGGTAGATGAGAACAGGCTGTTGGATGGAGTGTCTAAGCGGAAACTGGTTCAAGAGAGTAGCTTTTGTAGTTGGGTGGCAGGAGAATGAGCAGAGTTGAAGGGAAGTAGTGTTTGGTGAGGTAGTGGGAGCAGTGAGGACAGAGAACCATAATGGAGAGATGGCCGGCTTTCCCCAGGGTCATGGCCAAGGCCCCCTCTTCTTGCAAATGTCGGACTTGAGAGGACATTTCAGGTTCCTGGGAAGAGCCATCTGTAGGGTAGGTAGGGCCTCCTAGCAGCTTCCTGGAAGAAGCAGGCTGGCTCTCATCATGCTCCTTGCCAACGGCCAACGTATTACCTGTTCCACTAGGACCCTTCTCTCCACCTGGTGCTCTATATAAACCATGGCGGACCTTGGGAAACCATGATCACTTCTTAATACTCAGGTCTCTCATTTGTGCTTGTGAGGTCACTTAAGATGTGCTGTCTTGCTTTTCTGACTTACCTCTCTTAATCGTAGAGTCTCATCTGAGAGATTGTTTATGAAGAATAAATGCTCTAATGGTTTGGAAGGAAGGAGGTTTGCGTTCTGCTCTGTTCCTATGTCTGAAATTAGGACTTAAATTACAATATGTTGATTACTAATCAAAATGTGCAAAATCCTGGGCTGTTTCTTAGCTTAAGCAGCATGATAACAGAATTAATCATAGCCAGTAATACTATTAAGCAACAGTGAGACCAGAACCGCCATGGGTGTCTCATTCCGCAGCACAACCTCCAGAGGAACACACAGTAATGTTCATTTGTTTGCTTCAAAGGATGGTTTTGGAGTCGATGAGACCATTGGGTGGAAACTTAAGATACAAGTTAGTTTTTGTTGTCCTGTGTGTTGTGGACTAAGGGATCCTTAGTCCCCAGACCTTTAAAGGACTGTGGAGGGGTGTCTGTAGTACAACACAGAGTTCATCTTGTAACTCTCAAGAAGTCACTGAAAATTTAGGTTTCTTGCTTATTTTCCTTTTTCAATGTTATTTCTTCACAGTAGTTTAAATGACAGCTAATTGTTCTGTAGCATTTGGTAAATGTCATGTATCCTACTTTCCTAAAAGCAGTGAAGTAGGGTAAACATGTGGCTTCTTTTTTCAAAAGATCCATCCAGTAATTATCCTGAAGGCTATTACAATATGCAAATAGCAAGGGGTGTCCTTGTCTCCTAAATTAGAATATCAATATTGATTCAACATGGGCAAAAAAGCAAACAATATTCCTGACCAAATGTTAATCCTGTTTCAGGAGAGTAGGAGGAACTGGCTGTCAAGATCTGACCAGGGTTTGAGTTGTGGCTGCGGCCCCCCACCCCACACTTGTCTTCTGTGCGACATTTGATGAACCCCTCCCTGTCCGGCTTTCGCTTCGCTCTTCTGCCCAATGGATCCTGGGAGGATCAGATGTGATAATGTCCTCCATACGCCATAATGTGCTATACAAGTGTAGACTATGATTATTTCAGAAGAAACTTTGTCGTCTCTGAATTATTAATTACTACTAATATAAAATGTATTAAGCATCTGATTTGTTCTGGTTTCCACACAGAATTTAAATGGGCACTAGTTAGGGATGTGAGGTAGTTCTGATCTTTCGTGTTAGGGAAATTGAGGCATGTGGAAGTGAAATTGCCTGCTTTTCGGGTTCCGTTTCAATCATTTATCCCGTGCATACTATTAATGAAGTTCATACGCTTATTGTAATTAAATTTAGATTGCCTGAAATTACTGCATGAAGCGACAGAGACAATTTCTTCTGAAAATGAAATGATACGGCCCTACAGTGGCCTGCTGTTTGGGGCAGCCAGGGACAGCCTGCGCTCTGTCCGGTGCCTTCGCCTTGGCGAGCAGGTGTGTGTATGCGCCGACTTTGGACTTCAGACTACAACGTGGATGTCAGGGACTGTTGAGAAATGAGTGTTTTTTGCCTCACACCAGGTCACCGACCCCTCCAGCTGTTGTTTCAGTGGGTGGTAAGCAACAGAGACGAGCCCCTAGTCATCATCACTCTTCGACGTGGCGTTCCTCCCCTGGTGCACTTTCTAGAGGTTTCTGGTAGACAGCTTACTTTCTGATGTGACTCAGACACCCGTATTCTCAGGGATGCCAAAGAAAGGCTGATTTCCCAGTGAAATTTGTCAGAGTTAAAGAGGAGCATGCCATTAAAGCTTTATTTGTTTTTTTAAATTATTATTATTATTTTTTAATTCACTCCCTGCTGCAGATCACAGGTTTTCACAAGAGCCCTCGGACCCCGGAGTGCCGTATACTCAACTGTTTTTTATTATTTTTTTCCCAACTGTTTATTTTTATTATTATTATTGATTAATACCCCTTCTCGGGCCCAAGTGATCATGAGAGAGATTGGGCTGGACATTTTGGCTCAGAGATCCCAATGTATGGGTGCTTCCCGGGGAATATTACGGAAGCAAGTAATAATAATATCAAAACTGCATTTAATTCCTGAAGAGGATGGGAGGATAGCACATGAGAGACAGAAATCTGCTGTTCTCTTTGTAAGTGAAAGGTCACGCTGCTGAGCACTGCAGGGTGGATTGGGGAGAAATGAGCTCCCGTTTGCTAGGAATTAGAATGAGTCTATCTGATTTTCCGTCACTTGTGACCTTTAAAGATGCAGCTTTTAGATTGATAAGCAGGTGGATGCTTTTAGTAAACCCAATGCAGAATTTGTTTCATATAAAAAGACTATATCTTTCAGACACCAAAGATATTGCTTCCACAAAGGGTTTTTTCCTACAAAGCCTCTGGAGAAAGAAATTCAACGATTATATCTTATCTGTCACACAAAAAGAAAATTCGGAATTACTGTACGTTCAATTAGAACATTTTTTTTTCCTCCAAGCATTAATCATTTTCTGGAACACACATCCTCCAGTTAAGAATCTCTAGGCAGGCTTGAGAGTGGGCACTCCTCTCGTGACTCTCCCCTCTGGATCTTCCTGCCCAGCCCTGCAGAACCTTCTCCACTCAGATAAAAGGAGCTTCCCGGTTGCTATAGCGATCCCTTTCCTGTTGGGCCCCGCTCGCTGTCTTGAAGGCAATCGGAGGAGAACAAGGAGTGGGGAGCAATGGAGAGTTAATGTAAGGCCGCTAAAGGTGATCTGAGCTATTGTATTTGGAGCTGGTTTGGTCTGCTGAAGACGGGACACCGGTCAATGCGAAACCTCAACCTACCACGGACCCAGTTTGAGGTTTGGCTATTTAAAATACCGAATTTTCTTATGGTCTGTGTAGGCTCTAAACATACCTCCCTTGGTATTTAAAAAAAAAAAAAAAAAAAAAGTTGAAATAGCTCACTTTGCAGAGCCAGCAAGCTCAAATTTCTCTTCCTCCGTGCTTGTTTTCAGTTCTTAATTACATCATCCATCTTATTTGTTCTAATTTCCTCTTTTTATTTTCCTTATCCCCTCAGCCATCAATAGCTCCAGCCCATCAGCGTCTGTTTTATTTTGTCAAATGCTGGTGTTTTCTTGGGCTGCCCTGCTGTTTCTGGTTCTCATTTGATATTCCTACCTGATAATAAATTCCTCATAAAGCATCCCTGATCAAATACATCAGGCCTTCTTTCTTTTCCTGTGTACAGGTTTTAATTTCCTACTCAAAAATCACAAATGAGGTGGGGGAAAAAAACTCACCCCTCCTGTACGGTGTGCCCGACTTGTGAAACATCTTCGGGAAAGCCGAGGAGTGAGCCGAGTGGCTGCTAGCATGTCAGACTGCCCGCAGCCTTCTGTAGTGAGAACCGCTGGCTCCCAAAGTCAGCCAGCGTTTGCATAACAAATTCCTCTCTAATTTCAAAATATTCTCTTGGGGGGGAAAAAAAAAGCAAGCACAGGAGTGCGTCGTAGCATCCACGTAGAAAAGCATGCCCATCAGAAGGGTCTCCGAGCTTTAGAGCTACGATGTATAGACAATGTCACCGTGTCCCCAGTGGGTACGTCCAGGCCTCTGCAAACCCTGAGCTCACCCTGCCCTCCCTCCCTTCCCCCCATCTCCCCCACCAATGGGTGTGCACATGTGTGATTCCGCAGACGACTAAGAATATCTCAGGCACTGCCCAGGCTCTGAGCATGACTGCCAAGGCTCTGGCCCTCAGGGAACTTGTATTCAAATCACTTCTGACCCCTCTGTAGGAGAGGACACTGGGAGAAGAGGCTCTCATCCCCAGCTGCACACCGTGAGAGCCACTTAGCCCCAGATGGCCATTTGAATGTAAGCCAAGCCGAATGAACTACAACTAGAAATTCAGATCTTTGGTCCCTCTAGCCACACTCCCCGTGCTCTGTCACATCACAGGTCCCATGTCCACCTTGTGGGACAGTACAGATAACGTGGACACCCCCATTTATCAGAGGGTTCCGTGCTGTCGTGCAGCTCAGGACCGTCTCTCATTCTTTAAAGCGTCAAATGTGTAAATAAATAACACTCTTCACTTTCATCTCCAGAAATGTCTCAGCTTCTTAGGATTTCTTCCTGAGAACAAGCTGAAGAGCTGTATTTTTTTTTTTTTAAAGATTTATTTATTTGAGAAGGAGCATGCAAGCCAGTGCGAGGAGGGAGAGGGGCCCAAGGAGAGGGAGAAAGAATCCTCAAGCAGACACCTCACTAAGCACAGAGCTTGATGCAGGGCTCGATCCCATGACCCTGAGATCATGACATGAGCTGAAGAGTCTCAGTCACTTAACTGACTGAGCCAGCCAGGCACCCTCCCCCCCCCCCCCCCCGGAAAAGCCATTTTTAAGCACCATTGGCATACTACTCGCCCTAAGCTGGGGGTAGTGTGAGATAAACAGTCCCCAGCCAGGGAGGGAGGAAGGCAAGGGTGGGGAGTTGATGCCGTCTGAGTCATGGACCTCTGGGTTGAAGTCACAAGAGCGAGGTCAAGATAGGGAAGCTGAGTGCCTATCCAGCTTTTCATTCGTCCAAGCCACAAACTTCTTGGGCAGTGAGAGGCCACTGCAGTGAAGTAAATAAAGCCCTTTTTATCTCGACAGGAAGGAGACAAGTGTCAGACAGTGACAAGGCAGCATGATGAGTTCCATGATACAGGACCCCATGAGCGTCTGTGGGAACACAGGAGACATTGTACCTGACTTCCTGAGGCAGTGGGGTACAGGGAGGGGAATGGACGAAGTAGGGACATCAGGGAGGGGCCACAAGTTGTACCCAAATGTAGTTCTTGTTTGTTCTGTCTTTAATGTACTCTCTAGCATCAACTAGTTTAAAACTCTCGGTTTTGTATAAACGGGTTTATGATTGCTGATTATACAAAATCTACAATTCTTCAAGTAGCAAAACTGGGGGGCATTCATTTGAAATATTTGCTGTAAAAAGTCATTTCTCCTGGTATTCTGGAGGCGAAGTAGTGTTTTATTTGGTTCTAAGTGTGAGTTCCTAGAACCCCAGCCATGTTCTCTCTTGTCATCTCTTAACCCCTCACTGTGCTGACTTCCTCACTGTTTCCAGAACACTCCAAGCCCATTCTCCCTGGAGAGCCCCTGCTTTATTGCTCCATTTGCTGGGAACTAAAACACGCATCCTCCCAGATCCCCATTTCGCCCTGTCCCCCAACACGCTCCATGTTCTGCCAAAGTGTCCCTTCATCACACGGGCTTTGCTGAGCACACTGTAGGAAATCTCAACCTCCCGCACATGGTACTTTCCACTGCATGACCTCAGCTGTGTTTTTCAAAGTGCTTATCATCACCCGAGATAGGTTATTGTGTCTTTATAGTCTGACCCGCATCTTTAGCACGTAAGCTCTGTGAAGACAGGGGTCCGATGCATTCACCGCCGTGCCCAGTGCCTCCAGGAGTAGCTGGCACATAGTAGGTCTCAATAAATAGGTATCTGTCTCGGTATATGTTACAGATCCCAAAAGGAACGGTTAGATTAACCACCATTCTTCGGATTGTTTCTTTATCCATCCTAGAAAGATAACAGATTTGTGTTTGGTCACCATTTGTAACTCGGCGTTTCTCTGTAGCCAAACCTTAGAGGCCACTCCCGCTGTCACTACGCCACAGAACCATCTTTTGCTGTCCCTCACTGTGGTATGACGTAGTTCCAGCATAGTTCTCCGTGTTTGACGCTTTTCCCTGGCGGGTGCCCAGAGAGCTGGCAACATGAGCGTAACCCGCCTGGGGTGGCCAGATCGCCCACTCTCAAAGGACCCCCGCCGTTTTCCTTATTTTAAACCAGGCATCCGGGCTTGCCCTCTCCCCCCTCCCTCCCTCCCTTCCCTCGTACCTTTCCGTGGAATAACAGCAACTAATCATCCACCAGTCCCCGTGGAGGCCCGTGTTAGAGTCTCATCTCCCAAGAACCTGCTTATCAGGGCCGGAGATCATCCACATAGAAACTTAAAGAGAAAAACTTTGCCGCGATGTATACGAGCCCAGCATACCGTTCTTAATTGAGAGAACGTGATGTGTTCTTGCTTCTCTTTGGCAGCTTGGCCCTCAATTTAAAGCAGAGAGAAAAGGAAAGGCATTGTTTCCAAAGGGCACCGGTTAGGAGAGGGGGTCAGGAGAGAGCTACTTCTCTCTTACTGATTTTGTGAAATTGTTTAAGGAATGATTCAGCATTTTGGGCTATAAAAATAACAGCTCCGAGTCGCTTTTCAATTAGGTGAGTGTACTTTCGCTGAAAGGTTCTGTTGTTCTAGAAATGCACTTTCCTTCTGTTCTTTCTGAGCCCCTTTAATCAGTAGTGATGTGACAGGAGGTACGGGCAACCTTCCTGACACCCCCTGCTTCTTCCCCTTCCTCTCTCTTTTGTGAGGCTGAGTCGCCAGCAAAACTGATTGGCAAAATTGTTCCTTAATTGGGGAGAAAGGTAGTTCTATGAAGACAGACGCTATCCAGAACATAACAAATTGAACTACCAGAATGTACCTTTTACCCCAGTTAGGTTTTGCTTCAAACTAGAAATCCCAAGCAACCACAGATTGGGTTTGAAGCTGGCATTTATCTTAACATTAAAATATTCCTGAGGTTTAATTTTTTTTGTATTATTATTTAGAGTATGGTAATGAGAATTTTGTTTCATTATTGTGTCCATTGTCAGGTCAGTTTAAATTCCTTTTCAAATGCATACAGTAATGAGTTTTGTATACAAGCTGAATGCCCTGGGCTTTAACAAAATGGTTAATAGGTGTTTAGAGGCCTAAAGAAAATGAAAACTCCCTTTGTTTCTCTGTGTGTGTGTGTGTGTGTTTGTGTGTGTGTGTGTGTGTGTGTGTGTGTGTGTGATAAAGAGGATTATAATGTAGCATTATATTTCCCCTTGTTGAATATTGAATACAGTGGGTGATATGTGTTTGCCCTATAATCAGAATGAACTTCAGTGGGCAGAGGGCTAGTAACGATATTCAGTTTGCTAATTAAAAAAAAAATGAGTTCTATGCATCTGAAATACCACTGCCTTTGGAAGAATGGAGAGCTGATTGTGCCTGTTACTGTCTGTAGTTTTACAATTTACATGTGCCTATGGCTTTAGAGTGTTTGTGATGCTTTCTTAGGACTCCTCTCGGTAACTGCGGAAGGTGATGGATGTGTTCATTCACTTGATCGTGCTACTCATTTTACAACGTATACGTATATGAAATCATCACGTTGTACACCTTTTTACAAAATCCCATTGTACAACCTCAATACACACAATATGTATTCATGTCACTTCTACCTCAATAAAGCTGGGGTTGGGGGGGGTGAAGGAATTATTTCATTTTTTCCTCACAATAACCACGTCTTTGGTAGTTTTATAGATGAAAACACTAAATGAAAGCAAACACTGAATGTGGAGGTTTCAGGTTTCAGGTTCCAGGCTAGGCTCTGGGGATTCATGGTCCCTGAGAGCCAAGCTCTGTCCCCCCTCTCCCGCCTGCGGGGTGGGCAGGGGGACGGGGCGGGGGGGGGGGGGGGCACGCACACCTGCAGGGCATGCATAAGGCTCAGCCATGGCCTCCTGTGGGCTCTTGGACAAATTACCTGGTATCTCTGCTTCCTCATCTATCAAAATGAGGCTTCCCCTACCCACTTTGTATTTGTTTCAGGATGAAGTGAAATAAGGAGAAACACAACAGTCCTTCTGTGCATGTTAATTTTTCTTCATGTTTCCAGTCCAAGTCCACTGATTCCCTTTATTACACTGCTTTGTATCACGGACACTACACCTGCAAACCTCTACCAGTGGTGCCAGGCTTTGACACTAGTCAGGTGACCTTGATCAAGTCAGTAAACTTTGGTGCCTTGGTTTCCCCATTTGTAAAATGGGGATGAGTACTACTTCGTTGGGTTTTTGCTGAGGATTTATGAGTTCATGCGTAGGAAGTACTTTGAACAGTTTCTGTCAGAGTAAGTGCTCAGTAAATACTAGGTGTTATGAACTATAATAGCCTTCCCCCTTTAAATTACAAATCGCATTCCCGAATGTTTTCATTGTGAATGCATCTATTAAACCATTTTTTAGTCAATTCTAAGGTGTTTGATCTGATTTTAAACCTGAGTCTTTGGACTTATAAATCAGGGAGTTGGCGATTTGGTTTCTGATTCCTTGGCATTGACTGATCAACATTTGGTTCATTGGTGAGCATTTAAGAACCACCAGTGAGAGCGTAAGAAATTAGCAATCCTTCATACTGTCAGGAAGCTTTGAGATTGAGCTGTCAGAGGCCGAGGGTGAATGCTTCATTGGATTGAGCCACTGAACCAGTTGGATTCTTTGTCTTCCATGGCATTCTTGGAAAGAGTCCATTTAACTAGGAAGTAAAGACTTTGGTCAGTTCATTTAATAGGAACAAACTTAGAAAAATCCTGGGTTAACCAGTTAGGCATTGGAAATAGGAGAACAGGAGTTATTGATCTAATGCCTTTAAAAAGAAATAGGAAAATACTAAGGCAGAAAATAATACATAATCTTGACTTTAATATATAGCCTAAACCTACCTTTTAAAAAAGCATTAGAAATTGTTTTTCCTTCTTTTTTTTTTTTTTTTTTTTTTTTTTAAAGCTTATCAAAATGACCCTATATTCTGGTGGTTGGTGGGTAGTGAGAGGAGAAAACTGAGCATTTGGAATTGAGGTCGGTGACAGATTCTAAAGTTGCATGAATGTGCTTTATTCTTTTTGAAGATTATCTTCTTTTTTTTTTTTAAACAAACCTTGTCTGACTGACTATAACCTTTAAATAATTGGTAAACTGGAACAGTGAAACTGACATTAAAATCTAATGAAGAAGAATGGTAGGAGGGAGCATTATTCTAGCAAAGGACTGGCCAGCGATTGTCCGCCCTCGGTTGTGCTGGGAATGGGAATGACTTCTTCTGGCAATGGGCAAGATTGGCAGTAGTAGTATTAAGACATTTCATGTCTGTTTCTGTTTGTAACAGTACGGTAATAAATCATCTCTAGGCCATGAAGTAACGGACCCATTTCTAGGAGCCGCAAGTCTTCAGACTCCCAAGTGCTCGTCTGTCCAGCCATGGTGTGATTTACCTTCTCTTCATTTGCGTTGCGCACACTCGTCTGTGCTCCTAAGCCTCCACCCTGGTTCCTGCAGGTCTCTCTGCCTGAAATGCCTCTTTCACTCTCAATAATTTTATCATTTTAGGAGCCAGCCCAAGACTCGATCCCATTCTGAGCGTTTCCCCCCCCTTTCTCCCTGGTTTGCGTTCAGGCCAATTCCAGAGCTATGGAGCGCGGTACTAGAGATCTCACCCAGGTCAAGGTGGGCATGGCCTCTGTTCTAAAAGACCTTACACAGCAGGAGGATGCAGGCAAGGTCATGCCTGTTCAGCAGCACAGACGGTGCTAAGACGGGGGTACCCGATACCCTGGGAGCTCAGATGGGGCACCTGGCCCAGATCTTGCCCGCTTGTCCTCATGGATCCCACCTCTCCCAGAACATCAAGAGTAGCCATAGTAGCATCTAGGGACATTGGCGTTTAATTTTCTGCTCCCTTGAATTCTTCTTGCCTTTTATCTATCTAGCTGGATGGTAACTCTCTTGAGGGAAGTGGCCTTTATTTTCTTTTTTATGCTTTTATTTTTATTTATTTTTTTAAGATTTTACTTATTTATTTATTTGACACAGAGAGAGAAAGAGAGAGAGAGGCAGGCAGAGAGAGAGGGGGAAGCAGACTCCCCACTGAGCAGGGAGCCCAATGCAATACTCGATCCCAGGACCCAGAGATCATGACCTGAGCCCAAGGCAGATTTTCCATTGACTGAGGCAACCAGGTGCCCCTGTGCTGCTTTTTCAACTCTGTAGGGTGTTACTCACCACTCAGTTGATGGAAGAGACTCAGGAAACACTTGCTGATTGGCTTAGAACCTCTTCCCTTCCCTCCTCCTCTTTTGGCTTTGCATAGGAATGGGTTCCCTTATCCTCCTACATGCACCTGCCTTCTGTGATTGGAAAATGGGTGGCCTCCACCCCTTGTTCGCTTATGGGTAGTGAACTCCAGCTGGGCAATCACTGTCCCCCTTGATTCCTGGGGAGCAGACGGTCGTTCTGCCACCACACCCTCGGTTCCTCAGCGCCCATCCCTTTAATCCTACCTGGGGCCCTCCAGGCACAGGTCTACCATACTCCCTGAAATGGTTTCCTCTTTCTGGGATGCTGTTCCTAATGAGGGCGGAGTATAATTTAGAGGCTTAATTTTAGAAAACTATATGAAGCAGCAGACCCATAAAGTGTTATGATTCACGACAACTTGTTTTGTTCTCATAATGCAACCTAAACTAAAAAGCCATTTATCAAAGCTATAAAAGCTGTTCATGGCTGTCTTTAGTATATCGTGCAGAGTATAATTCAGCCCACAGAGCGGCAAAAGATGGATTCATGGGGCCATTTGCCTTGGTGTGCGTTAAAGGGCAGTAATTTCTGAGCTCTGTGGAAGACCTTATTTTACTATAAGCCCAGGTTCATTCTTAACCCCAGTTAGTTTTACTTGCCATTTTAGCATCAGTGTATTCTCACGTTTACACCCTTCTTTCCCCTGTAAATCACTGCCAACCCCCTGGCCGTCCCCTTATCCATAGCCCTCTAGTCTCTGCTACGTTTGCCCGTGGAGAAGATTGGCCTACAAAGATGCATCATCTAGAAACCCAAAATGCACCCTCCATGGAGTGTCGTCTTGGTCATTTGTCAACTGTAACAACCCCTAGGGGAACCCTTGGTCTTCCCCTCGCAACTCCCTAGAGGGCAAATAACCAACATTTTCCTAGAAATGAATGAGAGAACAAAGCCCATGGGCATTCTAGGCTATGTTTTTTCCAGTGTTATAATAGGAACTCAGTGGTGAATGTTAACCCAGATTGCTAACTATAGCACCTTCAATAAGACTCAAGACTCCTCTCGCATTGTGATTTGTGCTTGAACACTGAGGTTAGGTGCCGGGTCTGACCTTGTGTGTTTCTTCCTGGTCCTGTATCTAGGTCATCACACACGAGAGAAGTGCATATCAAATAAGAGCCTGGAAGTTCAGGGCTCATGCCATCCAGTACAACACCCTGGCTTTGAACCCTGGCTTAAGCACCAGTCAGCAGGGCTCCTTTGGAAGACCTTATTAGGTGACCTGGTCACCTAACCTCTTGGTGTCCTCTTGGGTAAAGTGAGGTTAATCACTGAACCTTTCCCATAGGAATGCCATGAGGGTAGCATGAGCTGATAAAATATTCCTAGTATTTGGCATACAGTAATCAGCAAGAGTTATTTATCAATTCTTATTTTTATTAAGAGCCTACCAAAAAATAATAATTAAGAGAAGAACTAGAAGGAACTTACTGAACCCAGATAAACTAAGCAGTTTCGACAAAACTCCCAGGTGGATGATTTGTGTGTCTTTGATACACGTTGTACTTTGGAAAGCCCGTTCCAAATGTGTGGGAAATAGGACACCTGAAAAACGAACCAGTTATTTAACTCTATGATTAAATGTCAGTGACATGGTGTGTGTGTGTTTTTTTTTTTCTGTTCGGTTAGCTGTTAAATGCAGTATTACAACTTTTTTTTTTTTTTAAGATTTTATTTATTTATTTGACAGACAGAGATCGCAAGTAGGCAGAGAGGCAGGCAGAGAGAGAGAGAAGGAAGCAGGCTCCCCGCCGAACAGAGAGTCCGATGCGGGGCTCAATCCCAGGACTCTGGGACCATGACCTGAGCCGAAGGCAGAGGCTTTAACCCACTGAGCCACCCAGGCACCCCCAGTATTACGACTTTTAACTTACCTTTTGCACATCAGTTGTTTAGCTGAAAAGCAAATTCTTTTTTGTATTAGGAAGCAAGCTTTTTTTCATTGATAACTGCTGTAGTTACAGGCAGCTCATGTATCTCCACTCAAGGTATACCTTGTACTGCATATTTCCCCTGGATCTGAAGATCCATCTTTTTTTAGCAGACTCATTTTAAACTCTCCTAGCACTAAATAACTTCCTTGAAGAACAACTTCCATTATTTGGCAGATGAAACTGGCAGCGGCCATTCAGTATCTTAAGCTGGATTACAGTGATTTTCGAAAGCTCACCAACTTTGCAGTAAGTTTATGCATAATTTATAACAGAAAATTGGAAAAAAAATTGAGAATTGTTTTGAAAATATCTTTGTCCCCCTTTAAAAAAAAAAAAAAACCATTTCCCTCTAAGAGGCAAAAATAACATTTATCTTGGTATTCCCTCTAAGCTGAAATCTCAAGGGGAATAATTTCCTAGAGCCCAACTCTTGATGTTGGCTAAATTAATACTCCCACTATTTATTATGTATTTTTGCTGGGAGTTCTTAGCCCTTCCCTATACTGGCTCCTATACCCCCTGAGAGATTGGGTAGGTCTCTTCGGAATGGCTTGGCCTAATTGTGGTCAGGGGTCTTTCACGACCCATGGCTTTACGAAGGCTCAGGCAAAAAGACACAGCCTGGTTCTTTCTTAGCTCTTGTACCTAATGAGAGAAATAGACTCTGCTTTGTACTTGGGTGGGTTTCCCAATCTCCTGGGAGCCCAATCCATTTATAGCTAACATTAGGTCAAGGCCAGAGAGGCCATGGCCCTCACGGTTGTCATTAACAAGCTCTTATTTCTATTCCATCGAGAAGCTGAAATTGACAACCTGTCTGGGGAGATGTGTGGCTCTTTGCTGCCCGTTTCTGAGCAGGACGCATTAAGGATAAGTTACTTGTCATGGTGGAATTCCTCATCAGTAATCACCTAGAGACCACATTCCTAGGTAAATCAGTAAACTTGTTGCTAAAGCCACATCTTGATAGGAAGTGTACCTTTTTGACGTCCCCTTGTCTGCCAGCCTGGCCAGCATTGTTGCCACATGCCTGAGCCAGCCGTACGCCGTGGGTCTGGGAAGATCTGAGCCCTAGCTGTTGCATGAGGTCTGCTTTGATTTGTATACAATATGAATAACTGTCTGTGTATGAGGCCTGCTATAATTTTTTCATCTTCTGTGCCTACAGGGTCTATATTACCTTATCGGAGTAAAGTTCATTCTGTAGGACTGATAATTAATCCCCTGTTCTTTTTCTTTCCCTGCTTTCTTATCTGGTGGCCATGTTATATATAAATTTCAGCATTTTTCATCACTATGCCAAATAAAGCAATTGGGAGATGCAAGCAATAAAAGGCCTATTTTTATAACCCCTCTAGAAAGGAAACTGCACAGACTCCATTTTAGTGAAAAAAGCCATTCCATTATGTGGCCACATTTACATCTACTCCCCATACCAAATGCTGGAGGAACGATCAGCTGGCTACAACTGAGGAGTCTCTGGTCTTCTGATGGCGCCCAGGAAAGGTGGTGTGTTGGTTTGAGAGAGCCCTACTACCCGTGCCTTCCCTACATACTCCACCCTGTCTGCGCTCTTTGTCACTTTATAACTTTTAAAACACACAACTAAAACAGTCCGGGGTGGGTGTGTGTGGGGGGGTGTGGTTATTAACTCCAGATTCACATCCTTAACTGGATAGCAAATGTCTTACTAATGGAGGCTTGTGTTTAACTGGATTAAATCCGGTGGCCTGACGGTAGCCTGCAGTGTGGCAGAGCCTGCTGTCCTCTTAGGAGAAGGGGCTTAGTTTTGTATTGCTTGCCGTGATCCAAGTCACATACTCGTCCTAGGGTACTGATTCGCCATAATTTCATTTGGAGAAGGGGAAGGTTACAGCATGATGAGCTGGGTGGGGGCTAAATGTTTCAGATGTAGGAAGGAATATTGTTCTAATTAAACTGAATCTGGTGCCCATGGCGAAATATGTGCTTGATATATTCGGATGTGTGTGAAAAATTACATATATTTTCATAAATTGGTCCCCCCCCTCACCCGTTCTTGCCAAAGGAGTTTTTGTTTGGAATATTGTTTACCATGGAGGAATTATTTCATTTCTGATACTAGACAGAACAATACAATCTGGAAGGTCATAATGTTTACCCTGGCCCTTAAATGATTTTCTTCTTCGAAAAAATAAGGGAAAGTTCCGTCTTCTTCTAAAGGTTGGAAAACAAAGGAGCAAAATTCTTCCTGCATTATCTAATACAGAATCCCCAGTACAAATCCCTGGGCTCTTAACTGTTTTCATTTAGAAAGGAAAAGCAATTTTAGCATAAAGTAGATCTCAAATATTCAGGGAAGAAAGTCAAGGCCAGGCACAGGAATTTTCCTTTTTTAGCCTGACACTTTTCTGTTGGGTGGTCTCTGTGAAAGACTTGAGGGATTAAAAACATTAAATTTGTCTGATTTCAGTTGATAACCCATTGGTAGGCACTGGCCGTACCCAAACTCCATTTTTTGCAACCTTGGAACATCTATTTAAAGATACCGTAATTAGAAACAAGTGCTAATGCATCAAATTTTCTGATTTGTGGGTTGTTAAGAGTCTGACCACAAAGGACCTAGTGGGAGATGGGTTCGGAAGGAGTGACATTCTTGGAGACTGCCTTGTCCAATACTGGGAATTTGCCTACTTTACACTGATCTCAGAGGGTCTGATTCAGCTGTGATCTTGATTCAGATGATTCCATATCTGCATCCCTCTTTACCCTTGAGCTCATGCTGAAAATGTGGAGCTCCCCATCCGTCAGCTGCTTGAGTGCATCTCCTGCTCTTGCCTGCCCATGTCCGCCAGCCTTCTCATCTTCATGGATGAGTCCTAGCTGTCCAGGTTTGCTCTTGGCATTGCCCTTCATTCCTTCCTCCCTTCCTCCACACCACCATTCAGAGATGGTCCGGGTGGTACAGACTGCTCCTCCCTTGTATTCTAGGATCTGATCTTTCCTACTTACCACTGCTGTTCCTCCAGGTTCGGGCCAGCATCGCTTGCTTTGCAGGGCTCCAGTAAGCCCTTAGCTAGTCCCTTCACTTGTGTGGTCCCCTTACCTCCCACCCTCATTACACACACATGCGCACACACAGACACACCCTTTAATCCATCTTACAAACCCCTGTAGATTTCTTCTTCTGGGATTATAGTGTGTTGCGTGATACTTCTTTACTCCATTCCCTCCACACTCATAGACCATTAGCCACTTTCATCTTTTTAGCATGTGTGGGCTAAAGTCTGTATTTCTTTCCCTGACTTTCAGAACCCTCCATAGTCATCTCCAAGTAAGGCCCTCCTTCTCCCACCTTAACCCCTCCTCTTTTCTAAAACATGCATAGGATCTTTATCGGAATCTGCCCTGTATCCTAGTTATATGAAGATTTGTCTTATCTATCCTACTAAATCCTGAGTTGTTGAAGGACTGGTTCTTTTTCTTTAATTTGCTTATATCTCTCACATATATTATCATAAACTGTGATCAGTCATAAACATAGCTAACGTTTACTGAGCTTTTACCATGTGCCCGTTACTGTTCAAAGTGCTCTACATATATTTCCTCATTTTAGCTCATGAAGCAGATAGTATTTTTGTTAATAACAGTGCACCTGGAACTCAAAGAAGCAGAAAATTTCACCCCTACACAACAGAATCAGGCGAGGCTTTATGGCGATCCACAGATCGTGGTGAAGCGGGGGTTTATTGTGCAGACCTGTAGCCGTGAGATGGGGTGAGCACACGACTGGGGAGAGGACGAGAATTGCAGGCTAGGTAGAAAGAGGGACATGAGCCCCGTCAGTGTGGTATCAGAGAGGAGAGCAACTGACGAAGGGAAGGAATATTGTCTGTTGGGCAACAAGTGGAAAAGGGGCTCCATGGAGCTTAGTACCCCCAGCCCTCACTCAGGGGCTTTGTTCTCTTCTCCCTTTTATTTGTCTATCCTGTCTCTACAGCCAGACCATAAGGTCTTTGAGGAAGGGGAATGTAGGTTATTCTTTTCTCTACTTTCAGCATTTTGTCCGTAGTAAATGTACACTCAGTGTCATTTGACTATGGAGCAAAAAATTAAATTCCATTAATAGAAGCCTTCTCCCTGTGACCCAGGCATGGGGATAGTGTGTAAAACTTACTTGGAGCGGGGAACTTTATGAAGTGTAAAGAAGGGCCTCTGAGTCTCCCTTCCTTACCAATGTGACCCCGTGTAATTGTGTTGCTTTAATTAATGTCTGTCAACAGAAGGGATGCAATGGGGTGATTATAACTGGCCTCCCTACTAGTTAAGTTCTGCTTTGAGCTTGACATTCAGTGGAATGGTCCCCGTGATCTCAGTAGACCATGGGACTGTTGTTGTTGTCATGCTAATGATGGTGTTCTGCACGTTCTGTGTTACTAAATTAAAGACGAGAACCTACCTGAGTCTTCAGTATGCATTTCAGGGAGCTTGTGAGCCCCCTGGATTTTCTCAGGCTACGCTTTCATCCAGTCCCTGTGACAACGTTAGAGCTTGGTGGCTGATGGGAGCTTTCAGGGTGCCGGGGCTGACTCACAATACTAAGAGGTAAAACAAAAACTTGTCATAGCATTAGATATTTCTGTGGCCGGCTTTGTGGTGGGCACGGTGTTGCCGGTCAGCAATCTGTTCTTGTCTACTCAGCCTGACTCTTGGCTACCACTGTGAGATGCTCCCGTGCTGACAAGCCTCCCCCATTCTGTACTTTGCCCTCAGGCTCGCAATTTACTGGATGCAATCTTGTTGAGAAAATGTGGTCTTTATTAGTGTTCGGCACAGATCGACTTTTCTTTGTCCGCTGCTGCAGAGCTAGTAGGATGCTTAGTGCAGGGAAGGAGCAGGGGACAGATGACGGTCTGAGGACAGGAGAACGGGAGACCCAGAATGCTGGCGGAGGATACAGATG
Source organism: Enhydra lutris kenyoni (assembly GCF_002288905.1). Lineage (NCBI taxonomy): Eukaryota > Metazoa > Chordata > Mammalia > Carnivora > Mustelidae > Enhydra > Enhydra lutris. The sequence goes on from NW_019154118.1 coordinate 18,529,220, forward strand.
AATTGAGCATACAGGGTGGAAAGAGCTCATTTGCACCCACGGAAGCTTTTTGCAGCCTTCCAATCAATGACTAATTATCAAAGAAATACAGTTGTCAATACAAATGGAGTAAGTTTGGAGAGGCGCGAGCAATAAAGAAATTTACATGTAAAAGACAGTTCTTGCCCTCCAGATGTTTATGATGGAACGAGATCACAGAACGAACCCATATGTCGGTGCCCTCCAAATCACCGTGGATATGTATGACTTTGTGTATAAGATTTTATTTTTCACCGTGAGGATGTATGTGCATATCCTCGTGTCTGTTTCTCTGTCGGTCTCTACCTAGTTTTGTGGGCTTGGCTCTGTTTCACTGGCCTGAGTGTATCCCACAGGGATATCCGTGAGTGGCACGCTGTCACTGCTTCTCCTCCCCTCATATGCCGTCTCTAACACATGCCCCCACGTGTGACTTTTTTCCCTCCTAATCCTGATGGTGCCTATTGTTTTAAACAGTTCCGCGATTTATAGGTGCTACTGAGTAGTTTTTTGAGCACAAATACAAATGCTTTGTGTGTAGAAATTAAATGCCAGAGAGTCTGTTAAAAATATAAATCCTAATCATTTAAAATAGGCATTCTATAAAGAATTGCAGAAATGCGAAATTAATAAATACTAGCATAAGCATTAAATATTCACTGCCTGCTACTTCTGAAATGGTACAACAGCATCATTTTTTAATGATGGGTAATGATAAAACACATCAATTTTAAATAACCTGTTTTCTCCTTCCCTCCTTTGGAAGCTATGAGTTGGCAAGCTTGAAATTAAATACAAGTAATGGTCCTAACTAGGCTTCTGCGAACCTGAGTCATGGAATTGGATACTCCTCTGTGTTTTCTGGATGTTCTGTGGCTATTTGAAAAGACTAGTAAATTGAAAATTGGTGATAATGGGCTCAGCTTGAATGTAAAGAAAAAATACATTTGTTTGTAGAAAACAAGAAATGTGGAACCTAAAGTAGCAAATGCATCATTATCTTCTAATGCATTCTTATTTGTCTCCTTATTAAGGCTCCCGAGTCCTCTTAGAAAGTTAAAATGAACCTTTAACTAAAATACGTTTCTACTCCTCCCTCTCTAGCCCTCTCTAAAATCTCTTTAAAAACACCTTTATTTTCAGTTATGCTTCACTTGTTATTAAATAAGTGACTTGCAGAATACAAGAGTAGGATCAAGGAGCAAACATTTATGATATCTTGAACCCATGTGTCTCTTTGCTTTCAAAGAACTGCGTATACCTTTTACCGTCAGTCCTATATACCATAGAAATCTAATTGACAGAGATTTCTCTCTCTCCCTCTCTCTTCTAGATGGGAAACACTAAAGCATCCGTTTCCTAAAGTCATGTTGTAAAGCAATTCAAGAGCTTATAAGTCCCAGGATGGGAAGCATGGGATGTTGTGAGATCCAAAAGGGGTCCTGAGCCTCCCTGGGGGGCGGGCGGGGGCCGGGGGATGGAGTCAGGTCTCGCCTCATGACGGATATGGCATCTGAGCAGAGATCTGCAGGATGAGTTGGAATTAACCAGGCAGCGAAGGCTGAGAAGGAAGTGGGGGAGAGAGGAGGTTGCTTTCAAGGCCCACAGGCTTAGTTGTATCCTCAAAACCATGGGGAAGCTAAAGGGGCAGCATGGCACTGTGGGGGTGGGGGGTGCTGGTTCTGGGCGATGATGCAGTGTGGGGAAAGGGGCATTGTGGAATGAAAGGACCCGGGTTTTCCCAAGTGTTTTCCTGATCGTGCTTGATCCTCTGGAGCTAGTTTAGAGAATGGTGGGTGGTGGTTATTTAGAATTATTGAAATGTGACCTTGACCGAAGGGGGGAAGAATACCTCTGTTCACTCCGCTGCAAAGGACCACAGGGTTGTGGGGGTGGAGGTGGTAGGGGAGGGTGCCCTGAGTCCAATTCACAGAAAGAGGGTGGCCGAGGAACAGGGCACGTGTGAAGATCCAGGATCGGGACAGAAGCCCAGTATGGGAAGGAGACACGAGGTCTACTCTCCCACTGTGCTTGTTGGGTCCCGGGGAGGATACCCACCCAACAAATACTGCTCTGCATAGATGGCTGACTCATCTAGCCTATGAGGAAAGGTGTAATAGCATCTGAGGACCACACAAACCGGAGTCCCTTCCTATGGATCTACTCTGCTTTATTACACGTTCAAGAGCCAGCCACTATTCCTTCCAGCTTCTGTTGCTCTCGTCATTGTGTGTCGTCCCCCCACCCCACCTCCAGTTTTTAGGCCCCGAGCTACAAAGGACCGGAGGGGCTCTACCAGGAACGCTGCCAATGGCATTATTACCCTGGACCATTGTCAAGATTTTATATTAACAAGTGGTGTGGAACCGAAATGGGGACAGGGGAAGAAGTAGACTTTTGAAAGCCCAGCCATTTTGTTTTTCAAGGGACAAATCTCCCTGGGCGATAAGTACCAGATTGATGGGGAGAGTGAAATGGCACTCGGAAAAGAGAACTGTTAACACAGTGTGCTAGCAGAGCCTGGTGTTCGTGCTTAAGCACCTGTGCCATTCCACGATTCAGAGCGAGAAATATGAAACAAGCCCCTGTTGTCTAAAGGGGACCTCACAGCAATAGTTCCTGGGTTTCCATTTGAGCAGAACTCCATTAAGAGATTACTAACTAAGAAGCACGAGGTGTGTGGTTGGATAAGCAATTGAAATCAGACCCTAAAGCTCATCTAGACAAATTCACACGTTCCTCTACCTGAACAAGTTGGCTGGAATTACACCTTATGTCAACGTTTAGAAGCACTGGGAGTTGGGGGTGTGATTTTCACAGAGGAAAATAGACCCCGAAACCCCACTGAAATGCACCGTGGTAGGGAGACTTTTCTGGAGAGAACAGAATTTCTGTGGCATGGACAGGGACGGGGATGGCCAGTTCAGGACATCCGTGTTTTACCATGACACTTCTCTGTCATATCTCCTAAGATGGCATTGAGCTTGTCACTAGCTATAGCCATCTCACTCTTTCTGCAGGCGATGCTTTGATAAATGTTGATGAGTTTATAACTGTAAAACCAAATGACATTTATAGTGTGATGCACGCTTTACCCATTGCATAATTATATCTAATGGCTTTGCATGTAGAAAGCATTTACCATTTACTTTTGTGTAAAATGACAATCTAAACCCCCAGGCCTAAATTTATTTTTTTTTTTTACACAAAGATAAAGACTTAATTAAAAACCAAACACAATTTATTTTTGTATCTGGCATTTAAGGTACCTAGTTCTTTGGTTAAATATGTGATAAAAATTCTAGTAACAAAGATCAGTGGGTTTCATTTTTCCCTCTGTCTTTGAAACACGGGTGAACTCATTTAATTATCAAGCTGATATCTGGTATGACTTCTTGTTTCTCATTTCGAGTTAAAAGAGCTATTTTGAAATTTAGCACAGAATTGAATAATGTGTTCAGTTAATGAGGAACATTTAAGAGACATTTCTAAATTTAATATGATAGCAAAATGATAAACCACAGTGGTGTAGACATACTTTATTTGAACAGCCGTGATGCTTCAAGCTTATTGGTTGTGGTCAAGCGAAGTTTTATTTGGGTGGGTTTGGTTTTGTTTTGATCCTACATACTTTTTTTTTTTTTTTTTTTTTTTGGTATTCTGACATCTAGCAATTAAGACTCTTAGGGTGCTCCTAGGTGACTTACTGAGCAAAACAGTTTCATTCTTTAGTCCTCATGTCAGAAATACAGCTTTTAGTATCCCGTAGGATATCTTTTATTTTCATGAGTAGACAACTGAGAAGCTTTCTAGGAAACAGGCCTGCTGTGGAAATGGTTTATCTTTCCAGCCCCATAATGACCCTTCTGCCCTGACACGAAGGCCTCTGACCTGCTTACCCATGAGCAGAAGTTAAAATTGTTCTGTTTGCGTTTCCATTGTATACACTTTGTGATGTTGCTTTCTTTTCTTTCATGAGGAATTCCTAGCAAGCAGAATGTTCTTGTTTTTGAGGCCCTATACTATTGGAGAGTAATAACCGAGTTATTGGTGAACAGCGTCACAACATCTGCCCCCCTCACATTTCTAGTGATAAAGCTACATGGAATGCTGGGGAGTTAAAGGATGAATTTTTTTCTTTCTTTTTTTCTTTCTTTCTTTTTCTTTTTTTTTTTTTTTTGGTGTCAATTCCTCATGATCTAGTGGTTGTATAAATTCTATTTAATTCTAAGGAATCTTTAAGTTCATTTGTGTTGTGTTTCTCTTGTATATTCCAACATGAGCACCATTTATTTATATGCACCTGGACAAATCTGAAACCCAAGTAAACTATTTGATAAGAAAAAAAAGAATTGGTTTATAGTGAGTGAGCTTAAAAAACTGATTGATTTCTGAGCGGATACAACAGTTGGAGAAATGTTGCAGCTGAATATAATCCTTTGGCTAGGAGGCTTAATAGAAATGAGAAATGCATTGTGTACAATTAAAATGCAAGTGTGAGGCTGACGCTTGTGTCTCAGGTCAGGATTTTTAATAACGTATCTTTGAAATGCTTTCTTTTGCCTTTAACAAAATCACAGAGCAGTAGTCTTTGCAAGTTCCTGTGAAAAAAAAAACAACCTATAATAGAAGAACTGATGTAAAAGCAACGTTTAAGATCTTCCACAGAGGCGTCAGAATTTATTGGAAGAAGGAACAGAGTCATTTTCGGTGGAAGAGTGGTTGGGAAGAACTATTTTCATGCTTTTAGTCTGGGACAGGTGGCATAGATTAATGTTGAATACATACAAAATCTATTGAGACTAATTAAAGATGCATATCCACATGGAATCCCACATCTCAGTGGATCTTTGGCAGCCAATTCAACCAGCACATATAGTGTTTATACCAAGCATTTTTCAAATTTAGCCAAGAATGGAATTAGTGAAACTTCTGAAAACTGCCTCGAAAAATCCTCATCTCTTTGGAGATGGTGGAGTCTCTCTTAAGAGTCTCCATCTCCAAGAAGTGCTTCTTAGCATAGGAGAGATCATTCCCTGTGTTCACTTATAATGGACACTAATATGCAGCAGCATAGAGTAAGGCATTGACTGTACTTAGCCCAAAATCTTACACGCAGGCAAACTTCAGTTTAATTACTTGGCTATACTAACGTAGCTTGGCCCTTTACTTCCTGGGAGGGCATCCATTTCCACCCTGATGCTTAGCCCAATAAAGATGAAGCTGTACTACGGACCTGTCTCTGGTGTTTAATCCAGGAGAGTGAATTAACACATCAGTCCCTAAGCCTCTATCCCTCATCCAGGTTGGCTTAATACCCTTTGGTGACTTGATCGTTTCTCACAAATGCTAATGAACAGTTCACTTTGACACTGTAGACAAACACAGTCTGGTGGTTGTGTTCAGATGTTTTTCATACCTTGCTAATGAATAAACTCCCAGTGGTTCACAGTAAGTAAGCAGTAAGCTGTGGCTCACAGTAAGTAAGCAGTGACTTGAGGTGTAGCCCCGAAATGATTTATTAACCATGACTTACAACAAGCAAGTAGGCTTTTAGGGAAAGTGGGAGTGTTTTGTCTTGTTTTGTTTTTAAATTCAAAGGTCAGAGTAGGAAGGAGTATATTTTAAGTAAGTGAATTTAATAATATTAGCTAGTATTCCAGATTGAAGGCTTTTTTATTGTTGCTTTTGGGTTTTTTGGTGGTTTTGGGGGGGTGGTTTCTTTTTTTCTTTTTTTTCTTTTTTTTTTTTTTTTTTGTTTTGACTGGGAGTAGGGAAGGCTGAGAGCAGGGAGTACATACAGCAGGCAAGAATGCCCATGTTTCTCATTTGGTAAGGGGGGATATGGACATTTGTCCTTAAAGCTTTAATTTTAAATACTGTATTGGAGCTTTGCTGGCCATCAGCTACCTTGTCTGTAATGGGCTTCAAAGAACCTATCCTTTTCCAGTCATCTTGAGCTCAAAACCAATAAAGCAAATCTCATTGATAAGAGTAAGATATAGCAAGAATAAGGGGGAAATGTTCTGGAAGGAAAGGGGAGGGAGGCCCAGAACTTATGGCTAATAGATTAATATTTATAGACATCAGCATTGGTCTCTTACCAACGTTTATAACTCCAACAGTGGCAGATTGAGGGCTGAATCAACATTTTTCCCCCTCTGTAAAATAATAAATATGGGAAAGTAGCTCTCAGAACTGCCTTTATCATAGGGATAAATCAGGACAGTTTGTGTTGCAGGAGAGACTTAAAACTTATAAATATGTTGCCCTTTAGGCTACCATTCATCAAAGTGTCTGATATGAAATCTACACTAAAGGCTTTTGTTACTATGTGTCTGCTTATTCTCTTTGAGAAGTATAACTTGGAAAGAACGCTGTCATTTTGGTCATGCCAGCCTGCTGTGCCACGTAAATGCATGTCCCTTTTGGGGCGTATTTGAGGAGAAGGAAATAGTGGGAGTCGACAGCCTCACACTTTCACAAAAATCCTCTCCGTTCCCTAAACCTGCCTCTCAGAAGGCATAATTTCCAGCAGGAAAAATACAGCACGTAACTGCTTGACAAGACCTATCTGGGTTCCGTCAACTTTCTAAGATACTAGAGCAGAGAAGTTCCCCAAAAGCCTCATAAAATCCAGGGGGACCCAAATTTCCTTCTGAGGGGCTCCTATCCAAATGTGTCCTGATGGGCAGAGCCAAAGGCACGGCCACTTTGCAGAGGGGAAGCAGGAGGGGCTGTAACCCGATCCTCTGTCACGTGACTTAATAGGTATTACCATTTGCAGAATCTCACACCACTTTGCATTCCGAGTCTGAATTTCTTGGCTTCTGTGGTTTGGAGTCAGAGTTGAGGCTCCAGCTCTGCCCTCTACTCCCCTCGGTGCCTTTAGATGTTGGATCACATATGGTGTGTGGAACCGCCTGCCGTTCCGAGGCCCCCACAGAGTATGTACTAAGCAATTTTCCTTTTTTTTTTTTTTTTAAAGTGCAGTACAGCTCCTAGTTTTCAAGAATAACTAATTGGGAGCATAAACCTCACTTTGCCCTTGAATGGTTTGCAATTTAGGAGACCTGAATAACAGAAATGGAGGGCCTACAAAGAAGGCATTGAAGCGTGCTGAAGTTTGATAATTTGCCCACTTGGCTTGGGGGAGCCGCTGGTGTGGGATCGCCTTGAGAAGGAACGGCAGGCACTCTCGGGTCAGGGCATTGCTTCTGACAGTAGTTTGGGATCGAGAGAACTGGGGAGCTCTCATGGACCCCTTGGGGGGGCTCTCTAGCCTGCCATCGCACGTTGCATGGGAGCGGAGCGTGGGCCACGGGGCGGGTCTGGACCTGCTTGGGCGTCGGCATGTTCAAAGCTCACAGCTGATGCACTTGTACCAAGTTACACCCACGTAGGGAGAGGCCAGTCTAGAAGCCGTGTTAGACCCGAGAGATTGCTCAAAGTGGGGAACCCAGAAATACCAGTCCCTCTGGGATGCCCAGCATTCTCACCCCCTGCTCAGGGCAGCAATCCAGAACGAGGCACCGTGGTGATGTCAAGTCCTCTGGTGAGAAGGACCAGAAAGGGTACGGCTCTGTTCTCCCTCGCCCCATCGAGGTGCTGGCAGTCTGACTTGCCGAGACAGATTCCGTGTACTCTGTGCAAGCCAGAATGGCCAACCTTATCACCGGGAACTGACTCTACAGAGGGGCTCAGGGCCGGGAGAGCATGGTTTTTCTCTTTATCAGATGCCTTTAAAACTGCTTCGTAGCACATCCCTGTGATTGCTAACACCATTATGAAGATTGACAGTTTCATCAAGAAAGCAAAGAAGAAAATCTGCAGACAATAAACGAAGGCAGTGCTGGGCCCTGCTCCGGTTACCCTCAATAGTGCTTCCAGACTGCTGAGCTGGAGGCTGGGGGTCCTTCCCTCTGCACAGACCCACGGCTTCATTCATTCATTCATTCATTCATTTAAAAAACAATTTTTTTTAAACCAAGCATGGAGGCTGAAGTGCTTTGGGGCCCTTTGCCCAGCGCTTCTAGGTAACTATCGGACTAGCCCAGGAGAGCACTCAAGCACGCTCCCAGAGGGACCTGTTGTGTTCTGACGGTGAGGATTTTTTTTTTCTTTGCATGAAGACGATGGTCTGAGAATCCGCCTCCAGCAACTTCGGTACCTCCTGAGCTGAAATATATATCCCCAAGTCCGCAAAGAGTGGCGTGCTGTGGCCAGACCAAGAGAAGCTCGAGTGTAAAGATCCAGAATGTGTTCTAAGGACACAAAATGCCTCTAAATTGTTAACAGCCATCCACAGCTAATAACTCCAGGCACCAGCCTCTCCCCCCCACCCCAAGCCAGCTGCCTCCCGAGTGTGTGGGCTGTCGACTGCAAGGCTAGTGGTGTGAATGATTCAATGCAAACCCATCAACACTACTGGAAAAACAATTCTTGGTAAAGACTCCTGCCTATGAGTCAGTGAAATCAGGAGCAGTAGGGAGCAGCTGCGTGAAACCACCACTTCTCTGAGCTGCGTATGTGTTAACAATACATTCTCAGAAGTAAATAATCCTTTTGCTAACAAGACCAACCTTATTTACTCCCTTTTTGTTCCCATGAGGTGTGAATTCAACCCATTGACCGTGTCATAAATAGGACTCTGACCTACCAGGAGGGCTGTTCTGGATCTTACTCCTTTCGAAAGTGTCCTTCTCGGAGGTTAAACTTGCCCCCGTAGCGTTCTTGCCTTATCATCACCATATTCTTTCAAGGAATCAGAGGGGTTAATTGGTTTCCTCAGTAAGAAGACTTTTTTTTTTTTTTTGCCGAAGAAAGCAATTTCAGGTTAGTTTGTGTAGTAGCCAGGGAAATGTACTGAAGGGGTGGAACGTGTTTCTGTTGTGCAGATAACCTACATACTGCTTTAGAAATGTGTGATTTCCAGCATGTGCTAAAATAAGAAGTGCTTGTTTGATTTATCTCCCACAATGGTATGGCATTCTCTTTTTAAGTGGCATTTCATTCGCGAGCCAGGCACTGTAAATTTGAACTGAATATGTAAGTAAATACCCCTCAAGGAGATAGCAGGCTGGCTGGCCTCGTCTGAGACTGCATTCTAAAAATGAGGCTCGTGGCTTTTGGAAAAGGCGCCGCACCTGAGCTGTATTAGCTTCCCGTGGGTAGCGGGGTGTGGGGGGGTGTGTGAGGGGCACGGTGTCCGAGCCAGCCAAACAAGCTGAAAGTTGGTCTGAGCTCTAATCAGGGAGAATCACCTACAAACAGAGGGATATTTGGGTCCTGTCCCCTGCGTTCAGCCTCCAGCCCGGAAACTCCCATTCAGTCCATTGGAACTTTGCTGGAACTTTCCCGTTTGGGCACCCTGCCTCGGTGCACAGCAGGCTGGGTACGTTATAGCTTTGACTGTAGCGTCTTCGCATGGCAGGGACAAAGACGGTGACAGCATTCTATCAGTCCTAACAAGACTGCCTGTGTGCATAATTGTTAAACTAAAGGGCTGTCGATCCACTGATGTGGAACAGGCAAGAAGCTTAAAGAATGGAGAAAACCCATAATCGCGGAGTAACTTGCATTCTGATTTATTATTTATCACATCATGGTTAAAACAATTTCCTACAGTTTTGTTTATTTTTAATATTATTTTGACATTGAATTTTCACCTAATGCACAGGCAGGTTTCAGAAACTTTTTAAACATTTATATATTCAGGTAGTTAAAGGGGAAAATCCCTTTTTTATTAAGATACAGAATGCATGTTTATCAAAATTCATCTCCGATTCCATTTAGAAATATAGATATATCTTGGGTTTGAAAGAGCTTACCGAACTACAAAGAATGACAGATAGTATTACTGACAGAACGAAGTCGTGAATGATAAAAGAACCCAGGAAATGTTTATACCCGCGTGGCTATAAATTAGGTAGTCATAGAAGGAGGGCTCTTCCTTGGCTCTCATGGAGCCAACGTCAAGTCTGTAAGCAGAGAAGAGAGCACACAGTGAGCGCGTGCCACCCTTGGCTTCCTGGGGTGGGATCCGGCTTCTCTGTGTCCCTGTCCTGAGTGGCCGGTGGGGTGTAAGCCCGCCACCTGCGTTGCGATTTCCCTGGCTGTGGAATGCGGACATTGTCATCGCGGTGGCTGGCTGGTTCTCTCCTCCCCGGGAGATCATCACCTCATCACCAACAGGCGTCTGGAGGCAGAATAGCCCGGCAAGCCCGGTGCCACGATCCCAGCTGATCACTAGAAAAACTGGGAGTTATGAATGTTAGTTACAATTCGAAAATGTGCCATTTTGCTGCTCCGAGCTGCACCTGCCAAAGCCACGCTAAAGAATGGGTGCCTCCTGCCACGGCCCAGCTGACTACATGTCACGTTCGTCCGAAGTACGGGAACAGACTCACAGGAAGGACTGGCGCGCACCAGGCCCTCTGCAAAGGCTCCCAGCCGATGCTGCCGGCCTGCTGAGCCGCCTCTGGGACAGGCGCCCGTCCACACCCTCCTATCGCAGATCCTGAGACACCAGGATCACCTGTCAGCGTGGAAGCTGATTGCCGGCCCCGCCCCTCCCGGTCCTGATTCAGGACATCTGGAGGGAGGACCTGAGAATTTGCCTTTCTGACAGGTTTTCCTCATGTTAGGAGACTGGGGTCCAGGGACCACGATTTGAGGACCACCGCCTTCCTAGCGGAGTTCTGTGCTTCCCAAGAATCAGCTTCATCCGTTCTCAGACCACCTCGAAGAAGATGCTTGGACTTTACCCCAAGAGATGACTCAGTGAATATCTAACTATAGGTTTTAATGAAGATGTCTACAGCATGAATTTTTTTAATTCTCCTTCAATTTCCAGGCAGACCCATTCATTCTTGAGTAGGCTGCCGTTTAGCCTCCATCATTTTCGAGTTTATGTACTTATTTTGATGGTTCCCACTGTAAGTTGTGTTTTTGACTGATGAATGGCTGGTCCCAAGGGCATCTGTAAAGCCAGCCTGCACTGTGGGAGGGACGTGTGTTCTGACATTCACAGGTGGACATGAGGATATTTTCTCCACAGTGTTACAAGGGTTGAGTGCTGGGCCGTGTAAGAATATGTGAGACCCAGAGGCGCCTGGGCGGCATGGTCGTTTAAGTGTCTGACTCTTGGTTCTGGCTCAGGTCATTATCTCAACGTCGTGAGATCCAGCCCCTCATCGGACTCCACACTCAGAGGGGAGTCTGCTGAAGACTCTCTCTGCCCTTCCCCACCGCATGCACACTTGCTTCCTGGCACTCTCTCTCTCTCTTTAAAATAAATAAGTAAATCTTTAAAAATATATCCGAAATACATAGAGAAAAGCATTTTCTTTATGGATAGAAGCAGGGCTCAGTGGCAGCTGTGAGAAGTGATGAACACGCAGGAGTTTAAAAAAAAAAAAATACAGCAGTAAGAATGTTCCAGCCGAGGTGCCCAGATTTGACATGGCCCATTTTATGCATAAGGCACCAGAGGCCCAGGAAGATGGAAGAACCAGGCACTGTGCTAGGCACTGGATGAGAAACCATGAACAAAACATGCAAGTTCCTTCCCTCATTGAGGTGAAACCCCTTTTTCTTGAGGAAACAGAAAATTCCAGTATCAGTGTTGAATTCTTAAAAAATAGGAGAATGTTTGGATTCCTTAGTTTTAAAAATTGGAGAACATTGTTATAAGCATACTGTGGAAGGTGGCAGGCAGCCCAGTATGCTTTGTTTCAATTACAAACACAGCGGAATGAATGCCTTAAATTTTCCTTAATGCCGACTGACTTTTCATTGCTAACATGATTCGCACATATGCGTTTCCTTCCAAAGAGATGAAGAAATAGGACCATTCGCCTCCTTCCATGGTGTTCCCTTTGGGTCACGGAGGTCACCCCACTTCCTGCTTAGACTCCTTAGTAGGTGTGGAAATGAGGACAGTAAGAACATCGTCGTCATTACCCTGTAAGAGGCAGTGTTTATAACCTCCAGCCCCAGGCATGTGCCTCCTCTACCTGAGCCCCGACATAGTCTTCTGCAATGGGCCTTAATATTCTGTTACTGTAGATGATCAGGTAGAGACCTGGGTTTAAAAAGGTCCTCAAGATCACAAAGCCTACCCAAGTGAAAACCGGATTTGAGCTCCGATCCTTCTGACTCCACGTTATTACCCCAGGTGCCCTTGGACAGGCGCTCTCGTTGTGTTCCTGGAAAAACCAGGTCTCTGGTCTGCATCTCATAGAACATTTTCCCGCAATCCTGAGATGGGGCGCACCTGTCCTTGGTCAAGGCGGTGTGTGACACAGGGAAGTGACTGTTTTAGAACCAAAGGCGCCATCTGTTAGCTCGTAGAAAGGAGCCATTTTTGAATGTTTGTTTTTTCTAATTGTGTGTGTTAAGTAAAGTGATTGGACAAACAGTCCTCTCCCGCCTGCTAATCTGCTATAAATCAACCTTCAGATGTTAATAAAACAAGTCAAGACTGACAAAGGAAGTTCCATTTGTATTTTAAACTCCCAATTCATCAGGGTCTCCTCCTTTAGATCTTCTGTGAGAGTGTCCTTGGTCTTAACATAGCTGGAAGATAAAACACAGATAAAAGAGCCATTGTCTCAGAAGGGCATTAATAAAAAATGAATGTTGATCCTAATTGAGTAGTATTTAAACATGCGGGGTGGGGCCAGCGGTCTGCAGGAGCCTCTAGGTCTGTTGGAATTTGCCTTGGTATCTCATTTTCCTCTTCTTGGTGCTGTGCCCTCACCGCCCGGCTGCCGTAGCAGAGTGTACGCTGTCAAACCAGAACTGGAGAAGATATGTATAGACATCATACTATAGCAGATTCCCGGATCATCTGCTATTACTGTTCTTACTTTGAAACAATGGACTTTCTCCCTCTTTTATCTTTCTCTAAAATCTCGTTCTGAGATTGTGTTCAGTTGGCTCATTTTCTTTTCTCTTCTTTCTTCATTGTTTGCCTGTTTCCATTGGTTCCTGATAAGTTCCTTTTCAGTTCCCCACCTAATTGTCATGCTCTGTGTAAGATAAAGAGCTCCCAATGGCCAAAAGTGGGACAATTTGCACAATAATATTAATAAAACTAGTATTGGGGGGCGCCTGGGTGGCTCAGTGGGTTAAAGCCTCTGCCTTCGGCTCAGGTGATGATCCCAGAGTCCTGGGATCGAGCCCCACATCGGGCTCTCTGCTCGGCAGGGAGCCTGCTTCCTCCTCTCTCTCTCTGCCTGCCTCTCTGCCTACTTGTGATCTCTGTCTGTCAAATGAATAAATAAAATCTTTAAAAAAAAATAAATAAAATAAAACTAGTATTGGATTAGAAAACCAAAGAATAAAATAAACATCCATTTGAGTCTGCACTGATCTGAATAAATGAATAAATAGGGGAAAAGGGAAAGCTCTTCCACATAGAAGAACTTGAATCAGGTGCAACTTGAACACCATGGTGGGAACCGCCCCAGGCAGGACCCACAAAGAAATGCCAAAATGAATGAGTGGAAGTTGATGGAGAAAATAGAAGAGTTGCACAGCCTCAGACTGTCTCCCCCCAAATATTTATTCATTGCTCTGGTAGTTTTAACATGTACGTATGTTCACAAATTCTTTGAGGGTTCGCTCTCCCAGAGGTGGAGCTGAAGTTACCTCTTTCCCATGAACGTGAATGGGGCCTGAGTGACTCTGGTTCTGAGTCTGGTTCTGAGCGTACAGAAGGGGAAAGTAGTAGCTTTCCAGTGGAGAAACCCAGCATAGCTCCTCAGGGTTCACATCACCAGCAAAAGATCCATATGATACCATGTCTTCCCTGAGATGGCATGAGAAGAGCATCTCACCGCTGTGCTAATTCTTCCTGACGCTGTGATCTCAGTCCCTCATGAGAAAAACAACATACCTGATTGGAGGGACCTTCTACAAAATTGCTGACCAATGTCCTCAGACTGTTCAGGAGATGGAGTAGTGTTGGACGATGTTAATTTCTTAGTTCTGATCACTGTGCCATTATTAAGTAGGAGGTTAACATCAGGGGAAGTTTATGAGAACTCTGCTATTTTTGCTACTTATCTAGAAGTTTTCAAGTATTTAAAAACCTCTGGAAAAAACAAAAACAAAAATATGAGACCCCTCAAGAGCATAGGAAAGCCTAAGGTAAAGAAGTTGTAAGACCGGTCCTCTTTTGGACACATGGATTCATTTGTTCATTCATTCATTCATTCATTCATTCAACAGACACTTGTTGCCAGATGCCATGGGGAATGCTGATCGCGTAGTGGTGAGAAAGAATCGGGTGCTCCTGGGTGCGGTGCCTGGTTCAGGGGATATATTTGTGGGTCACCTGCATCTGTGGGTGTCACAGCTGAGGGGGGCATGTGGCAGTTTAATAAACAAGTGTGGAGGTAAGCCAGGTGGAGAGCTATGGAAGCACATAGGGGTGGTATTTAACCCAGTGTAAGAGACCATATCCCTAATTGCCCTTCGGAATAGGAGTAAACCCGTTGTTTCATCCTTCATTTCAGCTGTGTTCAGTGTTTTCCATAGGCACCACATACCTATGACTTAAATTTTGAACTTGACTTCATCCTTTTAGATTCTGAATGCCTACTAAAAGTGAAAAGAGTGTCTTAACTTGCTCCATGTGCCTTAGATCCTAAGGGATGCTATGGAGTTTGTAGGGGGAGTGAGAGGATCTTCAAATTCTTAGGTTGGAATCATTATTTTGAATTATATTTGGCAACAAAAAATATATAGCATGAAGTATATAGATGGCTGTTGTGGTGTTTTTTTTTTTTTAATTGGCTAGTAAAAATAGAGGAGTATATGAGATTTTTGATGTTACAAAGATATGCTCAAAATATACTAAAATCAGAACAAATATTTATGCAAAAGGATTTTCACTGAAGCATTTTTTAAAGTCATAAAACTTAGAAACCATATAAATATATAAAAAGTGAGATATCTAAATGGCTTTTCTGGGATATATCTATAATGTACTGTAATACAGTAATTAAGAATTTTAGACACACACAGACACTCCATATATGGAAAGAAAAAGGAATACACTAAAATATTAGTCGTAATTATCTCAGAATTGTGGGATTTTCTTACTTAGCCATTTTTGTCATACTTTTTCTTCCGTGAGTATGTATGATTTCATAATTAGCATGAAAGTTAAATTTTGAGAAGGGTATTAATTCTTAAAAGTGCTGGTGTGGGCATCCCGGACTCCAAATGCGGTGGTTAATAACAAATGCTTTCAGTAAAAATGAGAATCCTTCCAGAGCTCAGGACAGATAGTTGAAGGCTTCTTGTGTAGCATAAATAATCACTGCATATTAGCTTCATTTTTGTTCCCCATTTGTCAGTACGCTTTCCAAGAACGTCTTCCATGGTTTTTATGAAGGAGAAACCGTGGGTCGGTGATAGGTGCGTCCTCAGCCACTTGGCCAGCCTGGTGGGTACTCTCCCACAGCGAGGGCGTCTCTGGGTGCTGGAAAGTCCTTGGGCTGTATAGCAAGTGGATGAATTCAACACTGCCTTTTCCTCAAAGAGACCGATCATCTCAATAAGAACCCTTGAAGATCTTTCTCTTCTAATGGGTCACAGTGTGGCAAATAAGTGTAGCCCATCTGTCAGTGTCCGTCGTTCTTGAGTGGCCATCTGACCTACCATCAGTGACCGTGACTGTCGTTACTCTGCAAAGTTAGGTCTGACCCAGGCCATCGGGCACAAAGAGAGGGGCCTGCTGGCCACGCTGGCAGCTTCATGACACGGTATGCTCGGATTACCAACCTGGGAAGGGACAAGTCATTCGAGCGCTGAGCCCGCCCACCCAGGCTTACTCTGTGCTCATGGGTCATTAGAGGCTGTGCTAAGACCAAGCCAGAGGAGGCCGCGCAGGTACATTCAAGCAAGAGGGTGAAGGCGACGAGCTGTCATCGTGAAGACGGATCAGGCTGATGGAAAAGCAAGTTAATTGACTAAGGCACCAGAGCTTGAGGTAGGACTGAGCAAATGAGAGTCCGGAACCAAGGTGAAATGAGGAGGAAAGGCATCGAGCCAGGAGAGGGAGAAGGAGCTAACGATGCAGAAGAGCGTGGGGGCCCTTGCATGGAAGCATTTCTACTTGGAGCCTTTCAAGGAACCATTCCTCTCCTTACACTTGGGCTGCACTCAGGCTTAAAGGGGCGGCCTTCTAACAGGTGAGTGGGGGCCCGAGGCCGGCTTTCATCTATCCGGTAAAGCAGCTCCACCCTCGGAACGAAAAGAAAATCAGAAAATTAACTCATGTGTTCTTTAAAAAAATAATAATAAAAACAAAACCAGGGGGCACCTGGGTGGCTCAGTGGGTTAAAGCCTCTGCCTTCAGCTCATGTCATGATCCCAGGGTCCTGGGATCGAGCCCCGCATCGGGCTCTCTGCTCAGTGGGGAGCCTGCTTCCTCCTCTCTCTCTGCCTGCCTCTCTGCCTACTTGTGATCTCTGTCTGTCAAATAAATAAATAAATAATCTTTAAAAAAAAACAGCTTTCTGGGGCATCTATAACGATCACTTAATTTTCTTAATGTGTTGAACTACAAACATCTAAAAAATAAAAAAAATTTTTTAAGATGTGCCTTTTATATTCATTTTTTTCCCTAACTGGGACTTTTCCTATTAAAAGAATTGAATGGAGGACACGAAAAGTTTAAGGGAACCTACCGTCCCTCCTCGGATTCACTGAACCCTTGCTTCCAAAGAATTCAAGTAGCTTCCTGATCTTGGTAGCACGTTGTAACAAAAGTCGAGTGGTGGCCTCTTGGCCCCCTGTCCCAGTGTCCATGAGGAGCAAGGCTCGCTGGGGCTGGTCTGGGACCCGGGGCCTAATGCTGAGCACCCTATCTTATAGGGCCCACATCTTAAAGAGACAGTTGAGATCCACAGCCAGGTTGGGGAGTAGCCAGGAACCAAAGCTGGTGACCGGTGCATCTCAGAGTTCTCGCTTTGACCTGTTCACAGGCCTTTCGTTGAAGCTTGTTTACCATGCTTTCCTTGTGGTTTGTGACAGATAAGAACTATATTGATTCCTAGCATCTGCTGGCAGTAACCTTTGAAAGGGCGGGCAATGCATCACCGCAGAATTGTATCTATCAATGTCGGCGTAATAGAAAGACAGGGATGACGTGTAATCACAGCCCCGCTGGCAGATCGTGAGTCGGACCTGATACGCTACTAGTAATGGACAGTAGAAAGGGGACACGGATTAATATTCGGATAAAGCTGGGGGGATGTGTCGATGGAAAGGACGAGATTTGGCCATGAGCAAAGTTCAAGTGGGCATGGTCAGCCTCCCAGAGAGCTGGAAAAGTTCAGTATCTTACCCACATTTATAGAGCTAGTAAGTGGGAGCGCCTCTCTCTGAGCCTCAGTTTCCCAGTCTGTGAAATAGATCTGGGGGAAGGATTCGATAAGATTATGTATGCCGGTTCTCAAAGTGTGGTCCCTGGAGCAGCCACCGTGGTGGCACCTGGGTGGGAAATTACAAGAAATGCAAGTTCTCGGGTCCCACCCCACACCTCCCAAATTAGAAACCCTGGGGTGGGACCCGGCAAGCAAGCCCTCCGGGTGAGGCAGATGCCTGCCAAAAAAAGTTGAGCAGACATGTGTGAAACAGCCACCATCGTACCTGGCACAGAGCTAGGGTTCAGAAAAGCAGCATTTCACTGGTGTCTGTATTAGTGGCGTTATTTAATCCTGACCACATATGCTAATTTTGTTTATAAACTCTCCCACCCTCATAGTTTTGATTTGATGGTTACTCATAGGTAAGTTCATGGTCAAAACCAACCTCTTTTTGACAGATAAGCACTTGTGACCTGTAGGCTGGGGCCTAGAACTGGGTATATAATTCCTGGACTGATGACTTCCAAGTCTAGAGGGTACCGGCATTCTAAAGGTTAACATTCTAATGTGTGCTCTGGACATATTAGTGCTTTTGACGTGTCGGGAAGCTTCCAGCCTGGACAGTGAATAGCGCTACAATTTAATAACATAAATGGAGTCTGTCTGATTCTGCAAAGAAACGGCCTTCCTTGGGGCCCAGAATATATAGTCCCTTCTGCAGTTACACTCACAGTATTTTTAATCATTTCATGTTTTTATTATATCCCAAGTAGAAGGTGCTACAAAGAGTCCCCGGAGCTGGCAGTCACTCAAAAACCCACAAATCTAAAAAGTGAATCGAACAGCAAGTAACCCATTAGGGGTTTTCTTTTTTTTTTTTTTTTCCTCTTTCTTTATTTAAAAAAAAAAGAAACTTTTTTAAAAAGAAAAACTACCTTATAACATGGAGAGGGTTGATTTTGGCATCTTATACATGAAAAGTAGTAGTAATAAAGTTGCCCAATTGTTGGTCTTTTCTCTGCAGAAATTATGGCTGTGCACAACTGTGGGGGTTTGACTGTGTTTCCATGAAGTACGTAATTCACACTCTAAATGTGACAAGCATGACTGCCCATAAACCTAACGACTTTTTTAAGAGCCCAAAATTCAGAACATTATTCTCTCGGAAACTGCACTTTAGTAACCCAGCAGAAAACTGTTCAGAGATCTGCTTCCATTGCAGTAAAGGCATCTGGGTGCGCCAGTGGGAAGCATGCTGAAAGCTTTCCTACAGGAACAAATTTGTTGGAGGAATAAAGTGTGAACCAATTGCAATTGCCATATGTTAAGGAATTGGAAGAACAGAAGCTAGGACATGGTGAGGACCCTTGTGCCACTCCACCCTACCCCCACCCTGACCCAAAAAATATATATATATATATATATATATGTGTGTGTGTGTGTGTGTATGTATGATGTATGTGTGTGTAGGTTTGCTAGGAAACTGACACATGGGTTGAGATTCTGGGTATGTAAAGTTTCAGAGTAATAGGAAAAATGCCCCCAACCTGAGGTTCTTACTCTTAGGTGAACCCTGCCCTGCTTTGCTCCTGTAAGCAGCTGCTGAAGATGTGGCTAGGCTGGTCCGGGTGGCAGGGCACATTCACGCAGGCCCCCCAAAACAAGCCCCCCGCCCCGCGCCCCCTGCCCCTCCGCCCCCGGTCCAGGCAGATGCCTGGTTATTCATTAGGAGGCCACGGAGAAGTGAAACTGTGCTTTACCTTCTCTTCCCCTGAGCATTCTACGAGACTCCTTCTCTGCCTGCTTCTATCCTGCCTCCTGCTTCCGGCTCTTATTATTTCTCTTAAACTTCTGTTTGTGTCATTACCTGTATTTTGCAGCAAATTTTATCTACCAGATGCAGAGTGAAAACGCCTGCCGTAATGGGGAGTCGAGCCTTTATTATTTTTTTTTTCCTCCCTTCAACATCACATAGTTGAATTTCATCACTTTCCGGAGCAAACCTCAGCAGCCTCTTTGCGGCTTTCACTCTGGACCACTTGCTTTATTTCCCTGTTTGTTGTTCTGTCTCTGCCGGCCCAACGCCCGTGAGCACACAACATACAGTACCGGTAAAACCAGAGGCGCAGAAATTGGGCAGGTCCCGCGTGGGAACCGACAAACCTTTTCTCTAGGTGGGGGCAGGCCGGCTAGAGTAGTCTTTGCAGTGGAACGCAGAATAAGCTCTTGGCTTTGGTCGCGGTCAACTAGCTGCTTTGGGGAAAGGCTTTCTCATTTGTGAACTGGTTGCTCTATGAAACACGAGGAGAAACGCCATGTTCTAGTTCTTGATGACTTGAAGAAGGATCCACGCCAATTTCTCTTCATGCAGACTTGAATTTTTTCAAAATCCTTTTTTGAAGGGGAAATTGCAAGCCAGGGTTCTCCCTGGAGACTGACCTCACTTGGTGGTGATTCCTGACCTTCTTTATCCCATGGCTCATGGAGACACCGGTTTCCTTGAAACAAGTTGTCCAGGAACACACCCCATTCTAAGATCTTCCTTGGGTCAGCCAACAGTCTCGTGTTGGCATACACGGTATCAGGGCACAATTAGAATGGCTGGGCTCCAGGCCAGAGCTCCTCAGACTGTGCACAGGAATGATCTGAGTCTCTTGTTAAAATGCAGATTGTCACTCAGTGAGTCTGGTATGACTTTGCGATTCTGCATTTTTAATAACATCCTGGGGATTTTCAAAACTGCTGGTGTGCCACGCTGAATAGCAAGGCTCTAGTGGGGCCGGCAGTAGGGGCTGCACGGGCTTCCTTGTTATATTTTTTGACACCAGTGAGGGCTATGAAAACCCATCTCGGCGGTGAGCAGCAGAAGTGATGAGGAGGTTGTGTGTACGCTCTGCCTTCTGACTCCTTTATGAAGGTAGATCTGTGCCGGTCTTTCCTTAGAAGACCGCTGAGCGTTAACTGGAGTTTAGTGGAGGTGACATGGGAACGCTCAGCCGCCTTTGCAGAACTGAAAACCTACTGATGACAAAGCCCACCGGCCTAACCTCGAATGTTCTCGACTCCTCACTCTTATTCCTCCAACCTGGGCTCTGCTGTCCTCTCCATACTCCCTTACTGGCTCTTATCGGCTGGGAGTACTCTGGCAGAAGTCTCTTAACTGATCTTGGCTCCAGCCCTTGCCCTACCTCCACTCTACCCTCTGTCTCCACACAGACATTATCTTTCAAAACACAGGTGTGATCATATCACCTCCTGGATTAAAATCGCTTAATAGCTCCCTATTAATTACAAGATAAAGTGCAAATTCCCTAGCCTGGCATACCATGTCCTTCAATATCTGGACCCAATCACCTTTCCAGAAAGTATCCCTTCCTCCCACTTTTCAGAACACACTACACTCTTCCCTTGGTTCTAAACGTGCCATGATCCTTATTTTAAATTTCTCCTCTTCCCCGCCCTAGGACCCGTACCCCCAGCCTGAAGGAGCGGTTCCTCCCTCCTCCAGGCTCCCAGAGCACAACAAGAATTCTTCTGCCTTGCCACATCATGTGGCCCTGGTGCATGCACGTGACTACCTCCCTCAACATCAGGAACTTCTGGAAGCTGGGCTCTTTTCCCCATTGAGCACTTACAGACATGGTACTAGGGCCTGTTTCTTTCCAAGAGTCTTGTGAAAATGCCTGAACCACGGAAAGGAGAATTGTTGGCTTCAGAATGAAAGGTGCAGTTGGAATGATCATTTCAAAAGCCAAAATATAGGAATCACTTGTAATCTTTAATTCAAAATTATAGTTAATGTGAGACATGGGTACAATTTGATATATTTTCATGAGCGTGCTGAGGGCCTACGTAGATCTTAAAACAGCCCTTCCTTGGTACCTTTGTCCAAAGGCTTTCATTGAGTGTTTGCTCTGTAAGCTGACACTGTGTTGGGCTTCGGAGATACAACGGTGAGGAAGGAGAGTGAAGGAGGAGCCCAGGTTGTGGACACAAGGCCAGTGTGTCAAGTCTCATGCATCCAGATTGTGCCATCTGGCTCTCAAAATAACCTAGTGAGAGAGGTATTTTTATGCCCATTTTATATGTGAGAAACCTAAGATTTAGAGAGCTGAAGGAACTTTTCTAGGGTCTAGCTAATAAGTGACAGCACCAGCCCCGCTTGTGAACCCAGTGATTGATTGATTGAACCCAGATCAAAATCAAAAGAAGGAAACCACCCTATAAACAAGCGATCACAGAACTATTCTGTGTCATGGGGGCTGACACCAGGCAAGGCACTATGAGCCAGAAGCCTAAGAAAGCTGGGGACAGAGGCATCAAGGTTTCAAAGAGAAAGCTAATGACTTAGAGCTGGATCCTGTAGGACGAGTGGGGATTCCACCATGGGCAGTTTCCCTGCCTTTATAAATAGAACAGTAATGAGTAGTTTTGATCAAATAATAATACTCTAAGAAATTAATGTCCATAACTAGTGTCAGTCACCAAGTTTTCTATTGATTCGCTTCCCACATTCAAAGGTCTATTTTTACCTAAGAATCTCTATTAGCGTCCAAGTGTAATTGTCAAACTAAACCAAATATTATTCATTTTGTCTAGGCACTTTTCTTTCCTCCAGTGTCACATGAAGAGCGGGGGGGGATCACACCCCTTCATGCACAGTAGCACACCACTTAGTTGAAGGTTAGGTTTCTAGAGACCTCAGATATCCCGGGCACACCCGGCAACTCATTAATAAGCAGGAAAGGTCTCAACACCAGTGGCTTTCACAAAGCTCTTGCACTTAATAAGAAAGGAAAGAATTATCTGCAAGAAGTGACAGCCAGCACTGGAGGGAAGCAACAGAGGACACACACGAGCCTCACCGGCTGAGATTCTTTAAGAGAAAGGCCTGATACTCCCACATATTCTATTAACTCATACGATCTTCTCCATATAAGAAGCATAGGACAAAGAGAATGGGGACATCAATGAGCTCTTTGGAAATTGCTTTTGTTTCATTTCCTTTGGATCTGGGCACGTAGAGATCCAGGTACACAGAAAACTCACTTTTGTGGAATGTTCCATTCCCTCAGGATGCAAGTCGGGGATCTGAGGTAGTGATTCTGGAGGTTTTCAACCAAGGATGGTGTGTAACCTGTCACTGGTGACCCTTCACATTCTGGGCACGAGAAGATTGTTCTCGGAACTTAGTATGGTGCTCTGGTTAGACGGGGGAAACCAGAATACAAGGCACATTTTTCACGCTGTAAATCGAACCTAATTCCAGATGTCCAGGCCTCTGCTTACCACCTCCGCGGTTCACCTTCTACTTTTCTCACTCGTGATGGTTTTAGTTGGCAATTTAACATATGCGATGGAGAGGTTTTTAATTTACTCTGTGCTTTTTAAAAAGTTAGCCTTGAAATGAATAATAGCTAAAGCTCTGAAATGGGAAAAATTCCACAGATTATGGGCGATCAGAAGAAGATCCTGATTGTCTAGACAGAGGCTGCATGGAAATAGTGATGATGCTAAGGAAGAAGTTGGTAGAGGAGAAGATTACATTTTGTTTAGCATTTTCGGAATTAAAAAAATGGTAATACTCATTTCTTCACTCGCTTCTCATAATAACCCCAGAGAAAGCTACCGCTTACCCTTTCCAAAATATAAAAACAGACTCAGAGTTTGTCCAGTTTGTCCACCACCAGTACGCTCAGAACTCCTGTTCTCCCAAGTCCAGTGGTCTCATTTCTCCTCAGATGTCCCCTTATGAGGGAAGGACGAAGCACATGTCCTTATCACTTGCCTCTAATTTCAGTGATTAATCAGCAGCCCACACTCCAATGATACTAATCAAGTTATTTTTTTTTTTTTTAAAGATTTTATTTATTTATCTGACAGAGAGAGATCACAAGTAGGCAGAGAGGCAGGCAGAGAGAGAGGAGGAAGCAGGCTCCCCGCTGAGCAGAGAGCCCGATGCGGGGCTCGATCCCAGGACCCCGAGATCATGACCTGAGCCGAAGGCAGCGGCTTAACCCACTGAGCCACCCAGGCGCCCCTCAAGTTATTTTTTATAACAGTGCCAATTTAGATAGTTAGAGCGCGTATCTGACTCACACAGTCTTTGCATGAAGAACTCGAGAGTCATGAAAAATAGAATCTGGAATTCTTTTGGCCCCACTCCATATACAATCCCTTCATCAAACTCTGACCTGTAAGGAGCTTGCTTACTCGAACGCCTCTTTCCAGACTCAGCTGGCACCAGCAGCTCAAGAGCCCAGAGGTCAAAAAAAAAAACCCACCACTTGCTTTATGACTGACAAATGGTAGAGGGAATAACTCACCAATAAGGGCCTTAGTCACGGACCCCGATTTTCCAGCTAAGAAATTGTCATTTCCTATGATAGTCCAAAGCTACTTGGCTTCCTGGTAGGAGATGTGAGTAAGTTGAACGTTGCAGCATTATTCAGCATGATGATTATCATGGGTTTACAGCTGTTTCTTGCACAAACCATATTACACACACTCGGAGGACTCTCTAGAATGAGAATCTGAAACCTCGATCCCTCCCGTTCCCTCGTTTTCTGTTTCTCCAGTATTGTCAGTTGAAGCTGACATTCTCTCCGAGTCCATATCTGATGTGTTCCCACTGATATCCTCACTTGCTTGTCCTGTCAGCTCTAAGCTTTAAATTTGGAAGGTTTTCAGTGGCTCTTGTTGGCAGGAAAAACGAACGATGAGACGTAGAAAGAGACTTGCTATTACAGCCAAATTTCAGTCACGTAGGTTGTCAATACTAATGAACACCCTTGAAGCAGATACTGTAAATGCTTGAACCTGCAGTCAAGCTGCCTTTGAGTTCGGATCATTCAGCAGAACAGACATCTTCCCTCTAAACACTGAAGGGCCGGTGTCTGAACTCTGGTTAGAGAGCGGATTTTTTCCAGGGTCGCCTATTAGAACATGCGATTGCTGGTGGGCTTCACGTTCCCTTATGTGCTAAGGGTATGACTTTAGCTTTATTCCTAAATCATATAAATGAGGTACAGTAGATCCTTCCAGCACTTCCCCTCTGCACTTTGGCATCATAAAGCCTCATTAATATCGTGTAATTGTTAATAACACCAGATCTAGAGTTATTTTTTTAAAGATGTTATTTATTTGACAGAGAGAGAGATCACATGTAGGCAGAGAGGCAGGCAGAGAGAGGGGGGGGGAAGCAGGCTCCCTGCTGAGCAGAGAGCCCGATGTGGGGCTCGATCCCAGGACCCTGAGATCATGACCTGAGCTGAAGGCACAGGCTTAACCTACTGAGCCACCCAGGTGCCCCAAGATCTAGAGTTAAATAGGCATGGGTTCAGGTACTGGTTCCAGCCACTTAATCAACTTCCCTAAATCTGCTTCCTCATCTGTATAATGGGGGCAATAGTAAAATGATGAACCCCCTAGGATTGTTGAGGGTTAAATGAGATAATGTAAAGCATAGTGTCTGGCACATAGAAAACATTTTAAAAATATATTAGCTGATGTTATCATGCCGGTGATTAAAATAATACCCCCTCCAGGAATAGTGGGAGTTTTCTGGATATTAAAAAAAAAATTTTTTTTTAAATAATAATGAACACTTTGGAGAAGAAATAATTTGTTTCTCTTGCCCCGGGACTGGGAGAAAAGCAGTCCCTTTCCTCTTCTTCCCTGTGTGTAGCAATTATCGTTACATGTTATAGCCTTGTGATTTTAAATATCTTATACTTATTGTTAGTCTTTTGACATCCTGGAGGCAAATGTGAAGGAAAAAAAAAAAAAAAGAATCAGCTTTTAGTGAGTTCAAGAGAAAAGTGACCTCAGTTTAATCATGGTACCTCTTATCAAAGGGAAAATGATATTAAATTAAGTACTTAAAATCCAAGTATAACAAATAAGGGAACACATGGGCCCTTCCCATTGAGACTTGAGATAGGGGTTCTGAGGAAATTCAATTTAAAGAACTTTACAGAGGAGCAGTTAGTAACAGCAACTATTGTAAACAATCTCCATCTCTAATCAGCTTACGACTTAGGGGCATTGACAAGTGTCACTTACAGAAAAGCAACCACATCCCCATAGCCTTGAAATCCTAGATTTTTCATTTGGTTAGGAAAAAAGGCAACATTATATTTTTCTTACAGGGTGATAGCTTGCCGGAGGCCGCTGCGATGTATAATATTATAAATGGTTTGGCTGCTAACAGGTCTTCTGGGTTGAAAGAGAAGTCCAAGTTGCCTTAAGTCTTCTTAGGAATAATAGAACCTAATATTTGTATCTTCCTTTGCGGTTTCCCAAATATATCAGTATGTATTTTGAGTTTTAATCATGTAAATCTTTAGTTATGAACAGCCTGTGGTTTGGGAGAAGTGGGTAGCTCTATTTGTGAATTACAGTTGTCAATTCCCGTTACCCCAGGCCTGAGCTGACTTGGGGACACAGGAGTGCTGTGTTGGAGGGTGTGCAAGCCTGCAGTTTGTCAGATCCCAGCTTCTGCCTGCAGGATTCCTCCCTCTTAGAATGTGACTTTCTTCCCCAATAGCCCGTGCGCACAGGTAGGGGAATTTTACACGGCCGGCTCTCACTCTAAAAAGTCGTCATTCGATATATCCCTGGGAATATAATCTCATATCGTCAGTTCATTACAAAGCAGTTGATACACAAGATCAACAGTTAGCCTTCAGCACATTCTGTCTAAGAGAAATGATCTATTTTGAAATGCTGGGATACCACCCGCCCTTGAATTGCTACTAGCTCAGTCTGAAACTGTTCTTTTATTCTTCTTTTGCCATAAACGAGCATCACAGAATCAAATCCATTGAGAAGAATCTACTTGCTTTGCCAACACAATTATTTTTATAAGAGCCTCGGTCTTCAGATTGTACTCCTCCAAAGTCCAAGTTGGATGATGGTGGCTTGTTGATTTTGTTTGTTTTTTATGAATTTTTTTTAAGAGCCCCCTTTTCTCCCAAGAGCCCCTCCCTAAGCAGATTTACCAAGTATAAAGGACTCTTCAGCAAGGTGATTTGAATGCCATCCTGGCAGCAAATAAAAGTGACTTTTCCACTCTGGGGACTTCTTTTTTAATTCTCACAAAACCTGTCCTCCGGAAGGAGTTTTTCTTCAAGGCTTGGCTTTCCTCCCTCCAAAAAAAGATGCCATCTTTTTGATCCACAAAAAGCCACAAAATCTGTCTGGCTATGAAAATAAGTTAATGGAGGAAAAAAAAAAAAAAGTCTAGGATTTTCACCTTTCCATGTGAAGAGCCAAAGGATTCAGTGATTATTATTATTATCTCGCATAGTTTATCTGTATACTCATTTCTTGTATTGTCCTTTGCTTTCTTGACAGGTGAAATTTAGTGAAAAAGCTGGTTCGTCTTTAATGGATAGGTATCAGTCCCAACACACATTCTCATGGAGGGGATTGTGCCTCCACATTTTATGAGATCTGGCAGCTTGGACCTTAAGCGTCATAATGGCTTGGCCCCTTTGGTGCTGGGGGCTCTGATTAAAAAGTCCTATTGAGCTCAGTCTTTTCAAGGCAGAGCAGCTCCTGTGATGGTTACAATTGAAATAGAACAGGCACAGATGCTATAACTACTTCCTTTTGTCCCAATCTTCCTTGCAAAGAGTTTTCACACTTCTAATCAATGTTCCCTTTCACAAAAGAGATTCTTATCCCATATGTAAATACCAGTTGGACTGTGCTTGACCTCAGTTCCTCAGCCCTAATGTTGAAAACCAATAGACCTAAAGGTAAAAACAGCTTGATGGTTATTAGTCTTTCAAGTTAAGACTCCGGTCACCTTTGGTTTGGCTTGGTGTAACGGATCGTTCCCTTAGAAGAGAAAAGCAGAAACAGCTCTTCTTGCAAACGAAGTAGTGCAAGATTAAAGGATTTCATGGGGACAAGAGAAACTTTACATAATTCTTTACAATAACGTTTGTCCCATTTTAAAACCTGACTGCTTTCCAGTTTCCAAGTCGATGGCGGAATTATCAAAAATCTATTCACTAGGTAAATTTGTTGGCCTTAAATCCACCAAAAACTACGCTTGGAGCTGTGGAAAGTAAAATCTGGCGGTGCTGTTTTATACTACCCCTTCCAGAGGGAGCTTCAAAATATAAAGGATTTGCAAGGCCTGAGATTTGCAAAACTGTACCTTTGTATAACTTGGTGTGGTTGATGTTCGGTTAGACCCTAAGCTGAATGCATTGTGGCCAACCACTGCCATAAGCATCAATATTCTTGGCTGGTCCCCCTTCATGTGCATTTTGGAGTTAAAGGTGAAATTCCATCTTTAACCCCCTTGTGGTTGTCTGAGAAGTGATTGATGAACTAGATGTGATTTCCTGCAGACCTTTCAAAGGTTGGATGAAAGATGGAATTTCAGCCTCTTTAAAAAAAAACAACAACCACCACCACCAACCCAGGCCTTTTGCTTAATACAGCCTTTAAAATGAATGTCCTTTTTTGAATGCCAAGAAAACAAAGGGGATTTCTCAGAGTGTGTGCAGCCTGACACAATAGGGCTTTAATTGGTGTCAAGGAGATGTTGGGATGAATGGGGAGATGCCCATTTAGCTGATAAGACTGAAAAGTGGAGCCTTGTTATGAGCTGTCATCTCAACGTGTATTTAAACTATAGCAAAACTGAAACATATTTGCCATATAGATCATAATGACTCCAAAGGAGCCATTATACTCTATTATGTAATTACATAATCAAAGCATGCATAGTAATCAGCTTTTGGAATTCAATGCTAATCAAACATACCTATAGTATGTGTTTAAGCTAAAATAGAGAACGTTAATTTGCCATTAGTCAACTAAACAAGAATGTGTATACAGAATATTCATGAATAGCTTAATGTTGTGTCAGATGATATTTTTTTGTTTTATATTCAGGGGAAATCAACAATTTTAATTGAAGAAAAAACCAGCAGTGAGGAAGATTACTCTTTAACTTGCCGCTCAAAAATTTGCCTCACCTTTTACTGATTATAAAAGGAGATTAGATTAAATTCAGTAATTTTTTTTCCTTCCATAAGCTCAAGTGACACAACAATAATTATATTACAGGAGATTCTTGGTGAGATCCTGACCATCTCCATACTATAGGATACGGTATTCTAAATACTACATGTAAAACAAAGGTTCAAAACAAAACAAAACAAAAACCTCGAGCATATATTGCTTTAGTATTTAGAAACAAACCAATAAGTGTTATTCAGAAATAGCCAAGAGTAGAAATACGTTGGTGGCCCAATGGGAGCTGTGGCCTCTGCTTTTGCCTGGGCCTCGAGCTCACCACGTAACCGGCTGTTTCCCCTCTCTGAGCCCTAGTACCTTCGTCTACGAAATGGGAGTGTTCTTCTGAGAGCTTCCTTTCAGTTCTGCTGACCTTTGATTTCATAAGGGTTTTGCGAAAAAGAAGGTGACGCAAATGACATGCTTTGGTCGATGTCACATCATCTTGCCCATTCGGTTATTTGGGTCAGTTTAGTTTATTTTAACTCCAAACTCTATGAGCTGCAGGGTTCGCACTGGTAATCATTTGGACCACTGAGTAGGCAGTCCTTGGAACATTCGACTTAACTGTTCGGGATAGCCAAACACGGATGGCGATCAAAAAGGTGAAGACAAGGGACGCCTGGGTGGCTCAGTTGGTTAAGCAGCTGCCTTCAGCCCGGGTCATGATCCCAGCGTCCTGGGATCGAGTCCCACATCGGGCTCCTTGCTCATCGGGGAGCCTGCTTCTCCCTCTGCCTCTGCCTGCCATTCTGTCTGCCTGTGCTTGCTCTCTCTCCCTCTCTCTCTCTGACAAATAAATAAATAAAATCTTAAAAAAAAAAAATCTTTAAAAAAGGTGAAGACAAGCTTTGTAAACAGCAGACAGATTGAATGCCTTTGATTTTTACATAAATACTCAAGTATTCACAAAGGATTGAAGTATCACCTCTCTTTGAAATAAAGAGTTCTATTTATGTTGAAGTGGTCTTGCCCTTAACCTTAATGCACGTTGATGGGCTTATCTTTTTTGGACGCTGGTTCTCACGGTCTCTTCTCTGCACTTTGGATGACTAAAAACATTACTGTAATATTTAAATGGGACTAAACTCTTTCATCAAAAGCCTTCGTGGCTTGAACTTCAAATAATTTATTTTCAAATTACTTTTACTGTAATTCTTATTAATTCAAATAGGTTTCTGATTTGATATAAAATGCTATAAATGCAAGGAACAGTTTAATGAATTGAAAGATAGGATTGAGTCTTTTAAAGGAAATGTACAAAATATGCTGTACAAAATAATTGCTTAGAAATCAAATCTTAATGGCTTTGTTAATGATTTGTAGTGAACACTGTGTTTACGTTGACTTGGGGGAACACACACAGTTAGAAAGATTTTTTCCCTTTGGGTTTCAACAGAATCTTAATTTTTTTTTTTTTCTTTTCCTGAACCATACTCATTTCTAGTGCTAGCTCTCAGAAGTGTTAGCAGGAATCATGGGGCCTCTCTTGGTGATGGTTTTAATCAGGCCGGGGGCAAGTGTAGTTCTTTCAAGTTGGGCATATACCAAACATTATAAAAGTGGGGACCCCACCGACAGAAGTGGGGCAAAGCCATTTGAAACTTTAAGACACAGAGGGCTCACAGACCAATAGAAAATAAAGTTTTCTTTTTTTTTTAAGATCTTGTTTATTTATTTGACAGAGGGAGAGAGAGAGAACAAGCAGGGGGAGCTGCAGAGGGAGAAGGGAGAAGCAGTCTCTTGCGGGGCTCAAACCCAGGACCTGGGATCATGACCTGAGCCGAAGGCAGATGCTTAACGGACTGAGCCACCCAGGCGCCCCAATAATAAGGTTTTCAAAAACAAGTGTTTTGACTCTCTGCAAAGTCTAACCTTAGATATCTCTTGGAGGGGAAGAATTAATATTCCTGAGCCTTTAATTAGTGCAAAGTTTCAAGAACAAGGGTGGCTCTTTGGAGTTAATGACTACATTGATCATTGGCAGGGTCTGTTCATGGGGGGGGTGTTGTTGTTTTGTTTTTGCATTCTGTATTTTTGGTTCAACTTTTGCCTGTTTAGACAACCTGACTGTGCCGATTTCATGCTCGGTTCAGTCTTCCATACAGCCTTAATATGATTTTGCTACTAAAGGAGTAGGTCAAAGGACTCTATTTGCTCTTTCTCTGGGCAAACTGTCTTCCCAGTTAAGAGTCATCTGTGTTCCTCGGTGTCAGTAAGAGTTTACATAGTTGCCATAGTATAAACCAAATTCTGTTCTAACTATGACTTGCCCTTTCATTATGGACTTGACTGGAGAGACTCCCCTGGTGTAAATGAAGTGCTTTCTTTATTAGCAGCCAGGCCGCGGGGGCGAGCTCCCTGTGCTGGCAAGTGGCCGCCGTGCGCTGGTAATGAAGGCATTCTCCAGGGGCAAAGTGTGCTGAGTGCCAAGCAGAAGACGCCGTAGTAAACAAGGTGCTTTACAGTCAGGACACTCTCTCTCTCATCTTCAAGTGCGTAATTGTGTTCTGGATAAATTATGGAAATTAAAAAAAAAAAAATCAGAGGTTGCTCGTAGGGAAATAACCCTCTTTAAAAACAAGTAAATTCTCCAAGGCAGAGCCACTAGAACCCTGGCAGCAGAGCCTGAGTTTGGCTGGGTGAAAAGTACAAACTGTATGGGCCAGAGGAAGCTGACGGAACTGGGTTCAAACACCGGCCCCGGCACTTAGCTGAATTACATGAGGCAACTTGTTTGAACTTCTCTGGGTCTCCGGTTCTTCACCTTTAAAGTGGGGGTATTGAAAACTCCAGGAGTTTGAGAGGGAAACATGTGCAAAGCAGCCAGCGCAGTGCCCGGCCCTGGAGAAACGTTTGCTCCCTTCCCTGCTTCTCATTCTTTTTTTTTTTTTTTTTTTTTTAAGATTTTTTTGTTTATTTATTT
The DNA here is from genome assembly GCF_002288905.1 of Enhydra lutris kenyoni. NCBI lineage: Eukaryota > Metazoa > Chordata > Mammalia > Carnivora > Mustelidae > Enhydra > Enhydra lutris. The sequence goes on from NW_019154118.1 coordinate 18,560,591, forward strand.
GACAGACAGAGATCACAAGTAGGCAGAGAGGCAGGCAGAGAGAGAGGGGGAAGCAGGCTCCCCACTGAGCAGAAAGCCCGATGTGGGGCTCGATCCCAGGACCCTGAGATCGTTACCGGAGCCAAAGGCAGAGGCTCTAACCCACTGAGCCACCCAGGCACTCCCCTGCTTCTCATTCTAGCGTCAGGCTCTAAGATCTGCCCCATCACCCTCTTCAGGCGGCCATATCGTGGATGAGGGAGATGCCCGTTGGTGCTAGTGTTGTGTGTAATAACCTTAGAAATAGTTTGTAACCAAATGAGGTTTCAGGAAAGAATCCATGAGTTAAGCCTGTTGAAGACTGAATGAATAGGGAACAGACGAGCCCGTGGCACCCCCACCCCCACTCCAGCCCTAACCCATTCGGCTGAAATGGTCTTTACTGATCATAGAATTTTTTTTTTCTTTTCTTAGACAATATGCTTTCTCTGTCTTGTGATAAATGTCCTAGCAGCTTCTAGTTTACTGCGGGAGACTTGCTGGCCTCACCAGCACCAGAGTTTTTTAGAAATTGGGGGGCAAATTGGAAAGTTGTAGGGAATACAATTGCTGATATAAATAAAAATCCAGTTTGATTCTGTCTCTTAAACCTCACCCATATACACCAATTAGCAGTCAAAAATGTCTATACTTGTCAGACATTGTTCCGCCCTTAAAATAAATTACCTTGCTGTTAACAGCCTTATTTAATGGCTACAGTATGTTGTACCTACTTGATTTCTCTTGCCCAGAACATGTGCTGTTTCTGCCTTGACAGTATATCTGCTAATTGAGTTTTAGAAAATCAGGAAGGTTTTTCTTAAACGGATTATTTAAGAAAGGCCCCTACGTGGCCTGTTTGTACCCTTCTGCTACACATCAAGTTGTGTTCTGTAACAACCTAATTGTCATGATATCTATTTCAAGGGGAAATTTATCAAGTCACAGTGCACCCTTCTGTTTGGAAGAAATATTTGAGGATGTGAGCAGAAATTATTTTTACAGAAAGGCTTCAGGCAGTTAAGAGTACTGACATACAAATCGTATTTTCATCACTGTCATTCACATCCGGCGCCTCAAATAAATAGGTCATTATTATTCCATCGCAACCGTCCTATGGCGCCTCGAAGTATGGAGCTCTGTTTAATGTAACTGCTGTCCAGCTGACCCGTGTAATTTATTGGTGATTTTTACAGTGACATTCTCGGGCCACCACCATCAGCCAAGTCACTCTGATCTCTTTCAGCAAAATACTTCATTATCGCTTGTGATTTTTTTAGCATTAGTATTATAACCATGTTAACGTAGCAAGGAGCTGTCATTTTCTGAGATATCGGATTTGAGGTTGGCTTTAGCAATTTCAACAAATAATACGGTAACAAAGATGATACCATCACGGATTTGCAGAGCCCATCGTGCGGCAGAGCACACGAGGGCAAAAGTGTGCAGATGGCAAAAATTTTACCTGAAGGACTTCATAATAACACACCAAAGTGATCCGGTCTTATGTTACCTAATTATAAATAGTAATTAAGAATGTGTACACTTTTTAACAAGCAACACCCCTGTTTTATTACCTTAATTGCGTAAAACATAGGATCATAGTCACCTCCTCTTTGTCTCCCGTCTCCTCTGCTAATGTCTGAGAGCCTTAATGGGGGTCTGGATGGTACTCAGAGAGAATACACCAGCATTCCGAGGAAGGACTGGCACTAAAAGGTATAGTTCTACAGAAAGCATCTTATTAGGGTCCAGTGGAATTGTAACTGGCTTTAAGTTCCAGTACCCCCCAAGATGGTGGTTAGGACCTATAAGGCGTGGTTGATGTTGAAGGGACTGAGGCCTATCCCCGGGCAGTCTTTCTGTGGGTTCCTTTTATTTTTTTTTTTTAAGATTTTATTTATTTATTTGACAGACAGAGATCACAGGAAGACAGAAGAGGCAGAGAGAGAGGAAGGGATGCAGGCTCCCTGCTGAGCAGAGAGCCCAATGCGGGGCTTGATCCCAGGACCCTGGGATCATGACCTGAGCCGAAGGCAGAGGCTTTAACCCACTGAGCTACCCAGGCACCCCTCTATGGGTTCCTTTTAGAAGTGGGAGATTCTTATTTATGTTGGTAACAGACTTCTTTAGATAGGAGAACTCTCTGCCCACAACCCAGTAGACCCCATTTGGTATTCTAGTCGCCTTACAGCAAGTCCCGTGACTTCAGACCGATGCAACGCTGGAATCGTGTGGTTTAATTTTTCTTTAATTTTCTTACCAGATTGGGTTACCCTGAGGAAATAAGGGTATCATCCTTTCTGTACATACTTTTGCCAGGGCCAGGAAAAAACACCTTGAAAAGCTTGCTTGATTGGCAGGAATTCCCCTTTCCTTGTTCTTTTCTCCAATCTGGGGATACACTGCTCCCTCCAGCCGACTTCTGAATTCTGGGTTTGTCACAGAAATCTGCGGAGGGAAAAAGAAGCATTCCTTCGTGGGTTTTGTTTTTGTTTTTGTTTCTTGGGAGTGTTTTTTTGTTTGATTTTTTTTTTTTTTTGATCACTTTTTCTCTTTGTTGTTATTCCACAACATTGTTCACCCCACTAAGCCTTTGCTGCGGGATCAAACTAGGGAAAATTTCCCCTTTCACTCACTACAAGGCCGGTGGGCCCGCGTGCTCACACCAAGGTTAATTCCCTGCATCATCAGAGATCTCAAGGTTGGGGTTTCACGTTGGTTGGCTCCTCAAGCACCAAGAATTTCTGTTTGTCTGTGGCTCTAATAATTTTGTCCTTATCCCCTAGTTCCCTCCCTTCTAATCCTCTATCAGAGGCTGGTCTGTTTCTAGGTAGATTTGGCTTGAAGCCATCTCAGACACTCTTGTCACACTTCCTCACTGTGTCCTGCCAAAAAAGGATCCTTCAGCAGAAATTACGATAGCAGGTGGAAATCCTCCATTTCGTCTAATTACATCTCTATGCGCACGCTCTCTCACAATAGTATTTATCTTTGACCTTTGTTTCTAACTGTGACAAAGTTGGGGTTTGGGCTTTTCTTTTGTTTTTGTTTGTTTGTTTGTTTTGGTGGGGGGAATGAATGAACCACCCTGATCTATAGTCACCTGGAAAGCTTGGGAAGAGGGACCAGGAGACTCCATTCTTAGATCCACACCACTCACCACGTGGAGTTGCCTAGTAAATGTTGGGATTTGACAACTAGAAAGAGGATGGTGAGGATGATGGCAGCGACCATTTATTCAGTCTTAGAGGAAGCTAGACTCAGTGCTAAATGATCTATATTTATTGCCTTCCTCAGTCCTTCTGACAGCTCTCTGAGAGGGCTTTGAATTACTGTCCCCATTTTGCAGATGAGAAACTGGTTCAGGGACTTTAAATGCTTTACTTGAAATCATACAGCCAAAAAGCAATCATCTTCTTCCCCTTCCTGATCGACCATCATACCCATTGCCCATGCTACACTTTTGACTCCGTACGTGCAGATTCGATACCCATTTCCACCCACCTGGCGGTTTCTGGAAGATCAGGACAGTGCCCTGTATTTCTCTATGCTCTGCTGTGCTGGTGCAGAACAGGACATTCAACAATTACTTCATCTTTTGCTCGTCAGTTTAATTCTCTTCTTCCCCTACCTGTGCTGTGGATCAAATGGGACATTTACGAGGGGCCGTGGCTCCTGTCACTAATCTCAGAAGCAACAAATGAGAGCAGATGTGGAGATGAGCCTTCTATCAGTGAATCCGAAAGCCTTGACTTGGTGAGGAGTTCTGAAAGAGAAAGTCTAAATGGCTAGATGGGGGTCCATCGGCAGAAGGGGCAAGGCTCAGGACCGCCTGGGGCTCTGGGTGAGTCGTGAAGCCATGAGTTTCTGAGAGCAGAGTAACAGACTGAACTAGGAGCCTTCCCAGGATTTTACTGGGCTTCCAGACAGTCCTAGTTGGGTAGGTCCTCCCTCTCCCACACAGTAAACAGCTGAACTGCCTATACCTTGAGAATGATGACATCCGCTAACAAGATGAGATTATTTACTGAGCCGCCTCTCTGCTCCTATTAAGTGGCCCCTAGAGTTTCCTGTGAGGCAACCAAATAGCTTAGCTCAAGGGCATGTGAGCTGAGGGTGAGTATGTGCTTCTCCCCTACTCTATCCCTGAGAGTGGCAGCTTCTTAGAAAAGTCAACTCTCTGACCCTTCCGTACCTTTCCAATGCACTCCTCAACGGGTACAAGATAGCGGAGGCCGGGACATTGGCATCATGACTTCTGAGAGCATGTTGATCCCAGCCTTAGTTACATTTTGCCCCCGGGTGAACGGACTCCCTTCAAGGACGGTGGAGGAAGATGGGAGTCACACCAGCGTCGCCCTTGGTGCCCATTTTGGAAGACATTTCTTGTCTCTCGTTCTTACTGAGCCATGAACCAAATTTTAATTGATGGAAATTCTTTTCTCCCTCTTTTTTTTTAAGGCGATGGACAGAATTTGTTCACGAAAGACGTGACAGTGATCGAGGGAGAAGTGGCAACCATCAGCTGCAAAGTCAATAAGAGCGACGACTCTGTGATTCAGCTTCTGAATCCCAACAGGCAGACCATTTATTTCAGAGACTTCAGGCGTAAGTTTCCATCTCCGTAGCGTTAGGTGGCAACTTTTTCTTCCTACATGTTGTCTTGATAAAGAGATTGCCAAGGCCTCCTTTTCTAAATTTAATGTTAGATGCTTAAAGTTTAGTCAATTCTTCAGAGGGAAGAAGAGACATGCAATCATAATCTTTCTACTTAATAGAAACCTTGAATGGTCCCTTTTAAAAGTAAAGCAGTCTTACTTTGCAATAGGAATTGATTGTAGTAATTCAAGGTGAATTGCAATTGAGTCCCAAATACTTCGCTGACACAAACAACTCAAATAGGGTAAGGCAAGGAAAATATAGCATTCTGAAGGATGGTCTGTTCGGTTTGAAGATGAAGTTTCCAAGGCAATGTGTGCCTATAAAGAGAAAACCAAAATGTCCTATCACCGTAACCTCTGGTAGACAGAGGTTACCATGGGCTGAAATCTTACCAAATGTCATATCCCTGTAGGTAATTGTCAGAACTTAATTGTATATCCCAGAAATGGTTCAAATGCATGTCAGAGTCTTTCAAAAAAATGGCTCTTTGGGAGCATGGGTGGCTAATCAAAGCAGATGTCGAGGAATGACCCTTCACATCTGCTTGTCCCCGTTCTCCCCAACGCCCCAGAACATTCATGAACTAGGGAAAGAGTTGGTAAAACTAAGGAACATTGCAGAGGATGAAGGAAGGTCAAAGAAGAGGGGCCGGTCATTCTTAGAGTGAATTTTGGTCATTATGAATGAAAGCTAGCCTTTGCCAAAAATGACATTAAGGACTTTAAAAGTGAATATTTGAAATTAATAAAAAGCCCACATACCTGACTTTTGCGGTGACTCTGCTTTCCTACGTTTCCTGTTGTGAAGTTGAATGTAATTAGAAAACTGCAGGCCGGGCGGGTCTGAGGCTTTGGGAGGCCTGAGGTCATGGACTCTGGGCAGCTCCACCTCCAACCAAACCAAATACAAAGATGCATCCAAGTTAAATTAGATTGTTTCGCTGTGAAGTTTTGTTTTTTTTTTTTAATGACTTCCGTTTTGTTTTTGAAATTACTAATAATGATTTTTTTATCTTTATAATTTGGAACCAGTTTTTCTTTTTTTGCAAGGCCTCAGATTTTTAGAGACAACTCAAAAGCCTGAACTTTTCAGGGCCTGCAGCCTGCACGTTCCTTCTGTTTTCATTTTACCGAACTCTGATAGAAAATCTGAAACAATTTACGAATCAGGGCTGGTAACGGACAGCAAGGGGTGTGCGTGCGCGCGCGCATGCATGGATGCGCATGCGTGCGCGAGTGCGCGCGCATGCGTGTGAGTGCGCACAGGCGTGCGGCTACACCACAGGCCCCAGTGTGTGTCAGTTTCCTTTGGCAGAAGGTTATTTGTCTACGTGCGGTTGTTGCAGAAGCCCAAAATAGTAATTCAGGAAGTATGAAGAAGTACCCAACAGGTGCACAAAGACTCGCTCCATTTTTCTTCTCCGTCGCGACCTTTTGAATCCCGTAACTCTCTCCCCGCCTAGGTAGGGAAAATGGACTGTCTGTTGTCTTCCTCCTAATCACTACCCCTGTGTTTTGTTTCATAGCTTTGAAGGACAGCAGGTTTCAGTTGCTGAATTTTTCTAGCAGTGAACTCAGAGTGTCGCTGACAAACGTCTCAATTTCGGATGAAGGAAGATACTTTTGCCAGCTCTACACTGACCCCCCACAGGAAAGTTACACCACAATCACAGTGCTGGGTAAGGAACGCGTGGGGGTGTGTCCTGGGAAACGGAGTGGGGGAGCCCTTACTACTGGTCGGCTTCCAGCCCCAAAGAAGAGGCTAATGGTGAATTTTGCTATTCCAACCTGTTGTAGGAAGGATCGCTGCCCATGTTGCTGAATTTTAAAAATAGCCTATTTTACGAAACACTTTAAGGAATGGCAATCAGCAGCCTTTATAGATCCCACCTGCTCTTGGGTTCAGCCCTCAAGCTTCAGAAGCAAAGACCCAGAGAATTTAGAGCCCTGAGATGAATCATTCACCACATGAAACGTCATTGCTTCTGAACGACCAGGATTTTTTTGTTGTTGTTGTTCCTTCTGTGCAGGAGAAAAGGAGGTGGGCTACCACATCTGTACTGTACCCTGTGACAGAGCTCACTTATAAAGTCCCCTTAATGAATTTTCCTTCTGCGTTACAACATTTAATATCGTTGATCTCATCTCTGGCTTTACTCACCGCCTTGTGTATTGCTTCTACTCTAGATGACACTGTAAAAATCATACCCCATGAACACACACTTTGCCACAAATTACACCATTGGACATAAAAGAATTGAGAGCTTCTAGGGAGAGGAGGCTGATAATAAGCCAGGCCTGTCAACAGGCTGCTGAGGACACTTCGAGGGAGTTGAATGTCTTCAGTGACGATCACCCCGTTGTGATTTTCAGGAAAATTCCAGTAGCTAAGTTTCCATATTTAGATTTTGATGGAGTCAGCAGATATCTCTGTGTTGAAGGTGGTCTGAATTAGTCACCTCTTAGACAAATGTGTACACCAGTACATAACAGCAGCTGATGTGGGTTTTTGAAACCAAGTTTTCAAGGACGTACACTAAGGCATGAGGCAAGATCTCTGATTTACACCTTCAGAAAGACGATGCATCAAAGTCTATTTGCGGCAGCAGAGTGCAGCTTTTTGGTGTAATGATATGAAGATTAAGGAGGAAAGATAAATATGAAGGACGTTTCTGCTTGGTGTGTGTGAACATACATGTATTTATGGATGTCCATATGGGGCTGCTGCCTCATTACTCTGTTTAAACACAGCTGTAAAAGGGGAAATAATTCTTCATTCATTAAACTAAAACATGTCCCTAGTGCTTACATACATGTTCTTGATAAGAGGAATACTGATTTTGGGAAGTCCTGTTGCAATTTCTAACAGAGTCTGTGTTGAACGATAGATGACTTTCAGATGTACGTGTCTGCTTTAATTTTAGCATAATCCCTCTTAAACCTGAAGAAATAATAAGCGTGAAAGGTTTTGCTGGGATGACTTCTTTTGGTGTTTTGCAGGTGTGCCTTGAGGTTTTCTGTCCATGTAGTTGTTCAGAAGTATTTGAAAACAGTGTGCAGCGTGTGACTCCAATAGCCAACCATTCGCCCTCAGACCCATCATTGATTATGGCCTTTGCACGAGAGTTACAGCGGTGGAATGGGATAGTATAGTTTTTAGGGTGTTTTCTACATCTAAAGATAGTCTACCTGACTATCTTTCACGGGAAGAAATGATAAGAAGAGAGATGAGCCATCCCTCCTGGGTTACAAAGCACATAGCACAAATCTAGAACCACAGGCTTTGAAACAGACCCTGCAGTTCTGCCTCACAACCTTTGTGTCTTTGAGCCTGGGTTGTTTTCAGTAAAATCCCAGATGCTGCCATTTTCGAGACTTTTCCCTGAAGGTGCACATGTTTTGTCCTCAGGAGTACGTCTGGCCATGGGCAAGCAGTGACTGCTTGTCAGTTTCCAGAATCGGGTACATTTGTTCGCGGACCCATTGGATTGGGCCAGTTTGGATGAATATACCCAGTGCTTGGGAGTCAGCCTGACAGCGCTAGACTTTCGAGAGGCATTTATGCCTGTAATCCTACTGGAGGCCTGATTATTCTAGAAGTAATAGGTTCCTGCTTGTATTGTATAGAAGCATTAACTTAAACATACTTGAGAGTAATACCGGCAGATGCTTTTTCTGCAGATATTATGTATTCATTTAATATTCTTTCCATTGAATTGACTCTAGGAATCTTTGACGGAGTGAAATTGTTGTCACCAGTGTTTGAGTCTTTCATATTCCAAAATCTGACAATTTCCACTGATACTCCTATATTCAAACCTTCCTAAGGTTTAGAATTTTCAGATATTCTAATGAATGAAGAGTGATCTATTAGCATCTTTGTTTCTATCTATGGTTCTCTGAAAAAGGACTCTGTATATACTTACACAGCTGTCACACTTCTTGATAGGTTGGAGATGCTCACTTTAGTGCGTGTGTCTATTAGTTGTTTGAAGAATTCAGCAAAAATTTCAGCATAATTGTAAGACATGGAGATGGTTATTTGTTAGTTGTTGTTACGTGTATTATCTGATCCATGTAAAAACTGAAAACTCGCCAATGGTATTTTGCACACATTTGGGTGCCTTTTAGGATACTACATTCACTCCTTCCACTTGTGTGACTTTGTTCTTTTCTCTAGATCATAGTGTAGAACTCCCTTTATACCAGTATTCGTGGAAACAGTGTAATGAGAAAGAGAATACACCCCTTTAAGATAAATATAGTTACTGATAATAGCAGCAATATTATTACAGTCCTGTCCTTCTAAGATTAGTGTTCACTCTTAAGATTCCAGGAACAGGAGAACCTAATTATTTCAAAGGGTTTTGGAGTGAGATTTCACATACTGATCAGCTTTAAGACTCCTCTTTTGTTGTAATTAACGTGTGACTCATCTTGATATTGCTGATTTTTTTTAATGTTGTAGGCGTAATGTTTATAATGAGCACTCTTATAGATTTGAGGTTAGCTAAGAAGAACCTTGACATTTCTTTGCTATTTTCTAGTATTTCCCCCTGTGATTTTCATTCAGGTTTTCATCTGTATGCACCTCCTTACATACATCTTTGGTTATTTTCCTTAACGGCCGCAGGCAGTTTTTACTAAATGTGTCTGTTTAGTAGAGCACATTTAAGTGTATTCTCTGGTTAGTAGCGGTTTTAATTCATTTTTCCCACAAATGGATTTTTATACTTTACTAATCACTTTTATAATACAGTAGGCATTGTGGAGTTGAAGGGAGAATGGGGTACAATTAAAAGACCAAAATAAACTTGTAGTTTTTCTTGTCTGGTCCCCCTTTTTTTTTTTTTTAAGAAAGACTTAAATCACCTCGTTTATATTTTCCAAAGCTTTTTTGTGCTTAAAAAAAAAAAAAATCAGAGAAGTCACCTTTATAGCTAATATCAACAAACCACTGTGACTCCCATGATTCAATTTGATTTTAGGTTTGCAAACCACACAGTTCCCACTACCCTTAACTGTTTTCTTCTTCTCATCTTAGTGAAGTCAGAAAACCTGGCCACAATCTTGAAAACACTGTGGACTTGGAATAAAGTCACTCAACTCTTTCTCAGGATGCTCTTCTCAATGACAACTTCTATATTTTTCTGCACTGGTCCCGTTTTCCAAGACGTGGCAAGTTGTCCCCATGTTCCCTTTAGCAAAGTGAAGTTAGATGATGTCAGTCAGCTCTTTGGGAAGATGACCCAAGGACCTAGTATGGGTAGAGGTGTCCCCCGAAGGGTCAGGGGACTTGATGGCGTGTCTATTGTAGGAGAGGAAGAAGCAGCATGAGCAATGCCAACCAATAGGTAATCCAAAACAAAGAGGGTCTCTTTGCTGCTGGTCAGGCTCTGAGCCTCCAAACAACATCTAAGAGGCACTGGTAGACGTTCCTCTGGCCTCAATTGTATGTGCACTTTTCCATCTCCTTCCTTTGAACTGGCAGTCGTGATTGCTAATGCAGAAAGAACGTGCTGTCCCCTCTACAGCCGCCTCCATCTTACAGATAGAAAGACCACCGAAGAGGAGCAGCTAGTGCTGGTTAGGGGAAGCCTGTGATGAGGAGGGCTAAGCTGTCTTCAGGCCCAGCTCAGGAAAGGAGAGAATGAAGGAAAGAGCCCCAGGAACACACAGGAAACAAATGCCTGGCAAAGCCCGTGTTGGGAGGCTGGGTGCCATTGAGACTTGACGGTGGAGCGTGCAGGAATCTTTAATGACTCCAGCATCTCTTCCTGCCGAGATTCCCAGGTTACCACAGAGCTACCGGCAAGGTTTTTCTCCAAAGTTACACAAGCAGACTGGAATCCGCCAGACTCCATTGCCCTCTTTGTCCTATCCAAAGAGGCTCACTTTCTCTGAGTCTTCCCTACTCAGTTTGAATTTCCTTAAATTGCATATTACTTCTCAATTACTATACTCAATCCCATTTCTCATTGGGCGTCATGGCATATGCCAACATCAAGAATGATTTCCATCACTCTCCTTTTACTTCTGTCTGAACCTTGATAGAAATACTGTTGTCTGACTTTGATTCCTCCATGTGGGGGGCTGTGGGGAGGTGGCATTCCTATGTCTTTTACTCTTTGGTGATTTCATCCTCTTGCCTCTTACTTTCTTCCTCCTAGCTCACCGGGATCTTATTTTCTTCAGGCTTGGGCAATCTTTTCCTCTGACATTCGCTCTAACAATAGCATTTTGTTTCTATATTCCTACGATACCGCACTCAGAATTTGGTAGTATCTGTTGGTCCAAAACATCCAGTCTCTGTGTGGATTCCCTATCAACTCTCTAGGCGTGCGTGATGAAAATCTATAACCATCCTGATTGTGATCTGGCAAGAATATCTACGTTCAGGAAATAGCTAGCTAAAGTCGCCCCATTTACTTTTGTCACTGCCTTTCTGTGTCTCTTAAAACACTGGCAGATGTGCAGCTCCAAATTGGATGTTAGACTATCTCTCTTTATGCTTATATATTTTTTTAAAATGTAAGCGAGGATAGTTCTTTGCCATGTTTAACTACTCATTTGGGCCATATCACTTTGGCAACACATCCACTTGAGCAAATGTGTTCTTTTCCTTTTCCATGGGGAACAAAGAAGGGGCCTGCTTTTGCTTTAATAGTCACCCCTCCACACACACACACACACACACACACACACACACACACACACACACACACACCCCA